>NW_008825075.1:1241568-1277435 GCF_000699105.1 Pygoscelis adeliae | reverse complement strand
TTGGCAACTACATCAGCCAATTCCCTCAGGACTCTGAGATGCATCTTGTCACGTCCCATAGACTTATGTATGTTCAGGTTTCTCAGGTGGTCATGAACATGATCTTCTCTTACAGTGGGAGAAGAGCGTAGAATTCCTTCTGCCGTAACTGTCTTCTGGTCAGTGAAACCCAGTATAACATGGGTTATACTTCCCAGTACTTTTGATTTGATTGTCCCTAAGATTCTACTTTTGGGTAGAACCTTACTCTAGAAAGTAACGTAGTGAAATATTAAACAAAGATACATGTGTTAAAGAATGATGTAGACTCACATTCAGAAGAAAATAATAATGTGACATTAAGTAGTTGTCTCCCCAGTTATGACAAAATTGAAAGAACCACCTGTGACTGTGCCAAAGAAAGTCAATCTGGCGTCATCAAAAAAATGGGTGTGACTAGTGTTCATTTGTTGACATGCTTAGGTTATATGACATGCATATTTTATGAATGGACAAAAATTCATTGTTCTTGACAGTTATCTGCTTCATGCAGTTTATTTTTTTCTTCTACTGTGCCACACCTCAGTTGTAACCTCAAATAGCCTGTTTGGCATTTTACTTAAAATAATTTATGTTGTCACATTAAATTCAATACTTTCTTCTGCTTGACACTTATTGTAATGTTATATAAGACTACCTTGAGTTATATGTTTTTTAGTTGTTTCAGCACCTGATGTTGTGGAACAACAACAAGAACAAAAGCATTTAAATATATTACTGTACTTAATTTTAGCATCACTACTGTCCCTCAGGTCAATTGCTGTTGTGCTGTGATTGAATCAAATTCTAAGGGAAAACTGTAGAGTCCAGGGATTGTCTTTGTTGAATGAACATGTTCAGATACAGTTCTGAAATCAATGAACTGGAAAGATGTCTGCTCATGCTGGGAACACAACTTAGCTGTATGGTAATAAACACACAGGGAAGGTGTCATGCAAACAAAGCTATAGCCTGCAGCAGCAAATGACAGTTCTCTGAATTAGTATCCTTGTCCTTGAGCTTCAATTTGGATATGCTTCAAATCGTTTTGATTAAACACTCGATACTGCACTGTGAAGTTAGTAGATTAATGCCTTTCTGGTTTTGCTGGATAAAAATGACAAGGAGTGCTATGAAACAAAAAGAGGCGGGGGAAAAAAGTTCACTCTACTCATTTTTTTCCCTTTGGAAACAAAAATGTTGCAAAAGTTATGGTATTCCATAGAAATGTCAGCACTGCAATCTGTCTGCAGAAGTCTGCATAATTGGGAGAACTTTCACTAAACACAATGTAGAAGCAGAACCAAGTAAAAGGTCATGTGTTATTATTCACTGTGTAGTGCAAGAGGGAAGAGCAATTAAAAAAGCCAGAGCAAAAGGCAAAAGCAGCAGCAGTGCACCTAAAGTTCTTAGCTAAATTTTAGAAGTGGCAGAGTGGGAGGATACCATATGTATTGGTCCCTAAGGCTAGCATCTTTAATTTCTGGATGAGATGAATCCAGGTAAAACAAGAGTCACAGCCTAAGCTATCAGCAAAAGTAACAATGAACTAATTAGGGAAAAAGCTATTAACCAAAAATACAGTAGGAGAAGAATAATAAGCTATAATAAATCATTCAACCCCCCTTGCAACACACCACCACCACCACCTACAAGCCCTGTTATATTACTATTATGGATAGGAGAAAGCTTTTTTGCAAAATGAGAGCACATCTGGCCAGATTGACCAGTATTTACGTGTTTTGTGAATTCCTGGATTACAGTTATTTTCAGTTTTTAAATACAACTTAAGAAGCTGGAGTATGCAGATTACTGGGTTGTGTTTATCCCTATGCTCACTTTTACTTCATTCACAGTAGTTAATTTTTCATCCCGGGTCAGAGTAATCCATTGCTAAAACCTGTTGTGAACAGGGGTGTGAATGACTATGCAAACTCATTTTCTTTTCTCCCTGTTAATCTTTTTTACCCAGTGGGACAAAGGTGGGAACACCTGAAAGGCATTTTTTTTAATGATTGTTAAGACATGGAGCTACTAGCTAAATATAACTTAGAAAAAAAAATGTATTGGAAAGATTGGTTCAGTTTTCTGAAGTTCACTTAGACTGGAGTTTCAGTAATGTGCTGTAACTATTTCAGAGGTGCAGGACTGTTATGTACAAAATCTTGTTGTGGGCAAAAAGGAAACACGCTTTATAGGTAAAACTAATAATGTATTGTGGGTATAACAGAAAACTTAACAATCTAATCAATTAATTCTTTCTAGCCCAGATCTAATTATTAGGGGGGGGGGGGAGAAAATAAAGAATCCTACTGTTACAGAAGGTCTCAGTGCTAATAATACAGTTAGAATAGATATACATGCACTTCCTAGTATATATCTCTCTTTCTGGTGCTATGTTCAACCTTCCGAAGCTCTTCTGGGTCCTTGGGTTGATAGCTTCAGTTTGGTTTTGGTGTACAGCAAGTTATCAATATCTGAAGTCCTCCACCAGGAACAGGTATGATGCTGGTGATTTCTTCTTCCTCACCCTAGGATTCAGTTTGGGTCACTTTTGTATATTTGCTACTGTACTTTTGCAGGTCCATGTTACATCTGAATTTACTCTACATGGTAAATTTTATATCTTACATACTTGAGTTTTCTTACCCCAAGACTGGTTAGTCTTAGCTCTAGGTTTGTTTTTCTTTAACAGACATTTTGTGGCGTTTTATAGCCCTGAGGTCTCCAGTGCCTGCCTTTGCCCCCTCTCTTTACACCCTATGCCTGCACTTTTATGTGGCATCCTGTGTTCCGATTTTCAAGGCCCCCACTATTGTACCAGGGCTGTATTCCTCTACACTATACCACTATATTAGAGTTGCATATATTTCATTCTGCACAGAGTAAGTACTTGGTACTACTATTTGTATAAAAGTACGGTTATATCATATGAAAATAAGCAAAAATAAAACGAATCATAAAACAAATCAGAAGTAGCTATCTTGTCATTAGAAAAAAAAATTCTTAGAGCTAAGCAAAGTAAAAACAAAGCTCCAGGAGGGTCAACACAAGTTAAGACAAAATAAACCTGACAAGGCTCAGTTTTGCCAACCCAGTGTAAAGGTTGTTAATGTCATACGTACTGGGCTCAAGTTCACTTTGCACTTCAAATATTCTGAGTGGTCTATAGGGAGGGTACAGCAATAATCATGTCAGCTCATTATGTGTACCCCTTGTGTTAGAGTCAGTTCTATAGCAAGTCAGTAGATTTTTAAATAGACTATGCACAACTCTTAAGCAGGCCACACAAGGATGAAAAGTTCTTACACTCTCCTAGTTGTCTGCCAGATTGGTCAGGGGTCAGGCACATGCTGTGACCAGAAGCAGAACATGAAATCATCAGTTTTCAGTTCTCATGAAAGAAATTAAAAGAATGACAAGCATAACCCATCATGTTTAGACTTTTTATGCCTACATATACAATATATAGCCTAATATTGAAATATGAAAGAATTTACTGTGCTGTAGTAAGTCTAAAAATTTAATTTAAGACTATATAGCTTTAATGGAAAAATTCCACAGTACATGGATTATTTTTTCATTAGCTTGAACGTTAGTCCCAGTAGCTGCAATTAGAGCATGTTTTCTTTAATCATTCATTAACATATATCTTATGTTGCAGCTAAATGGTACAAATACAATTAATGAATTCTTACAAAATCATTATAGATCCTTACCTTTAATTGATACTTAAAAGAACCTTTCCACTGCCTTTTTATTAGTAGTGTATATGGGCGGTAAGATAGTTTAAGTTACAATGTGTTTGGAGGTTTTTTTGTTGTTTTTTTTTTTACTATAATAAAATATCCTGTTAAAATATTTAATTGGTTAATAAATTCCAAAAAACCTTTTGGGTAAGTATATGGCTGCAATATTGCATCTAGTTTTCCTTTTTCCTTTAGCTTCAGAAAATCTTAATGAAAGACTATTAAAAAAAAAAAAGAAATCCAAAATAAATTGCAATGAACAAGAAAGTTTTTTTCCAGTTTTCTTTTTTTCATCAAGCCATATGTGAAATGCGAGAGTGACATTTTGTATAGTTTTCAGTAAATTGGGTTGCATTGATTAATATTCCTTACTGCTTCTTGTAGCAAGTTATTTATGGTGTAATGAGATCAAGTACCTACTACAGTGATTCCTTTGTGCTACAGTACTTGATTCTTAATATTTTTCAATGCATTTTATTGCCTGGTTTTGTTTTGTTTTTTTTTTTTACCCAGTGGCAAGGTGGGTATATACTCTTTATCTAATTTTTTATGTATAAAACACTTTCCAAATAAATAACATCATACATTTTAAGCTCTGCAGAAGCAGAAATGGTAAATATAAAGCTTAAAGAATCAGGACCAAAGCATGATGATATGTGTCTCATGCATAATAAACTTCACTGTAATAACTAAATAAATTATTATATTTGCATTTTAATTGACAGTGAATTAAGAAATCAATAAAACAGGAGAGTAAATACTACTACATAGAAATTCCATGTATACTTCAATGAGACTATATCAAGTGATAGTCATTACAAAATTAATTTTTCTTGTGTTATCAGGTTTTAGTCATAAATATTTCTTTAGGAAAAGACAGGCTGGTGCAAAACGTGGTGAAAGAACTACTAAAAACTCAACACGACTTCATGAAAAAAAATAATAAAATGCAAAACTATAATCAGTGGATAAAATGCTTATCTGCATTTCCCCTTCTGAAAAGGAAAATCTTTCAATGATCTGATATAATATTTTGTACTAATCCTAAATCGCCCCCAGTTGAGAAGTATTTTCTTCCAGAAGGCAATATAATTATATATTTTTAGGTCTTTGTGTCCCTGTGTTAAAAATATTGGTAATGCATATTCCAAGCATCCATAACTCCAGAGTAATATTTAAAAGAAGCCAAAATCCATTAGTGAATCCATGGAAAATTAGGAAAAAAAAAATGATATTTAATGATGTTGATATCTTAGTTGGATAATAGGAGAAGTTCAGAAAATAGATTACAGGAACACAGACAAGAGATACAAAAAAAAAAATAGAAAGAGTTATGATATATTTGTGGTTTGAAGTAAGGAATGAGTATGTCAGCAGTGGTATTACAATAGTGAGTAATGATAGCAGACAGGTGATTGTATGATTGGGTTACGCAGGTGACTACATATCATATTTACTGATTTAATTATACTTCCATAATTTACTTGTATAAGAAAATATTTGGATGCCTACTAGGAATAAATTGAACATCTACACATTGTGCCCCTCACTACTCACACTGAGACTGCAACACTCTGCAAAAGTGTGTCTACTTTTCAAGGAGGTCAACACAAGTTCATGTGTAGCACTGAACATAAACAACAGACAACTTTATGTTCATGTAACTACTAAATTAGGACCTTTGGGCTTTACAGTAATTTTACCTTTCCCTTGAATCTCAGAAGTGCTTATATTGAATTGATCCTGGTTTGTAATACTATATACTAATAGTGCACAACTACGTGTGATTGCAAATTCATTATTAATTCATATCATTCTTCATATTATTTATTACACTAACACTGTCAATGAATAGAGATTGATAACCTCATCTCCCTGCTTCTGCTGAAATTGAATGTCCTGTGGGCCTGGTTTATTAAAACAATAAAAATAAAAATCTTAAAGAAGCCCAGATCTATAAAAAATAAAATAACAGATTTCTAATACCTAATAAAACATTCTGAAAGCCTGGTTAATTTATGCAAGGTTACATTTTGTGTTCCAAGCCTACTTAAGGATCATGAATTTTAAGCACTGTATTTTTTCTTCCTTTTAGTTCAATTAGGATTTGGCTGAAGTTTAGTCTCTTACATTGTTTCCCTTAAAAATGTGCCTTTAACAATAAAAAGAGCTAACCAAATAGAAATGGACCTTTAATATTATTGGAATACTGTAGGAAAGGGAATTTTACAAACTCCTTCCATTTTAAATGATTGCTGTTTTATCATAAATAAATCTACTCTGTACTAGTATGTAAATCAGATGCAGCAACTTAATTCTTGCTCTTCCCTTCAGAGGAAACCAAGAGCTGCAGTTTGTCAGGATCATTAAGTATGTAATGAACTCTTCAAACACAGAAGGAGTGAGTCAGATTATTGTAATATACTGGTTAATGATGCCTTCATATTAGCAATTGCCAGAAACCATGTCTTTTTGATTTACATAAAAAAGAAAGGTTTAGGTGTTGTATTACATTCATATACGCTACTTCCCTTATATGATGATATCCACAAGAAAATTACAGACCTAAACAATAAACTGCATTGCTGATATAAAATATCAAATATATTATAAATATAAATTGTGTAGCACATAAAATAGTGTTTGCCACCTGTGTACTCTGCTCAGTGACTTACCTATTGATATTAACACTGCAACATATGGGTCATTGTCAAAATTGCTGCTATATTTTTGTGTTTATATTATGAGTAGATTCGTGCCATTAATTAATTTATTCTCCCCCCCGCCTTTTACTTAATCCCCATACTATGTCACTAATCCAAAATTCAGTAAAAGGCAAAACTGATCTATAGAAGCAGATTTGGGATGTTATTCATGTGTCTTAGAGCTTTAAAAAACCAGAAGCAGGAGCTTTCTATCACTAGAATACTTTCCAACAAGACATGCAGCATTTGCTATTATAGATCTCATGTCATAATAAAATCTTTCTCTGAATCCTGTTCAGTTATAATCGCAATATAAGAACAAAGCTAGGCATCTGTTTCATATATGACATTAGTGCTATATAAGCCTCTTCATAACAGTAAGCAATCTGTCTTAGCCAGGTCATTTAGTGGGGGGGAAAAAAAAAAAAAAATGGTAACAAAACGCTAAAATTTTCCTAGAATATTTTCTGTGACATAGGGAGTAGGGGGTTTTATAGACATGTCTCTGCATTTTTTCTGAGATTCATGTTTTGTTATCCAGTGATAATATTACCAGAAAACATTTCTTTTTTCTCTAAAATGAACATCATAAAGCAAAATGGTGAAGAATTAATCAAGTGGACTGAAGGAAGACAGTATGCTCTGAGAACTTTATGAACATTTATTTGAAGATGGCACATTACAGTTCATTGAATATTGAATTTATCTATATGAATACCAATGAAAAATTCACATACTGTCATGTGTTTTATTTGGTTTTTATTTTGGAGCATATACCTTATTTATTGGAACTCATTTTTTTTCTGCATTTAAAGTCAGATACCATGAAGGAAAAAGGCGAGATAAAATTTAGACTAAGACTAAAACCTTATTTTAGAAAATACTTTTTTATTTATTGAAAATGCTATTATATTAAAGTATATTAATGTTCCAGCTGTAAAAGTTCACTCTATCTCATTGAATGTGGAGGATATCTCAGATGACTCAATGTTATACAATGGTTCTTTCTTCTTTTTTTTTCCTTTTTTGAGTCATGTTAATAGTTCAATATTTTTTGCTTTTGCTCATATTATGAATATGAATTGAGAGCAATTTAATTAAATTACATTAACAATTTTAATTTGACACAGAATGCATGTTTTCAAGTCATTCCTATGGTCTTGTATCTAAAAGCAGTGTGATTTTAGAGAGTTACTATAAACTACAGCTGAACAGTTGCACAGTTTTTGAGGCACAGTTTGGATTTGGGTAACTTTTTTTGGGGGTGGTAACTTCTTAAAAGTTGCTTACAGTTTGCAGTAGTAGAATTAATGTTAAAAACCAGCTTATGTTGTCTTATGAGCATCTTCGATAGATATAATTTTGATTCCAAAACAAGAAAAGCAATGTTATCTTTAGAAGAAGCCATGCACTAGCAGTTCACTGTACTATGTTTCTTCTTGTTTTCATATCTAAAGACCAATCCAGATACAATAGTCTCAATTTAAAAAAAAACTTCACAGTCATTATTTTGTAGCACAGATAATAAGTGACTGTGTTTGTATATTTGTGGCAGAACTGAGAATTCTGCCAAATCTCTCTGCCTAAAATGTAAAAATGTGCATATTATTACTTCATTTATGTTGGTAAAATATCTTATTATAGGAAACATGTAAGTATAATGAATCATAAATCTTTAAAATTATGATACTTGAGGGATTGCTGGAAGCAAAGAAAGAAGTCTTGCTACTGGTACATCATTACTGGCCAGTTTCTGATTAATGACTAGCAGTTCTTGTAAAAAAATTCAAAGACAAAATAATGATTCCAAGAAGCAAAAGGGAAAAAACTCATCTATGAAGAACGCTTGAAGTACAGTGCTATGGAAAAGACTCAGGGTTTTTATTCATGTAGTTGATAGTGTATTATATTATAATCCTTTCCCTGATGTAGTTTTGGGAGTTATCTGCCAGTCATAATAGCTTAAAGACTAAATCATTGTCTGCCGTAGCCAAGAGGTTTAATGTGCATGAATTTCAGATGGTTGTATCATCCATTTACTGCTCAGAATTAAGGTTATCCCAAGCAATAGCCAGCAGAATTTTAAACTACAATACACACAGTTTGTTTTGTGTAAGCCATATAAAATTAGAATTATTTATACAGGGAAGCTAGTTCACTAAGTTTCACAGTGACTTTTGGTTCTTTTATCAGGACTACTTTTTTGTACACTTCAGCAATACAAATCTTGACAGCTCCATGCCATTCCAACTAAAAATTGTTCAAAAAGTAACTAACATTCTTAAAAATAAAGGAAGATTGCTTAGACAGTACCATGATTTATGATCTAAAGCACAGAGACTATCCCTTGTTTTTTCAGTTCATTTCAATGTGTTTGTGACAGGCATATATAGGCTAAATATAGGTAGATAAAACAAGCATTTAGAAATTAGTAAAATAAGCAAAACTTCAGAAAATTCTAATAATTTTGCCCATGGTGGTAACCTTAGGTGCCTTAGGAACACAAGTCACTCCTACAACATTAAGAACTTGTAAAATGTATTGTATGGTAAAATATTAGTCTTGTCTTAAAAAAAATAAATAAAGCGTATTATAGAGGTGCTGAATTTACTCAAAAGAGGAAAGGAGATGTGTATCTTTTCCCATTTTAATATTAGATTTGAAATACTCAGGAATACTGTTTGAGAAAAGCAGATTGCATGAACATTTATTGAGGAAAAGAAATAAAAAACAAGTGTATTTTTAATATTCTCAGCACAAAGAAGAATATCAGAATAAAACCCATCCTGAAAAGTAAATATTTTTTGTATTTAAAATGAAATTTCCTTTCAAGAATTATCTGGCAACACTCATGTCAGTTCAGATGCTCTGACTGCAAGGCAGGATTGCAGTATAATGAAGACTCAGAACACGATGAAGAAAAATCGGACTCTTGAACAGTTGATGTTTATTAAGCAGAATGAAAGTAAAAAGAACAGAATGAAAGTCTTAGGTAGAGCTGAGGCACTTGAGTCCAAAAATACAATTACACAATCCTTTTCAGAATTGTTTTCAGTGTCCCTATGCAATGTCATAATTTACTTTCAAGCTCTCAGGAAACAAGTTTGTCTGATGAATACAGCCAGGACTGCTAGGACTGGACAGGTCTTTTTCTGATTTGTGACTAACCCAGAATCCAGGAACTAGGCATTTTTCATATAAATCTTTAGAGAATCTTGATCTAACAGGCAAGCATAAGGCTTAAGAAACCTAGTCTGGCAGTGAGTTACAGATTTTTCTTTTAAAACAGAACTAAATGAGGAGCTACTATAGGTACCAGTGCTTTTTTTTTTTTTTTTTTTTTTTTTTTTTTTTTTTGATCTCTTGTGATTAGTTTAGTAATTGAAAAAGCAATTCTTAGATTCGGTTTTGTCTGGAAAAAAAGCACTTTTTTTTGAGTGGATGTTAACCACTGGGATACAGGATGATAGATACATATACCTATGTATGTATACATTAATTCATTCTTTCTCTCTCTTCCTCTTGCTCAAGGTAATTATACTTTTTTCTATATCACTTTATAAACAAAGAGGGAAAGTGATTTCATTTTGGACAAGCTAAATTACCTACTAAGGAAGACAATTTTGGGGAACGGAGATTTGAATTGCTTCATTTTAACAGAGAAATTAGAAGATGACTGCTTGAGGATCCTAACTAGTAAGCACAGAAATAGCTTCTTCTTCCCACAATTGTGTTTTGCTAGAAAACAGCCTTCCGCAGTTCTTTGAAAGAGCTGTTACAGGAGAAACTTCTAAATCCTTGATAGAGTTGCTTAATCCTCAGAGAAAATCTCTGTCAGACAAGCTGATACAGTTTTATGCTTACAGTTTTCCTTTTGACTACTCTGAGCGGCTCACTGTTCAACATAAGGATTTCTAGAGCTGCCATTTTAAAGCACCTCTCTCCAGAGACTGTGCAAAACTTAAGGAACTTTACTTATGAGAGACCTTATGCTATTAAGTAAAATAAAGTAGCTCATCAACCTTTTTTGTGTCTACCCACGTTAAGCATGTGAGATTTATGTATACAGGGAAACTGGTTAAGAGGATTTACAATAGAGAATACCTATCTTCCACTCCATGACTCTCCTGCTATATTGCTGCACTTGCTATTGTTTCTATTGTGACTATTTAACTATTGCAGGCAGCTGTGATGCAGAATTAGCTCCAGCTGGGTAAGTGTAGGTACAGACAACTGTTGGGCAGTAGCTCATGGGCTCATTTCTTGGTTTAGGGTAATAGTTCTTATTCTGGTTGAATCATTTTTCTTATCATTTAATAAAAGCAATGTGTTGTTACTTGATTTGGGGGCATTACTTTTATTGGTATATTGAGTTTTTTCTTTTAATTTAAGCTGATTACAGCAGTGCTAAACCATTTGATTGACTGTTGTTTACTACTGAGATAAAGAAATTATATATGATTTCCTGCATGTTTTCTTGCTTCAAAAAAAGAAGGGGGGTTTTTTTGGTTGTTTTTTTTTTTTTTTTTTGTCCTCACATGTCAGTATTTGGTGTGTCAAGGGTTTAAAATCAGAGTACCATCATGGATTTGTGGCTTACTTCTATTCCTATTGAAGTCAACAGAAAAATTTCCTGTGGGAGTTCAAAGACAAAAGAATTAAGTTATCTTAAGGAAAAAAAAAAAGGACTACTGTGGCTGTTTCCATCATTTTTGTAATCTAAATGATTACTTAATAAAAATGTAAGATGGAGTATTAATAAATCCTAGTCTATGTTATTCCCTTAGGGCCATACTCCAGATATTAGATAATAAACAACAGAGGGAAAGTAGGTAGGCAAGCTCCTCTGTCACAATCCATAAAAGATTGATTCCTACCTACTTGCCTGGTTTTTTTCTAATTTTTTCCAATAACCTAATTTTGCTGAAATAGTCTATTGAAAGTTTTTTACCGTGAAAAGATATGTTTAACAGCTGAAAAAAGGAGGGCAGTTAAGATGTAATTTCCTTTTTCATCCTCCTTCTCCAATTCCTTCTCATTTCTGGTGATTCATGGATCTGGGTTCTCCTCACTAAATATGTTCTATTGAACTATTTTTCTGTAAGTTTTATATATTTGTGTGTGTGTGTAGCATTTAATAAGGCTTTCACAGAGTGAGTGAGCTTGTTGCAGTAATTTTGGGGGATATTGCTGTGACATATAAGGAAACACCTAACCTCTTATTGTAGATTAGGTATTATTTGGTCATTCTTTTAGGGCATAATGTCACAACCATTTGTTTCAATTGCAGTGTCTGCTTGTGCACCACAGCCATTCGTTCCCATCACCATATTGGTCGTGTCAGTACAGCTCTTGTAAGTCCCCATGGTGAAGTAGCTTAGTGAGCTGATGAGAGTTCACCATGCAGCTGTGGCTGCACAGAATTTGGGATAGTACTAGGACAAAATCATCAGATGTGTAAGCTAGTAGTGTTATTGGGGAGGGAGTAAAGGGAAAGCTTGTGAAAATTAATCTGTAGTCTTGGCTAGTTCTGTGAATTAAGCTTTGCCTTAGTCTGCAGCTCCTTTGCTGTGCTGTCTTTGCTTGTTTGTGCTGTATGAGGACTACTAGTTGTAACTGTGTCTGTAAAGATTCCCAATGGTTTCACTTCTTTTTAAGTAAAATCAGTTGGGGGGATACTTTGGGGAATTTGGAGCCATGTTTATTTCCCTTTTTCAAACAGAGGACACAGGCAAAACATGATGAAGTAGAGTTAGTATCAGGTTTTAAAGAGGACTGAGAAAGAAGGTGGATATGGTGTCAAGGAAATTTTAAAAATTGGTGTGTTGTTTCTTCTTAGCTAATTTTGGGGGCTTATTTTTGAGTTATGAATTCTGTTAGCTCTGTACTGAATGAAAGAAAATATGGGACTGCAGAGAAATAGAAATGGTTTTTTAAAAAAATACAATCCAGGGATATATAACTTCAGTTTCAGCCAAGTTATAGAGATAGTCTTGTAGTACTAAATTTCTAATTCTCAGTTCAGCTAGCCATCATTTTCTACTTATATAACAAGTGTCCTTCCAAACAAAGAGGTCCCATTTACTTTAGGAAGAGCTAAGGTGAACTGGGTGGTTGCACAGGTGCAAGATAGCCCCCTACAATAAAAGAACTTGGGTTGTCACTTCTTCCACTTTTGTCAAAACTGACAAAGAATGTACATTTTTAAAAATTCTGTCTCCTAATGTGCATGGGCAGTAAGAGTACGATTTTGAGCTTGTTTGTTTTATTTCAATAAAGCAATAATGCAGCACAACCTACATATTAGTAATTACATCTCAAGGGAGAAAATATCCCAGGTTTTTTTGTGCTTTGTGTTGTTTATTTACATTGAGCTGAAGGGCTGTGTTTCATCTTCTGAAGCATTTGTCATTTTCCACTGTCAAAGGCTGAGAATTATTATCAATAATATGCAGCTAAGTCAGTGTTCAGTTTAAAAGTAGAGGGGAAAAAAATCTCTTTACACTTTCTTTTAAAGTTTTAAACTGTAGTTCTAAACAAATTTTATTTGTCGTGTTTTTCATTTGTGCGACCAATGGATTTAGCTGGCATAAAACTCAAATTGGAGTTTAGCTAGAGTACTGAAACAAGCATTCTATAACTTCTCATAATTAGGATTTCCACCACAATCTTTTTACATGTTTGGGTGTTCAGTGTTATTTTTGTGCATGTTTGATATCTTCAGGATGTTTCTCCAGGGTTTTCATCAAAGAAAACATTTTGATTAATTTTGTCTGGATGAATATACTGTGTCTTTAGTGGATGCTTGCATGAGAGCCTGTGATACTTCACCCTCATAACTGATCTGGTGTTTGCAAACCATAGAAAATGCCTCAAAGGAAAATACTATAAAGAAACAATCTTGAACACTGTCTTAATTTGTCTGAGTGAGGTTTTGAACATCTGTTTTCCTTTCAACTGGTCTTTACAAATATTTTGAAGTTTCACAACAGCACAGTTGATCAAAGTACGTTAGGGACCAACAAACAGGAAATGAGAACAAAGCAGGAAAGAGAGATAATATAAATGGGAAACACAGTGATGTGAAAGGTGGTAAAAGAAGAAAAATGAGAGGGAAATAAGACTGTAGAGATTCCTTTTTCCAATATCAGTGTTTTATTGGCCCTCAATAGATTTTTCATATAATAAGAATATAAAATTACGAGAGAAATACCAAGTGTTACTTATATGCCTAGTACAGTATGATCTGCACTGCAGACAGATCATCCAGATGTCACGAAAAATATGAGAAGTCTAGTGGAATTGGGATGAATTACATTTCTCTGTTTTGTGATGTCTTGAAGTTTTGTGATACTTCTCTTCTTCTAATGCTTTTTCATTCTAAGTATTCACGTAGGTGAAATTCCAGAAGTTCCTGTGTGTATTACAACAGCAATAAATCCCACAAAATACTTTTCATTTTAACTGATTGGAAGTAGAAAAAAAATAGCAGTAGCTAAAGCTTGCTAATGTCCTTCCAACATAGTAAGGGTGAATCTGTAATACAGAGGAGAGCGTAAATTATTAACACAATACAACTTGGTAGGTATGGAGAAGAAGGCATTTGATTTTGTTCTGCTTTAAATAATGTTAAATGTGCTGGATTTATACTTACATGAAAGAAATGTCTATCTGTGCTGAGATGCCCTTGACATAACTTTAAAATTTCACAGATACCATATCTCCTCACACAACAGCCACTCTACGTGACTCAGTAACAATTAACAGAATACTATAACTTGTGATAGATACTTACTATGACTATGAGCTCCTTTTTTGGGGGAAAAATCTCAGGCTGATAGTTCAGAATACACACTGTGTGCAACCAGATTAGTCATACTTAAGTACTATTGTAAAGCAAAGGAAAACAGGTTTGAGTACATAATTAAACGTAAAAGTTTACACATTTAGATTTGACTTGTGTGATAGTTTTCAGGTAGTACTTTCTTTTTCTTTGTCGTCTTAAAGGACTGTGGCTGGAACAAGCCAAACCTTTCTCTGTTAAGTAATGCTATAGGGGATCAGTAGCTAAGAAACCGTTGCATGTATAGACCTTTATAATAGTTTTCTGTGTTCATGAATAGGTGTGCATGGTTCATCTGTGGTTTGACTTAGAAGGCCAAGCAGGAGATAATGGAAAACTGCATAATCTCTGGGGAAGTGAGTTATTGATAAGCTTGAGCAACTGGTGTATAAAATGGCATGGTAAATCTGGGAAATCCATCAATATCTGTTTTGGCCCAGATCACAGACTATTCTAGGCTGCTGCTTTTTGAAGTTATAAATTATATAGACTATAAGAAGGAAATGCTATTTCTTCCTGATTCAGTTAGAAGATAAATCAGGCAGTTTTAGCAGGTCAAGCATGATTTGAATTTTTTAGTAAAAATGAGAAAATTATATGAGATAATTGAATCTACTTCCTAAAATACAAAATTACTATTTCTTCCATTTAACTAAGTTTGTATATTTAAATATTACCTGAACTGTGTAACTTACCTGACATTCTTTCTTCACCTGTTTTGTCATTGTTCATGTGCAAAATCTGTTAATAGACTTCCATAACAAAAGGTCCGCAAAGCATGAATTCTTGCAGAGACAAAAAGTTAAGTGAATTTTTTCCCTGTCAAATTTGCTAATGAAAAATCTTCATGATGGTGTCATCAGATTTACATCACTGTCTGATGGAAGTAGCCAACTGCATTAATCCAATTACATTTTCATTGCCACAACTGCTGTCTTTCCAAAATATTTATAATTGGTTATAATATTTATTCATAGAATGAAAATAGCTTTATTTTTTTTTTTTGCGTGTGGTCCAAGTTGGAGAGAAAACACGGGGGTTTTTATGCAAACCTGCACTGAAAATATTTGGTTAAGTGATACAATAAGTGTCCCTTTGGACAGATACTCTACTGTTTTAATTTATGTCTGTGAAGAAACATTTGATAAGTAATGTTAAGTGGTGCCATGTCTACAATTTGCTTTACACTCTTGGAAATGTTATATCATCTCCTAATATATGAAAAGACTAAATGGGAAGAACAAAATTAGCTATACAATAAAGATTTGCAAGTGATCAGGCAACTGAGTTACAAAAAAGAAAAATCCAATTTGTTAACAGGCACTAGAATGGACTCTATACTAGCAAAATAACTTATTTAGTTCAGTGAGGGCATATGTCAATCACATATGTAATGTTCTGAGACAGTGCTAGTACTTTCTCTCTAGCTCATAAGTGATCCTCTTTCATGAGAGCAAAATCTGAATTCTTCCCTAAATGAGAATTGTTGAAACAAACCAGAATACTAATGAACCTTTAAAGCACAAATACCTTACTGTAATATCATGTTAGGTGATTTTTATCATGTTATAATATTTTGTCAGGTTAGGTGGTTTTATTCCCAAGAATACAGGCACTTGAAGGAAGGTGTTCTGGTGGCAAACAGTGTAACATATTGCTGCCCTCTTGCCAGAATAGTGGGAAGATATTTTTAAAAGGTAGACTTGGGGAAAAAAGAGAAATGGAAAACTAAGTCTTTTTCATAGTGCAAAATATTTGTTAATAGTTATCTATTTATAAAGAATGCAGACAACATCTTTCCTTAGAAAGATGGTAGGCTTGATAAAAACCAGACTGCCTCAATTTCTGTATTAATGCTTGGATCACCAGAGAACCCTGCTCCTCCAGAAGTCAAGACTTACCACTGCTACTCCTATTGTATTCTTGCTTTCTCATGTGGGATGCACACAGCTTCCCAAACACTGCTCTTGAGCATTATTTTCTGCAATCAGTCCCTCAGAAAACCTTTCAGACCATGTAGGTTGACTATACTAAGGCTGTACTCATAATCTGGTACAATGGCACCCTGCACTGTAGAAATGTCTTCAAGGAGACCAAACTTCTTGTGGAAGAGTCTTGCTGACCCTGAAAGGAGGATTAACAGAAGCAAGCCAGCTGTTTGCACTTAAGCAAAGAGCCAGCAAGCTCTTTGCTGACTGAATCTTTTTTAACAGGACAGAATGTAAAACTATGAGCAAAGAAAACACATACTCTCCCTTAAAAATAGAAACTTGAATGACAATCATTAACTCTCCTAATTAAAAGTATATTTGGACAATTAGGTAATAATGTATTTAGAAAGATAATCACACTTAAATCTCCAGCAGCTTCTGTGTATAATGTAAACTGAGGCTGTATGCAACCTCACTGGGCAAAAAATATTTAAATTTCCCCAGTACTTCCAGTAACATCAAGTAGGCATGTGATAACACATTTTCCAGATGCACAGTTCCTGTGAGTGCTGCATAATTAATTCCAGGCAAAATTTACCAGACTAGTTTAAAGAGTTTACACAGATATTTTGGGCACTTGGATGAACTGCTTTGTCATCAGGATAACAGGGGTGCTAGCTTCCATGTCATGCTGGTGGTGTACAATGCAGAAAGACACCAAAAAGAAACCAAGATGACGTCTGCAGATGTGACTAAACTAAAGGCCTAACATATACTAAACCTCTCAGTATATGAAATAAAGTTTCTGCAACACTGTGGCCCATAGTTAAACCTTGTCATTTGGGAGTTTGTTAAAAAAAAAAAGTTAGTTTACAGGAAGAAATAAGACAAATGGGTAAAATCAGAAGATTCATTGCTGATGGTAATGTAATGGTAATGGTAATCAGTCATAAAAAAAAGAAATCAGAAAACTTAAGTTCTATTGTTTAGGATGTTCTGCTCTGTTACTTTTTTAACAATAAATCATTTAATGTCTCTGCCTCCATTTCTCACCTGGAAAGTGAGGATTACATCAATGTCGTTTGAACTTCTGATATATCTTTATGAAAAAGGTCCTTAAATGCAGAATTATTACACACAGAGAAAACAAGGTATGTGTTTCTCTTAGGATAAAAGGCAAAGTAGGACTTTGAAGGCCATTTTTTGGATCTTTGTTTTGTTTTCATAATCTGTTACTGAACTTCTCCCACCACCATGTTCACGCACCCCAGGGGACAGGTAAGGAAATCTGGAATATTTGATAACAATCTGTATGTCCTTGGAAAGACTGTGGCTCCATTAAAATTCTGGTGTCTCCCTTGAAGACATTGTCTTTATTGTTTCTCTTTGGACCAGTACGTGGGTGACTGCCCACATTATCTTTCTCTGAGAAACTGTATCTCTCTCCTCTGCTTTATCCGGGCTGACGTTCTTATCCTTTACATTGTAAAGGATGATAATGTGAGAACAGGGTGTGAGGTGATGAAATGTACTCAACTTCTGGAAAGGGCTTTCTGCCAGCATCTAAGTTGGCTAAGGCATGATGTGATTCATCAAGCAATAATTTGAGTTTCGATTGGATTAGGAATGATTTCTTAAGTGATAAATTGGGCTGAGTAAATGGCTGTCTCCTATGAGAGCTCTTTTCATCGTTCTCAATAGAGTAGAATGTTGTGAGCTCCTTTCATTTAATTGAAAATTTGGTGGTTTTCCTAGATAGTAGCTCCTGAGTTGTACATTTTCATGGAAAGCTCAAGGTTTTTCTTATCTACTGCTCTGTACTTAAAAGTTCATATGTATTACTTAGATCATATTTATCACCATCTTTTTTTCTTGATGATGAAATACAATGGAATGAGACATTTGGACAAACTACTGAGATACCAAAGGAAAGAATTTGGAAACATGATAATTTGGATTTTATTTTTAATTGTATTTTTTTCTAAGAAAACAAAATGTTACTCTCTCTTATTGCCTATAAAAGTCCCAGGAGCGCAGCACGTTTCATACAGGAACCTTAAGTTGTTGTAGGGGTCACTAGTCAAGTGTAAAGTTTGAATTTTATTTGGCTAGTCCTGTTTAGATAATTTTAACTCAGCCCAAAGGAAACCTGGAATGTGAAAGCATTCTTAAAATACATTGATTTTTATATGTGAGCATCTAATAATGGAAAGTATTTTAATGGTATTTGCCAATTTAGTTTATTTTTTTGTTATTTTATTTCTACTCAATTTTTACATAACAAATATTTAAATTTATTTTTCTTCCTGACAAAACTGGCTTACATATTAATATAACCATTAACTCTTCTGATTAATTAGTCTGTACCAGTACCTGCTTTCCAACAAATAAAGAGAAAGATAAAAGGACATAGAAATAGCAAGCAAAACCACAGGATACCCTCTCAGTTTATCAACATACTGATATTTTCATTGACCTTTCTTCACCCGTTTAAGTAGGAATGGGTTTTGGAGAAAGAAACTGAAACATTTTGTTATCTCATGTTGTATTACACACTTTCATAAAGTACTGAAGTAAGTCGTGGTGTCATCTAGCCTGACATAGATGGTAGTGACATTCTCTCTCCTGTGTTTTAGAACTACTACATGATATATCTTAAGTCAAATTTAGACAAATTTAGAAATATGTTGTATTACTGACACTGTACTAAAGAGTACAACCTTCTGAGAAATATTTTTATTTTATATTTAGAATTATTTTCTCTCTTTCTCCTCTTGTGTTGCAGTGCTTACGTACATATATTACATAATTAAGTGAAAGGGAGAAAGGCAACTGGCATTACATAAAATAAAAGAAATTGAAGGGGATAATAATTACTGTGTTGTGTCCCCCCCAAAGGAGTAATATACACTGAGTAGCCTAGATTTCTTTGCAGAATTATTGTCAGTCCAATACAGATGAACATGATGATCTCTGGTTCTTTACACCTGGTTCCCTTACTCCAAATCAATTGCTTCCACAGGCCTAGTTTATTGTATCTCTATGTTTCTGCTCTAAAAGTTTTCCTTAGGAAATCAGCATAACAGAAATCTTCGTATCACATAAAAACAAGTTTGGAAAATAGGTAATTTTCTATTGTCAGCTTCAGAAATAAAAGGTAAGCATAGAAGAATGAATCTCATTTATTTGCTAAAGCCACTTACCACTGACTATGTTACATGTGTTTAGAGAAAAAAACAACAAAATATGCAGGTTAAGTGTAGATTGCACAAATTAATCATATGGATCTATAGTAACATCTATGCACTTTCGTTCAGTGACCTTTATTTTCTTTATACGATACACGGATATTAATTCTACAACTCACATACGCTAAGTAAGAAAACACACAGCACTCAACAAAAACACAGACAAATATCTACAGTAGGATGAATTCCTATGTACTCAAGCATACCAAAGAAAAAGGATTTGAGCTTTAAATGTAGGAATGTTTTAAATATAGGAATGTTTTAAAGTATTGTTTAAAATACTTTTTATTTAAATTATCTTCAACTTTTACAAAAAATAAACTATAGATTATCCAAATACCAATATTTTATGTCAACTTTGATCATCCATTGTCAGAAGGGGGTTTTTTAGTACTAGCCTGATTTAACTTTTATTCTCAATTATTTTTTTTTTCCCCCAAATCTTCTAAAAAGTGACTAATTTCAATTGACACATGTTCTTTTTAGGATAATCAAAGTCTGCCTTATTCATGTAGTATACAGTATGCTTTTGTTGGGCTACATGGCATATAACCCTTGGTTGTTCATGATTGCCTAGCTATTATCTAAATTAGACTTGCTACTAGCACTACAGTGTGTCGATAAGACATTTTTTTCTGAGGGTTGGCTGACTAGAATCTATAATGAGAAAAGACTTTGGTATGTCCTGGGAAATTGTAACTAACAATTAAATCTTTGAATCGCTGAACATCTCATGTTTTGGTCAGAGCTGGGAGACTACAATGTATGTTTTTCTCTATGTTAAGCATTGATTCCCCAGGAAAAACAGCAGAGTTTGTCTTACATTTTCTTTACATCCTCCAAGTATTCTTCCAGGCCACAGTAATCAGTGGATCTGTGACAGTTGCTTGGTGTTTGAGGCTATTACGGGTGATGGGCCTGATTTTTCTATGAATTTCCTTGGACTGATGAGGACCAATGTGTCCAAAACTGGAAAAATATCCTGAGGTGTGATCATTGTCTTAGTAATTTAATTTCACTGGAAGATAATCAAGATCTTAGTTTCTTTCTTTTTTCTTCTTTCTTTCTTTCTTTCTTTGAATATGGAAAAAAAAGGTAGTTTTTAAATCTGAAATTAAACTTTATATATATCTGTTATGTTATATTTTAATTTAAATTTCTTAAAGCCTATAACACCGCTTTGCATTCAACAGCATGCAACACTCCTGCAGACTCAGTTGCAAAATATATCTGCAGTGTGAATTGGTAATGGGGCATTCAATCAGTCTAAAACAAATTCTTTCTACACAGAATATATTATAAGGTGGAAAAGAATTCTGAAGTCTAATTTCAGCTGTAGCTTTTTGCTTCAAATCTGTTTTGAACTATGCTTACTGCATCAGTTTATGTACTGGCTTATGTAGTTGGTAAAGAAAACTGGAAATGTCTAGCACTTTTACAGAATTTATTAATAAAGAGGGGAAAAACAAATCAAATTCTGCTTCTTGATTTGACAGATCACCTGAGGATAATCATGTCAATGTTTGAGGTCTATTTATTTAGTACTAATGATACTCTGTAGATTTGCAATTATTGTAAGACCTATTTTGCAGGTTTCTGAGCATGACTGGTTTTTATATTAAAGGAGCAATATGTAAATACATTATTCACTAGAGAGTATTCTATAAAATTCTGCAATATAACTGTCTTTTATCTGAGGCTACTATTTAATCAGTCAGATTCCTCTTAAACACACAGGAAAACTTTACCTATCCCACAAATTTAGTGTAACATTTATGCATTGATATTCCAGCTGAAAAATCAACCATATCATTCCTAGTTAAATTTTTAATCTAAGAAGATTCCTATCTGTATACAGTTTTGAAACTGTGTAGAGAAAAGTGTTCAACTATTGCACTGTGAAGTTACTTTCACAGTGAGCAACCCAACATGGTGTGTTCACATGGTATGTGAACAACATAATATACATAGTAATTTTACTTTTAAAATATTTTTATTGTGGATTTGCTGTATGTTGCAGTTTCATGCATTCCCTCCCACCTCCAAAAATTTATAAATTTAGGACAGACAGGTAGCATGCTTCACACTGAAAATATGTGGTAGGGCAGTGTGGTGGTTACATTTATGTCAGCTAGCTCAGTGGTTATTCCCTTTCTCTGAATATGAAAGGTCCGTTCCACCTTCTGACTGAAGAGACCTGATCCTGTGACTATGTCTAAACTGAACAGACTATAGCATAACAAGTTATCACCATTCTACCCACCCCCTCTGTAGAGGATTGTAGGAAATATTCTTCATGTTTGAAAAACTTTTTTTAAGAAAAAAGGTTCTGTGAATTCTCAAAATGTAGGTAAGTTAAAATGCTGAAAGTATAAATATCTGCTGAGGAATTTAATGAATTTTTGTTCAAATTATGTACAGCTGGAAATGCGATGCATGATGCAGGAAACAGGGGGTCCTCCAAAATTGTATTAATGAAAGATTAGAGCAGCTATTTATACCGGAAAATAAGCTAGAAATAAATTAAATACATATTAAAAAAAACCTCAAGATTTTATGTGTGTGAATGACATGCATCTTCACATTTTTCTTTGAATTTGCAGAGCTTTGCAATACCTGATCCAGAAGAGGAAGTACTTAAATCTCCAAACTCCAAAGGTAGTTATTTAGTACTAAATTATACTCTAAGTTGAAAAACAGGCTTTAAACAACTTAAAGTTTGTACTGTTTGTTCTACTTTTTTTTTTTTTTTTTTTTGGTCAGCTTAGGCTCCATTGCTTTAAACATAAGGGTAACTCTTTCCTCAGGCACTATGATAATGATTCTCATGTGTGTGTGTTAGTGTGTGCTAATATCTCTCAGGCATATAAGATCTACACAGCCACACATTGGTGTAGTCCAAGACTGGCAATTGCAGGGGCTGGATTTGTGCTCCTTTTGCTGTTTCCTTCATTTTTGCATCTAGCCATCTGGCGTGAGGACTTGCCATCTTCCCTTTCCTTGGCATTATCAGCAGCCTGCATGCCTCTTTTTTGTGCAATAAGGAAAGAGGTGCAAGGGGAGGAAGTGCCAGGACACCACAGAAGTTCAGGGATATGGCCAGTGTCTAGGAGGACTGTACTAGCCACTGATCCATCCTCTTAGCAGCAGCAACATACTGTCATTGCCAAGCTATGAGTAGCTACTTAGTAAACAGGTATTCTTCATCTCTTTCAGGGAAAAGGCAGCAGGCCAGATGGTAATGGGTCTCCAGGGTGTCATTTGAACTGTGCAGGACTAAACTGTCTTATTAATCAGTTTGATTTTTCCTCATTATCAGAATGCATTCGTCTCCCACAGAACACTTTAACATCTAGATAGCCTGGTTTATGTATTATTTGGCATGCTAATACATGAGACTGTTTAAGCTGCACAGTTAGAAACTCAGAATTCAAAGCAATTCCAATTACACCCTTAATTCAGTTAAGCACAAGTGCCTTTATTTGTCAAAGAAACTGTAGAATGCAGAAGGACGAAGACAAGAAGTTGACACATGAATGTTGTCTTTAAGAAATAGTTCCTTTTTTGTTTCTGCTGCAGAGGAAGTACTGCAGACACTCAGTAAAAAAAAAAACAAAAAAAACCAAAAAAAAAACAAAAAACCAAACTGTTTATAAAGGGACTGAATGACCAGTGTTGAAGAAGGACATCATTCAAATTTATTTTTCCTTTCTGTTCAGTGTATTATGTATCCATTGAAAGAAGCAGAGTTTCTGTAGAAAATTTGATCATGTCACTTAAAAACTGTTCATAGTTTGCCAGCATGTAAGAAGCTTAACTGAATGTAGATAGTGTTGACATGGGTATCTCTAGCTTTTGAAGGCTTTGTTTTGCAAGCTACGATAGTCTTTTGGTATGGAATCTAAATGAAAGAATTCTATTTTATTATTAAAATATCTGTCAACTTTGAACTATTTGAGTGACTACCTTGCAACACAAAAGGATTTTATGAGGGTAAGGACCATTTGCAAACATTTTAAGTGCATAGAGCATACACAAATGAAAGTTGGGGGGAATTTTGTAAAACAAACAGGCTATATATGATGTTTGTCATACAAAAGAGGAAAACTCTTTCTTTTTCCATGATACACTGAATCTGCTACTCTAGTATGAAAGCAATTTTTCCAGGCTCTATATTTCAATTCTATTAATTTTGATAAATCTTCATATGTATTAGCATTAATAGTGTTGTACAATTTATACAAAACAAATAAACAAAACACAACACTTCTCATAGTGAGAAATCCTAGCATGTCCCAATAAGCAAATAATTCAATATCACTAACCTGAAATGTCTGAGAATGATTAAAAAAAATTAGCTTTCTCAAATTACTCAGAATTTGCCTGCAAGTCATAAGACTATTTCAGAAATAATATTTTGGTAATTTACAAGTGCATGGTATTCCCAATAATGATATTCACATTTCAAATGATGAGTATAGATTTCTTGTCAGCCATGTGAGGAAAAATTTCTTTACTGAAAGAGTGGTTAAACATTGGAAGAGGCTGCCCAGGGAAGTGGTTGAGTCACCATCCCTGGAGGTATTTAAAAGACGTGTAGATGAGGCGCTTAGGGACATGGTTTAGTGGCCATGGTGGTGTTGGGTTGACGGTTGGACTCAATGATCTTGGAGGTCTCTTCCAACCTTAATGATTCTATGATTCTATGTATCAGACAGTGTCAGAATCTATGCTGTCATATGAAATACACATATTAATGCACAAGTTAAATAAGTACTTCTATATATGTATCTGTGTACTGGAAATGAAAATCAAGAATCTTATAAATCAAGTTTCAATGTTTTACTTCTGTATGTAATCAGGAACAGATAATTCCTACATGGGATTCAATAATTTTATAAGGCTAGATATAGAAGACCTACTTGTTAGCTTTATGTTTCCTTTTTTAGCAAGACCAGTAATAGTCAATATCTATTCAGAAAGACATCTCTTTTATTTTATCACAATATTTATAATATATAAATCGATAGTGCTGGATAACATAGAACATAAATTACTCAGATCTTTGTTGAGCTTCAGTTAGAAGAAAAAAACTCTGTAACATTCTCTCTCACACACTTCCATATCTATGCCCAATTATCAAGATCTTATACTTTCAGTGGCCAACAGAAAGCTGACTTTTCAACAACTTTCTCTCAGAGCACAGTTACAAATGTTCTATGCTCATGAACTTACAAAAAAGTCTGGCTATTGTGGATGATTTAAGAGTACCCTGACAAGTCAAACAATAAAAATAGTATGAAATGGAGAAACTAAATATAAACTGGGCCAAAACCCAAACATTAGTTCCATAATTTCTTAATCCAGAATTTGAGTCTTCGTCAAGTTAATATGTATCTTGAGTGGACTTGTACTCTCACCAAAAAGTGTTACAATATAATACATGCCCTCTTTCCTATTTCAGTAACATTGGTCCTTACTAAAGTGCATATCTCACAGCCTGGAGAGGTAAACATGAATTCACTTCACATGACTCATCTGAAAACTAAGACACCTGCATCCTGCTGCTGTCCATAAAAAATGAATTTGTTATTCACTCTAATTCCTACTAGTGTTAATTTTATCCTGGTTAAATGTCTTCACCAAAACCTAATCAATAAACTTTTATTAGAAATTTTCACTGTCTTCCAAATATTCAAATGCTTACTTATCTCAGTAGGTTCCTTTAAAAAAAATAAAAAAAAAAAATCAGAAATTCACCTCCAGAAAAAGACATTTTTGCCAATGTGTAAGATAAAGGTAGTAGTGAGTGGTTTAACTGAAGAAACAAATTAGTGACTCTCTCCTTTTTCATACTGTTCCATATGTAATAGAAGAGTATACAAATTAAGTTTCCATACTATCTATGCTAAAATTATTTCACAAGTCTGACAGCTATTATTTAAAGCTTTTTGTGAATTAGCATTGGCATTAGCTTACTACTGTGCACAAAAGATGACTTAGTCATCAGGACTGAAATTATTAGTGTGGTAAAAGTCTCATAGTGAAATCTTAACTTCTTGCACGTGAGAACTGGTATATCTCCAGAGGAAAATAAGTCTCAAACATGAAATGCTAACACATGGAAAATGGAACCACTCAGTTTTTATATCTATTAAATGGAAAAAAAATAACCTGCAGTTTTCTCCCAAACCCTTTGTCTTGGATCACTTCTGTTATATACCCAAGGGTCATTTATCACTGCAGCCAAGGATTCTGAAAATCAGAATTCTGAGACATTTTGAGAATCATTGAGACAAAATTATGACCAGTGCACTCAGGTGTTTTTTTACTGGGCTTTTCTAATTGTTGTAGAATACCCTAAAAGAAATGGAGAAGGAAGTGTCAATTAAAAAAAAGAGGAAAACTTAAATAACATTTCCATGCCTCTCTTACAAGCCAGAGGAGATGCCAGGTCTTCCAGCAGTGTAGGGTACTTCACAGAATAAAAAACCTGAGAGCAGCAAGTGTGGTGTTCCTGTAGGAAAATGCTAAATGGAGACTTGTTTTTACAAGCTTCTGTACAAAAAGAGTATGAATAGGAAGTATTTTTAGTCAATTCTCTTATCTAAAATTTTATTTACAAATAATTACATCTACTGTGGTTAAATGCTTCCTGCACTTCCTGCTTTACACATTTTTTTTAATAACAAATATCAGCATAAGAAAGTTCTGATGGGCTGGAGATCTTTCAAGTTACCTTAAAATCAAGGGATATCTTGAAGATGTCAAGTAGAGACATGTGTTGTTTTTTTTTTAATCTGTAAGAACAAGCAGTGGTAAAACATTTTTCATCTCTTCTTCCCTAGTCTTGGCACAAGACACTAGCCATTTACTCATGGGTGTATTGACACCTTGAGCTTGCACACAAATTATTGACTAGTTATTCATATTCTGCAAAGATTGTATTCTTGTGCTCTAATTCCCTATGAAAACAGTGTCAGGTAACTAGTGTACTTGAGCATGTTTCATCCCCAGCTCGTTGGACAAAATTACTTTGGGGTAAGGCAGGTATGGCCTTTCTACAGTATGTATTACACAGGATAAATGTGGCCTACATGTGCTAAGTATGTAGATGATTAGAAGAAAATATCAAGGAATTTCACCTATTACAATATTTATTTAAGAGTTCCCAATCTGAAAATAAGAAAGACATGATTCTTTACAAGCATAAGAGTTAGATATTCATTACACCTGAGTCTGGCTAGAAAGGAAATTTAAGATATACCTTTGTGGTGTGCTTCCAATACAGATTCTGCACATTCATGTGAAGATACCTTACCCAAAAGAATTCACATCTGAAGACTAGCTACACATGACATGCAGGGAGAGTAGAACTGCAAGTGGGTACAGTGGCTACCATTGCTGAGGGAGTTGAAGGAAAGGAATGATATTTTCCTTACTTGAATTGGAAAGGTCACAAACACATGGAGTAAAGCATTTAGAAATTTTTGCAGAAAAGTGTGCAAGCAAAAGGTAAAGTTGGTGATGTTGGAAGAGCATGTGGTGCAGACCAGTGTGCTGGAGCAACAGCTGGGAAAAAAGAAAGTGGTTCTGAAAAGCTTTGGCATTGGAATGGGAATCTGGATATTAGTCTTCTGTTCAGAAGTTAAAGATTTAAATTGAAAAAAAAAAAAACAAAACCACAAACCAAAAAAATCTAACAACAGCAGCAACATCACAAATAAACTAGAAAATGCTGTGTATCCTAAAATAATTTTTCTGGCAGATTGCCTTCTGTTACCATCCATTGTGGCAGTTATATTCAGTTATGCTCTTTGCAGATAGTTTAAATAATTATTATTTTTCCTTCTAACTTTGTAAGTATGTATTTTCTTTGTAGAATTGGTAATTTTTTTTTTTTAATGGTTAAGTAATACATATAGTATTTAGAAGAGTTCATCTTTTACTCTTCTATTGCAACAGTAATAGGGTTTTGTTGTTTTTTTTTTTCCTCTAAAGTTGCTTTCCTCTAAAGTTGATTATTGTTTTCAAGGTCTTATCCCTTACAAACACTCCCATGTCTATTCCAAAGGGAAGTTTTCTTTTGCTAAACAGGATTTCACTCCCCACCTGGAAACTACAAAAATAATTCAATGAAAATATTTCAATATTTTTTTTGTACAATATAGAGAAACACTGATAGTAAAAACAAAATCAGTTCAGGGATCTGGCTGATTCTTTATTTCTCTTGGCATGTTATTCTTTAATTCTCTTAGCCACACACAGAACAGAATATTTATTGCATTGTCACAGTGCTATTAGTAAGTTCCCTTTCAGTGATAAATAGTAAATCTTTCTATCAAAGTCAGTTTTCAGGATGACTTTTCTGATACCGCAAACTCCTTAAAGCTTTGTAATCAGAATGAAAGCCTGCCCTGGAGAGGATTGCCTCTCCTAGGTTACAAAGCTAGTATAATTTGCTTGAAATTCAGAAACCCTATTTAGAAAGAATTTTCCCCTTCTTTCTTCTTTTCTCTGTTACTATTGCAAGAAACAGTAGCTATAATGCTAACAATTATGACAGGCAATTATAAAAATGAAAGCAGAATTAAGAGGCAAAAGCTTTAGTGTTATGTTTGAGTTAGTTTTTGTATAAAATCAGAGATGAGTGCTGCAGGGATGGGGTGAATGAAGGTTGCTTGACAGCGTGTCCAAAATTGAACTTCATTGCTCCAGTGTGGTATGCCAGAGTCTTATTACCTATTCACAAGAAATCATGGGAGAAGAATGGAGAGGAATGGGAATCCCTGTTTCTCTTACTGCTGATAGCATGGACATGGCAAGTACTAATGTTAGAAATGATCACCTCCGCCCATGAGTGGCCATCACCACACAGGTTTGTCCTTTAGTGAAGGCAAGAGCTTCAAGCGTTCTGGGTTTCCAGGGATACAGCAAGGGCAAAGTAAGCACCAGTGTAAGGTTATTTTGTTGCCCCAGGGGACTAGCTACATTGTTTGTGTTGAGGTCCATCTCAAGTCTTAACGCATCCATTCTTCAAAAACACCCACTCATTAACTAAATCCGTGGATGTGTCTTCATGAGTCACCAGAGAATACTTTAGCAGATAACCTGTAGCTTTTCAGCTAGTACATTTAAGACATGTAATTGATAATGCTATAGCAATTTCTCACAATTCAGAAATAATATTTTGATCACCACAGCAAGGAAATACTTTCATGAACTACAGTCATAACATGCTTTCAAAGTGCCATCCACAGATTCCAAATATTCTCAGCTTGTGCACCGTTGCCATATATCTAGGACATATTTTGAAAAAAGTACAGAAGCATATATAACAAAACAGATTATGGAAAGATTTTGTTAATTTATGGCAATTCCTAAAGTAGTTTGTTGGGGTTTTTTTTAACTGAACTCTATTCATTATTTATTTAAGAGGAAAGGCATGATGGAAAGGGAAAGAATCAGGCCTGTTATGTACATCTCAACTTAATTTCTGATCAAAATAAAGATGACAGCTGAAAAAACAAACCAAATAACCTTTGTTTGCTTGCATGAAATAAATTGGCTCCTTTTAGATCTCTAACTTCTAGTTTCTTGTAACTTTCTGGTCTGTGCATTAGGTCTGTTACAACCTGACCAGTTAAAAAAAAAAAAAAAAAAAAAAAAGTAGTTTTGTTTGTGTAAAGATGAAAGGCGTTTCTTTTTTTCCCAATTTCTTTTAAAATGTCCTAAGTATTATTGAAAAACTTTATCATAATAGTAGATGAACATGCCTAATTCATCAAGATTCATTAAGAGTTTTGGAAAATATCATCAATAAAAGTTGTTTATATTTTTAGAAACCATTACTAATAAACCAAACTAATTCAGTGGGTTCCTGCTATACTGTTTTCTGTTAAAACATTTCATATAAACTTAATTACAAAACACTTGATTATTTAATGTAATTGTGAACCGCTTCCTCCACAACAGTTTACAGAGATTCACTCAGTACCGGTCTCCTCCTGCATTGTATCATTGGTGAAAGAGCCCACTGTTTTATGTTTCCTGCTGCCTAATACAATTTTCTCTTCATCTTTGCCTTAGATTAATTTCAAAACTCAGTTTAAAAGTTTTTTGTCCCTGGCCAGGACCTCTGAATATAAGGGGACTAAAAACTAAATGAAACTTTTTTTTTTTCCTAATTAAATGTTGTGGGTGGATCTGTCTTAAAAGAGAAAAACATTAATGAATATTTCAGCAAAGGTAGTGTCAAAGCATTAATATTGGCAGAGTTGCAAGTGTGCCCATAGATAATTTCAGAGAAAAAGATTTCAGGTGTGTGCATCGTACATTGACAGTCAGCACTAGGTACATATGAAAGATCCTAGCCAAAATAGGTAGAAACATGGGAATTGTCTGAATATGTATTGCCTGTTCCATAGAAGTACTAATAGTTTCAGAGATTTCATCATAAAAATAACATTAATTTAATTAAAGGACCTTGAGGTAAAAAAAAATCTGAAATGTTTTGCATGGAAAATCATCACTATAAAAGTAGGAAAAACAACCAGTTTGAAACTGTTTTTAACTTCAGTTCTTGAAGTGTGGGGAAAGGAGTCAGACTACTGAGAATTGAACTTTCTGGGCTGTTAAGAGGGAAACATGGCCTAAAACCAAGAGCGGCCTAATGAGATGGGACAGAAATGTGACAAGAGAGAATTGAAAGCATCTATGAGGTGAGCCAGAACTGTGGAAACTTAAAGGTAAAATAGAAAAAGGATACAAAAGGTGTGAGAAGATTTTTTTTCTTTCACTGGATGAGATGAGGAAGGGCTTGTGATTTAAAAGAAATGGGAAGGAAAAAAGAGTACTAAGAAGGAAATCATGAGGAAAATATTGAGAGATGTTGGAGGCAGCAGTATTTTAGAGGGAGGGCAGCATTTAAAAAGAGCAAGGAAGTTAATTTCCTCATGCTGGCAGCAGAAAAACTAACTTATCGATAAAGACATTTAATATCTTTGTGAAGGGGATGAGGACTGATAACACTTCAGAAGATAGAAATTAGACTTTGCAACACTCTAAAACTAAAATGTCACTAGAATACTTAATAGTTATTAGAACCCAACATGCATAAGTTCCCTCAATGTTCAGGTAATTCCCTCTCTTAACATTTTCAACTGGTTTGATCCTTTAACTTTTCTCCTTTAAAACTAACATTCAGTAAGGTATTTGGGAAACAAGATCAATATTACCAATGTCACTGTGACATTTGATTAAGTAAAGTCTTGCCTGGCTTAACATGAGAAAATTCTGGATTCTCATTGGCAGAACTTAATTAATTCCAATCTTTCTAATTTGATTACCTTTGTAAATTCAACTTGCATTTTAATTGTGAGTAGTGTTTCAGAAGCTAAATACTGCCTAGATTGTCAGAACCGTTGAGATTTGTATAGTTTAGTTTTCTTATTTTCAAAATGTGTGCTTGTGGGCTGGGTCCTTTTTCCTTTTTTTTGTTTCCTTTCACACGTGGAATGTATTGTGTGATGTAAAATCTGATTTCTATTAGGGCTTGAAGGGTAAACATATTAGATAACGACATTGCGGGTTTAGTTTGTTATTTTTCTGCTATGAAATAATGTTGAGAAACTTAGCTTTATTTTCAGGCTTCCTTTCTGTGGCATAATCACAGTTGCCATGTTATCTTGTCTAGCTACCAGTTGCCTTATCTAACCACTTAAAATGAACTTTTTTGGTTTTAATTTTATTTTTGGTGTGGGCTGTTTGCGGGGTTTTCTGCAGGCTACAATTAAAACATAAAATGATATTCCATTCTTAATTATAAAGGGTTTTCTTTTTGCTATGAACAGAGAAAGGTATTTTGTTTGGTCTCTGCATAGTTCTTCCAGAAATCAATGCAATAACTCTTAGTTTAGAAAGAAGTGCCTAGGCGAAACATTCACATGGGAAGGTGTGTGTCAGCAGGGAGGCTATGCCTGAGGCCATAGGATGAATTAACAGCCGTTACCCACAACCACAAATTTTGGTCTTAATTATTACCTAAAGGTTTGTATTTATGTGGTGTCCTGGTTTCGGCAGGGATAGAGTTAATTTCCTTCCTAGTAGCTGGTACAGTGCTGTGTTTTGGATTTAGGGTGAGAACAAAGTTGATAACACACCAATGTTTTAGTTGTTGCTAGGTAATGCTTACACTAGCCAAGGACTTTCTAGTTTTCCATGCTCTACCGACTGAGAAGGCTGCAGGTGCACAAGAAGCTGGGAGGGGGCACAGCCAAACTGGCCAAAGGGACATTCCATACCATGTGACGTCATGCTCAGTACATAAACTGGGGAAAGCTGGCCAGGGGGGCTGCTGCTCGGGGACTGGCTGGGCATCGGTCGGCGGGTGGTGAGCAATTGCACTGTGCATCACTTGCTTTGTGTATTATTATTATTATTATTATTATATTATTATTATTATCATCATCATCATTTTATTTCAATTATTAAACTGTTTTTATCTCAACCCACAAGTTTTTCTCACTTGTTCTTTTCCAATTGTCTCCCCATCCCACCGGGGCGGGGGGGAGTGAACGAGCGGCTGCGTGGTGCTTAGTTGCCGGCTGAGGTTAAACCACGACATGTGGTCAAAATTCACAAAGCTTAATGAGACTTTAGGTACTTCAGTGTTAATCTTTATATTGCACCATGGATATCACAATTCACATAGATTCAAACGAGGAGGTGCTGTTGTATATTTTGCTTGACTGATAGTAGTTTTCAGTTCACCTTTGTGCTATGCAGGAGTTAAAACTTGTAATTCACCAGCGTAATTCATACTACTATTACAAAAAATGTCACTATTCATTATTGTTAAAAAGGAATGTTGTTACTTTAGAAGGCATCTTGTGATTTAAAAACAGTGCCACTTGAAGCTGCTATTGGAGAGAAAGTATTAAAACATTTTACCTTTTTTTTAGACTGCTGAAGGTTTAAGTGAGTTCAAAGAAAGTGTAGCAAGATCAGCACTAGTAACAGTGAGAGTTTCCTTCAGGACATGTCTAACCTAGACAATGAAGGTGATAGACTCTATCTATTCTGAAAATTCAGTTAGTTGCACAGCTAAAAAAGACTTGGTTTTCATTTTGGTCAGATTCTTACCCTTAAGATGTCACTGAATGACATGTCCCTAAACAATGATCTACCACAGAAAACTTTGATCTAGAAGTACACTTAAATGTCTCTTGTAAATGGAAACACTGTCAATGAAGTTAGTAAAACTGCTGGGAAAAATCAAAAGTTGTGTTGAAGCAATTTGAGTCAAAAGTTCATAAGCAATCTCAAATATATCTGGAAAACAGACTAGGAATAAGATAAAGGTCTCTCCTCCAGGGCTGCTAAACTTTTGAGTTTCTTGAAATGTCACTGATCTTGAGTGTAATGCAACCAGTAATGCATTTATTATTATTTTATTATATTCTATTTACACAAAAATAAGTTTATTGATGTAGAATCTATCATATATATTTCCTACTGATACTTCAGTGTGAGTTTTACATCTATAAACAAGACAATTTTGGTTTTTTAAAAACCTCAGTAGTACTTGATGTTGTTCCCAAACCCTGAGTTTGCCAGAGGTCAGAAGCGTGCTGACCATCCAATGATTCATTTCATATAATTATTTCTAGTGTTATTAACTGCTCCAAGCAGGCATTCCAAAACTGGTCTGTATAACTTGTAAATAAATACGTTGACCTGAAACTTGTTTGTTTGCAAGACCTCTGCTCACAGCAGGTCCAACTAGATCAGGTTGCGCAAAGCCTCAGCCACCTGGGTTTTAAGGGATGGAGACTTCAGAGCTGGGTTTACTGACAAGGTGTTGGTAGCAGTGGGCTGCAGGGTCAGCCGCTGGGAGGGGCAGCCGGGGCTGCCCCATGCCGGACACAGCCGGTTCCAGCCGGCTCCAACGGCCCCACCGCAGGGCACGGCTGAGCCCCTCAGCCACGGGCGGGCGCCTTGGGGAAAGCCTGGCTAAGAAAGGGCAAAAGGCTGCCCAGCAGCTGGGGCTGAGGGAAACGGTGTGAGAAAGAGTCCTGCGAGCCCCGGGGGGAGAGCAGGAGGAGGGGAGGAGGTGCTCCAGGCGCCCCAGCTGAGTGAGAGGTGCCCCTGTGGCCCCTGGAGAGACCCCGGTGGGGCAGGTGTTTCCCTGCAGCCCATGGGAAGGCCCCAGGCTGGAGCAGGGAAAAGCGAGAGGAGGAAGGAGCGGCAGGGAGGAGCTGTTATGGGCTGACCACAGCCCCCCATTCCACATCCCCCTGCACCCCTCAGAGGGGAAGAGGTAGAGGAGTTGGGGAAGAAGGGGTGAAAATCAGCCTGGGAAAAAAAAGGGGAGAGGGAGTGAGCAAAGGTGTGTGGATATTTGGGTTTTTTTCTCACTACTCAAATCTATTTTAACTGGCAATAATTTACATTGATTTTCCCCTGTTATGGTAACTGGTGATTGATGTCCCTGTCTTTATCTCAACACATGAGCCTTTTCATCCTTTTTTCTCCCCCTGTCCTGTTTAAAAGGGGGAGTGAGAGAGTGGCTGGGTGGGCATCTGGCCATCAGTCAAGGTGAACTCACCGCATCTCCCTTCAAGGTAGATGTAGATAGCAACTAAATCCCCCTTACACTTCCTCTTCTTAAGGCCAAGGAAATCTTTTCCTCACCCATGTGGCCCTCCACTGGAATCACTCCAGTGCATTATCTCTCTTGTACTGGGGAGTCTGAAACTGGATATGGTTTCCAGATGTGGTCTTGTAAGTGTGGCCTACTGTTACGGAACTGGGACATTGACTTCTGTTAACTTTATATGTCTACTAACTATAAAAGCTAACACCATCATTTATTTGAAGCACTTTTGCATTTGAATGTTCTCTATCACAGAAGATGGAGATGGAGAAAATTCAAAATAGCACTTATATTTGAGTAGACAGACAAAAACAGTATAAAGACATGGAATAAGAAATTAATAAATTATGAAGGTCACAAGTGACCATTGTGATCAGCTAATATAATAGCATAGGGGATCATAATTTCTGTCTTTAGGCTTTAATAAACTTTAAACTATTAAACTACCTTTTTAAAAGGCATCCAAAGTCAATACAAAAAATGAAGAGGTATAGGGATCTTACCAATGTCTTTGGTAGATTTTGCATTGTCTAACTAAATTGACCACTTAAAAAAAAAAAATTAAAAAATGCAACCATTGGATCTTGCCATGCACACATCCAGCTATGCTAAAACTTTTTTAATCTCGGGAATTATGTTCACCTGTTAAGTTTGTTTTTCTTTTTGTAGACAAATTAATCTTAGAGCAACACATTTAAAAAAGCACTAGAAGCAAATTCGCAGCAAATTGTTATGTAACAGTGTCAGCATAACATTTCAGATTTTTACAGTCCTTAACTTAAGGATGCTAGTTGGCTGACACAATAGTATTCTTGGTCATTTCAATAAAATTGCTAAATGGTGACCAGACACAAAAAATATTGCTATGTTTTTATTATGTTAAAGTATTTCCATTTCTTAAGAGAACTGCATCTGTTGGAGAAAAAAAGATCAACAGCAAAGTGCAAATGTGTATCTCGTAGCAACAAAAAATCAAAACAGCTGTCAGAAGATTTTAGAGGAAATAATATAACTTTTCAAAGGGATTTTATTGTTAACTGCTTGTAGTACTTTACATAACCGTAGTGGACCAGTAGATCAGTTTTCCTGGACCCTTTTCTTATATATTTTTGTATATCATAGAATCATAGAATCATTAAGGTTGGAAAAGACCTCTAAGATCATCGAGTCCCACCGTCAACCCAACACCACCATGCCCACTAAACCATGTCCCTGAACACCTCATCTACACGTCTTTTAAATACTTCCAGGGATGGTGACTCAACCACTTCTTGGGCAGCCTCTTCCAATGTTTAACCACTCTTTCAGGAAAGAAATTTTTCCTCACGTCCAATCTAAACCTCCTCTGGTGCAACTTGAGGCCATTTCCTCTCGTCCTATCGCTAGTTACTTGGGAGAAGAGACCGACACCCACCTCGCTATAGCCTCCTTTCAGGTAGTTGTAGACAGCGATGAGGTCTCCCCTCAACCTCCTTTTCTCCAGGCTAAATAATCCCAGTTCCCTCAACCACTCCCATAAGACTTGTTCTCCAGACCCTTCACCAGCTTCGTTGCCCTTCTCTGGACATGCTCCAGCACCTCAATGTCCTTCTTGTAGCGAGGGGCCCAAAACTGAACACAGTATTCGAGGTGTGGCCTCACCAGTGCCGAGTACAGGGGGACGATCACTTCCCTGCTCCTGCTGGCCACACTATTTCTGATACAGGCCAGGATGCCG
>NW_008825075.1:1224824-1240205 GCF_000699105.1 Pygoscelis adeliae | reverse complement strand
ACGACCTAATGAGATCCCTGTACTCTTCTTGAGTCGCCTGCCCCTTCTTCCACAAGCGGTAAACTCTCCTTTTTTTCCTGAGTCCCAGCAAGAGCTCCCCGTTCAGCCAGGCCAGTCATCTTCCCCGCCCGTTCTTCTGACGGCATATGGGGACAGCCTGCTCCTGCGCCTTTAAGACTTCCTTCTTGAAGATCGTCCAGCCTTCCTGGACCCCTTTGCCCTTCAGGATGGTCTCCCAAGGGACTCTCTCAACCAGCGTCCTGAACAGGCCAAAGTCCGCCCTCCGGAAGTCCATGGTAGCAATTTTGCTGCCTCCCCTCCTTACTTCACCGAGAATTAAGAATTTTACCATTTCATGGTCGCTAAGCCCAAGACGGCCTCCGACCACCACATCTCCCACCAGTCCTTCTCTGTTTGTAAACAGCAGGTCGAGCGAGGCACCTCCCCTGGTAGGTTCACTTACCATATATTATATCACTTATATATTAATAAAGTATATATATATTCATATATATTTTCTTATACCTAATGAAAGTTAGATAAGGAAGAACAGAAGAGGGAAATTTCCCTTTTAGTGAATTATTAGTATCATTATCTAGTAGTATTAGCATTATTTAATTCCCTACAGGAGAAGGAAGCTTCTCTCTTAAAAAGCAAAGTTTTCTGCTTTTTTAAGGAAGTAAAATATTCCTGTAGATAATGTTTCCATTTTCCAAATTTAAAATGGTTTCTGAAATATATATTGGCAAGGACTGGAGATTTTTAATAAAGATTCTAAAAATGATTACTGTTGATGTAAACTTAGAAATATTTAAACTGTTTCTCTTAATTCTCCTCCCTTTCTGTCATCCCTCACCAGGTTATCTGCTGTACATTTCTGGTTTTCAATTTATTGCATCGTAATTGTGAACAAACATGTCATTAATGTTTTTTACTTAAATGTTTTCCATACAAATCCTTGCCTCAGATACTTAGAACTATCTGAAATGCTTACGTTTCTTTTACATACTTTAGATTAGGTTTATACAAAGCTAGAAATACTGAACACTGTAATGCATTTGATTAGCTAATAAAATATCACAGTTTGAATTAGAAACCATCTCTTTAAATTATCCTTATAAAACGGTTTGAGATAACTATGTTAGGTATTTTTGGAGATTTGCTATACAGTTAAAAAAAAAACCAAACCCACAGTATTTCTCCTACTTGTTAATGTTCTTCCCTTTGCCTTCCAGTAATTACTTCTCAGTTTCAGCAGTTTTTAGTTCTCCTAGGTTGTTTTTTCTTTCCTCCTGCCTAGTATTATTTAACTTTTGCATTCCTGTGAAGAATGTCATTTGCTTGTTCAGCAGTTACAGTAGACATGCAGCTACATTGCATTGTACTGAAATGAGAGCTAGTCTGTTTTCCGAACCTTTTATTTGCCTCATTCAGCAGAGTTGAATCTTCTGTACTTAAACAAGTTCCATTATTCCAGTTTATATTTCAATAAAACAGTGCAAAGGATTGATAGTCCTTGGATATCTCTGGCCATTTTCATTTAAGGAAGAGATACAGAGAGTTCTGCCTCAGATCCATGCATGACATAGGATGCCATTGCAAGTCCCTTAATTTGTGCCTCTGCATCGCTAAGATCATTGTTGTGCTGCATCAGCGTAAGATTTGGGACTCTGAGTTCTAAAAGAAATTTTAGTTTGTTGTTTGAATTTGCAGTAAAACTATATCCGTCATTAGAAAAATGAATGCCTGATTGAAAGGGCTTGAATAATTGCTTAATGCTGTGTAAGTGGTTAGATGATTTTCTTCCTGTGTTCATAGTATATATCTTCCAAATTTTTGCAAGTTTCATCCAAGGCAGATTTCCACTCATTTTCCTTTCAAAAGAAAATAAAAATTCCTTTTTTACTTTCTTCATGTGCTGTTACCCATTTTGATAACTCTCCTCTTTCTGATTTTTAATTTTTGATTAGATATTATTTTGATATTGACTTTTATATAGAGAAAAAAATTGTCTGTGTAACACTTCTTTGCATTTGTGTTTGTTGTTTTGGATTTTTTTTCTTTCTTTTATCCTGAGATTAGAATGAATCTTTCACAAGAGAACAAAGTTTTCTTAGTAACTGGAGTTATAGAGGCAAAGATTTTGAAAATTAACTCAGCAAAATTTAAAAAAAAAATCAACAAAACTTAAAAAATCTGGGCTTTATTTTCAGAAATTCAGTGAAATATAGTCAAACAACTTGGTAGAATGGAAAAGTCATTTTCTTGGCACAGGATTTTCTCTTCCTTGGCCTTTGTAGATGACTCAGCATTTCTGCAATAGTTTTACTATTACTGTGATGTTGCATTTTCCTTATTAGCTTACTGTGTAAAATTTAAGCAATTATTTGATAACCCTATATATAAGAGGAAAATCTTCAATTTCTAGAAGGTGTACATATGTGCTGGGTGATTAAATTGTCTAGTTTACAATATTGAAGTGGCATTTCAGCTAACATGTAGATCATGCAGGTGAAATGCAAGGTGTCATATTCTTGCAAAGAGTTACTTTGGGAAAGAAAAGACAAACGCTGATACTATTGTAATGTTTCTTGCAAAACTTTTCTCCAATGTATCATATACAATTTTTATGTGGTGCACTGTATAAAAGTGTACTTGTTAAACAGTATTATTTAAAGTGCCTTTCCAAATGCACAATGTTAACAAGACAACTAAACATTTTTACAACACCTTTCCAAGATAAGTTAAGTAAGGAATTAACTACAATGTGTGGCCCTTTAACTTAAGTCAGAAGCAAGTTAATGATTTTTTTTTTTTTACAAGAGCTAATACTGAAATTTATTACAATTTTTGTTAATGAAGAGTTTACAAGTTTCAAGGAAGAGCTGTTTCACTAAATAAAGAAAGTCTGGGAGTGTATAAACCAAGAGATGGTGGACTGATATATGAAGAGACTTAAGTGAGATAAATTTATGCATGTATGTGTTGTGAATGAATACACAAAAGAAAGTATGAGGTGATAAAATATGGAAGAAAGTGTGAGAACACCAGTAAATGAGACCAAGAGGATCACTGGGAAGTTTAAAGAATTAAAATTTATGAGAAACTTGCATATCTGTAAGGAAGAGGAAGATGAAGCAGGGCAGGAAATGAGTTCTCACTTCAGTTTCCTCTTGGAAAAGGTCAGGTGTTTAGTCAGAGAAAGGAGAAGAGGAGATTTGTGAAAAGAGTCATAGACACTGTAAGAGTAGCATTCACTTTAACTAGAGAAGTAGAGGTTGGTCAATGGACAAAGAAAGAGAAAAACCTAAGTTATAAAAAACATTCTGGCCATGGAGTATCCACATGTCCAGTAGCGATGGGACTTTGGGGGTGGCAGACAGTAGCTGACAATGTAAGGTTATGGAGAAGGAATTCAGAGTGGAGTGAACCTTGGAGGGATTAAACTGTTCTGGTTTATTTCCTTCCTACTTAACGCCAGCTCTGACCAGCCTCGCCACAGCGTCTCTTTGGGATGGTTGGTGTAATTCAGAAAACTGTTTTACATTCTGAATGCAGAACAGTACGGTTAATCACATTTAGGGAGCTGTACAGCTATTTTGGGTTGATAATTCTTTCTCTGAGTGTCCTGTTGCCAGATTGGGACAAAAATGGAGGTGACGTACAGCTAATTAGATATCTGACTGAGAATAATAGAAAGCCTAGCAGGCCAAGAGTCAAAGCAGGACAATAAATGAAAATATAGTTTTCCAATAGGCCTATTTACCCTCTGACAACTGTCTGATAACCCTGGGTTTGGTGGGTATCAGCTTCCCATTGTGATACATTTTCCTTTTCTTCTTATTTTGAACAATGTACAGTAGTTCTGATGTGCCCAAATATTTCTGGTTTGAAAAAGGAAGAATGAGGGAAGAGAAGGTGCCAATAACAGTGTAAATATTTTCCCTTTTTGTTACAGGGCAAGAGGTTCTGCATTATTAAATATATGAATAACTTGTTGGTATCAGTTTTATTTTAGTCTTGTATTTTTTTGTCTAAATTCTAGAATATGTGTCTCAAGGGACTTTAAATACCCTAGAGTGCACTGATAGTTTGAAAAAGAAGCTGAACACTTTCCAGGCAGCTTCAAATATAGGAACCAATGACTTGTCCAAATAGACTATAAACAACTATGTACCACAGATACAGAAGATAGTCACTGATTATGCAACAGATAGCTGTGAGTATTCTTATTCCATGTCACTAGTAAATATTCTCAGAAAACAAAAATAATCAGGTGGTTATTAAGATGTATAGTATTGGACTTTTGGGGAGCAGGCGTCTAAGTAACAAAAATTTAAATGAAGAGATCATACTGAAATTGTATATATCAATAGTTTAAATGGAGTAATTTCATAATTCAAAAACAAACAAGCAAACAAACACACCCCCAAAAAAACACAACAGAACAAAATGAAAAAATTCTTGCTGTCCTAGTGAAAAAGTTACTGTTTCCACAGCTAAGGAATTGAGGACTTTTGAAAAATATGTCCCACTCAAAAAATTTTACCTTTGACTAAATTAAAACAAGTTTTGCCTGTGGGAGAGGTTAAATATCCTTTTGATCTTTTTTAATAATGTAACCAAAGTTCAAATATCATCTTTCTCTCATTGCACATGATCATGCCACTTTAATATCAATACCCTGTCTCCTGTGGATGGTAACATAACACTATGCTGTACAAATTCAGGCACTGTTTAGCGACAAGTAACAGCTGGTGGTGTATACCAGTGTCCTAACCTATTTAGCTTTTATTTAACTATTCTATTACTATTATATATTAACCAAACATTCAACTTGAAAAATAAATTGGCATGCTAGTATTACCAGTTTGAAGATGTCTCCTGGGCCAAATCATTGAATTTTTTTCAGTCATTATCGATTGGATACCCTAATAATGCCTCCTGTCACTTGTGTTTTGTAGATTATTTTTTTCCCCCCAAACAAAGTGCTATATTTCTTTCTGGAATAAGTGTTATTTGAAATTATGAAACCCAACTGACAAATTATATAGGTGCCACCTCCTACTTCATCTCAGTTGTTGTAATAACATTAAAGCTTTTTGTAACTAATGGCTCAGTCTACTTTAGTAGACTGAGATAAATATTCAAGATCTCTTGAATTGTTAATGCTCCTTAAGTAAAGTTGTGCATCTGTCAAGGGAGAGAATACAGTTCTTTCTTTTGGTCATTCATTCTGTTTGGAATTTAACCTCAGAACTGAAATAAAATAAGATGTTCCTGAGCTAAGAATGACATTTGATTAGTGGGAGAACTTGGTTTCAGAGAGCCAATAAACTGAAGACCTTCTAGATGTTACGCTGACATAAAGAATAAAAAATAAATTATATTTATAAGGATCAAGTAAATTAAAAAGAAAACTTTTTTTGTTTGTTTTTAAAGACATTGTTCTCTGAGTTTGTGGAAGACTTATGAGTTTGTAGTAGGCTAATTTCCAGTGCATTTGTTTCTTCTTGTTGGTTGACTTTTTAAGCTAAATTATACTAAAGATTTAGTGTGCAATCACCTTTCATTAGAGACAAGAAAATACTCATTCAGGAGAGATGATACAAATGTCATAACATCAAAAAAAGTTTCGGTCAGCATCTCTCATGGCACAATCAGAAGTATACACTCCCACTGCCATTGGCTGCTAGGTGCCTCACTCTCCCCTTCGTTTTTGATGCATAGGCTAATATTTTTTCCTGGAATAAGAATGATTCCGTATCAATCAATTTTTGCATAACCTGTCAATCTCTAATTCCTGTAGTGTTTTATTTGTTTATTTTAACCTGACATAGAGATCATACAGCTTCCACTCCTCCATCCCAAAATCTGCTGATATTAATAGGGATGTTTTATTATATGTGTAGTAATGTAACATTCTACATGAAATTTCACAGATCATATGTGTATCTATGTGCATGTATATAACCATCTTACCTTAAGCACTTTTTTTTTTGATGTATCATGAAATAGAACTTTTGTAAGAGCTTATGCATTACTGTGATTTCCCCTGTAAACTGCCAAAATGATACATAGCATAAAATGTGATGTGTGCATATGTATCTAAATGACTTGAAAAGAGTAGAGAAATACCTTGAAAAATGATGACAAATCTCCTCTGAACAGTTTAAGACAAATTGTATATGCAGCTAGCCGTGTTTTCTTTGATTAAAAAAGTATAGCTTATTCAGAAACTTTATTTTACCTTCCACTTTGTCACTCACCTAAAAGGTTTACTTTAGTCAAAAGTCTGTCTTTTTGGTTGTTGAAAAGCTGTGAGTATTTTCATCTCAAGATGAGAGTGCATCTCAAGATGCAGTAGTGTGTACTTATCTTCAGATCCTTACTGCATCTTGGTTTGGTTCAGTTTTTAAACTAGAAATTAGTTACTGCTGCGTACATAATCATCCTGACCCAATATTTTTTTTAATTCCCCACTCTTTCAGTTAACTAGTAAGAGAAAGGTAAGAACAAAAACTAATAAGAGTTTAAAAAAAAATAATTAATGGTCACTCTCACATACGCTTGCTTCCTCTTCCATTCTTGAAGGAAAAAAAACCCACACTATACATCCTCTTAATCAGAAAATAAGTGATATAGTGTCTGTATCAGTTTTCTGTAGAACACACTGGTGTAACAAATACTTAGCCATATTAACAGACTTTTTTCACCTGACTCTGAAATGGGAGAAGAGGCTTTGGGGCATATGTAACCTAGCCCTGACCTATTGTATGTGCCTGCAGGTGTTCTGTATGGCTGAGTAGTTACTTGGGGCTGTGGGAATAGTAATTAGAGAATTATTGTTACAGAAAATGTCACAGCTATAATAGTTTAACCCAAATAATTTTATAAGTTCTTTTGCCATGTGGAAGCTCTCTCAATTGTGATTCACATGAAAAAGTAACAGCAACTAAAATTAGAAACACCGTGCCATTGTCCTGAATGTTTCATTCACTCACACACAAGAAATAAGCCTGTGTTCCCTGGTTACTTATTGATTTGCTTATGCGTTGCTGGAGAGAGATGGAATGATTTCTGCACACTTGCTTAGACTAGAAACGCTCTATTCTTTTTTTTTTTTTATTCAGTGTATAATTTAGATGAAGACATTCCCTAAAGTTGGTTAATATGTTAAAGTTTGACCCTCCCATGTTTTAACAAATATATATATTGTAATGTGGTTTCCCTCTTTATCCCTCTTTGGTTTTCTTTTCCATAGGTAAATACAAATCCAACAGAAGTTTTGAAGCAGAGACTGGATGGTGGTTCTTCAGAAATAAACTAAGCCATGGAATACAGCTGCTCATACTCAAGGTAAGCAGATAATGAAATAGCCTTTTTTAAGGATTAGCTTGCAGCTAGTTTTGTGAAGCCCTATTCAAAGACAAAGAATGTTATAGGCTGATTTCTAATTTGAAAATGAAGCTAAATGCAAATTTCAGAGTTTACAAATAAGGCTGAGATCAATAAATTTTGAAATCATTAAAATATTCTACATAAATTACTGTTAAAATGAAATACTGTTTAATTTTGATTTCCATCATAGTATGCTCAAGGTTCCTTTTTGAAATCTTCCAAGAAAGTAAAGGGGTTTATTTTTAAAAATATACCACATTAGAGATGCACAGAAAACCAAACAATGAAACAAAGTAGAACTTGATATGGCTATTCATTTATGTATATGTTCTCAGCATATCAGAAGGAAAGTTAGTACATATATGACCTAAATATAACAACTCTGTCATATGACAGAGATTAACCTACAAGGCTAACTCTGTAACAATACCTGTCATCTTTTAATGAAACACAATGTTCTTGCATCTCTCAGTTGTTATTTTCTCAGAATCTGAAAGGACATTTCTAATTTATACCTTGAAAGTAAAAAATACTGATTCTAAAAGGACAGAAACTTCAGAATATGACTGTAATCTAAGAGTGTTGCTTTTGATATTCTGGGTATTTTAACAAGACTAATTTCTGTCTTTTATATCTGCAAAGACTTAAAGTGAGAAATAGGGATTTAAATCAAAAATGCCTTGAAATATAGCATGCTGTTATGAAATAACATAATTGTACCTTGCCTGTATGATGTGAGAGTTAGACCAACAAGGCATATTGCTTTCTCTGGGAAACCTGACTTTCTGTTAGCCTGACCCAGAAAGAATGCCATTTTGAGAAAAGCAGCATGTCTCTAATGAACACAACAATTGTCTTATTTTGGATTTCTTTTTGCCTTTCTGGTAATCCATAGCAGGTTTGTCTAATCCTAACTTTGCAGTGACCTCAGCTCTGTAGGCTAGAATGGGTTTTTTTGTGGTTTTTTTTTTTCTGTTTGTTTGTTTGTTTTGACCAGTATTTCCTAACTATATGTTTCTTGACACAGTGAAAAGTTAACTGTTGCTCTCTGCAGGCACTGTTTCCATCTCTCTCTGTATAGGTTCTCACTGCAGAGTTAAAGATTGTTCTGGAAACATTCCTGGGTTCTGCGGAAAATCTTTTGGTATTTCAATGGCAGTGGTGACCTTTCAAATTTGTCAAATTTACTGCAAACCTTAGAATTGTTCTTCCAGCTCCAAATAAAACAAAAATCTCAAAACATTCTTATAAAAATATTGTGTATTTTAATAGCCTTTGTAGAAAGCATATACTCATAGTAAATCATTATTTTTTATTGCTATTATAGTTAACATCCAATTGCTTTCTAATAACATAGCACAAACGATAGTATGACACTTCTTACAGTTCTTGGGAAAGCAGATGAATAGTAAATGAATAAATAAAATTTTGATTTGGTAGTATTTACTGAAGGTATTTCATGTTCTTTAATGACAACTGAGGCATTATTTCCCATTATATTTCTGCCAATATTTTGTGGAAGGTAGTTAGGAATTTGTGGATAAGTGTGGCTGTTAACAAAAATTTAATTGGTTAAAAGCTAGACTTACCCAATTAGGGGAAAAAACACAGTATCCTATATGTTTCCAGACAAAATTAGCCAGCACTGCATAAGTTTCATTAAAAAAAAAAAAGTCAACTGAGAAGTTGGATGATTAATTATGCAGAAGAAATGCAAGGAAACTGTAGGCTTTGCATGAAAATTTGCAAATTGAAGGTGAAATATATTCATTCTGTAATTAATATCTCCATCGTAGTGATGAACATGGGTAAGTGATTGGCCAAAATTCACAAACGGCATTGATGATAGAGGTGGAATAGAGGTGATTATCTCTAGAACTTGCCATGAGTAGTTGCTGTTAGACTAGACAGCCTTTACAGTTTACAAGGTATTGTATAATACCTATAGAAGGAATTTTATGTTATCAATGTTATCAGCTTCTCCCTACTCATATTTTTTTCCTGTAGCAAACCCATTAATAGTGAGTGATGTCCCATGCATTATCTTATAGCTTTCACAGTTTAGTGTTAAATTTTACATTTTTTGAGCCATTTAAGCTCTTAAGTCATGGTAGTCTCGTTGAGTGCACTGTATATTCTACTCAACTGTCCTGAGACCTGCATTTGAAGAAATTTCCCTGGGTGATTTTTTTCTTTTTTACTTAAAAACAAAGACTAATCAAGGGCCATAGTATGTTAAAAATGTTATACAATGATATTCTGGTTTTCAGGGTTCTGTTCTTTTGTCTGCATCTCTTAATTACTAATTCTGCATATGGCATATATGACAAAATTAATATTAAAAACTATTTGCTAGGTCCTAAGAAAACTGTGCTAATAGTCTCCCGTAGGCCTTCATTATACCTTGTAACTTCATGTTATACTGCACAGAAGCATAATTAAAAAATGCCAGAACTTGGAACTCTCAAATACTTGCTTTCTTGGGGATGAGAATGTAGCACAATAAATGACCTAACAAGAGAGTGTACCCAAGCTTCTTGGCTGATGTCCAGTTTGAAGATAAGCTATAAAAGGCTGTTGGCTGTTTTGGGTCTTCCTTGTTTAAGGGTTTGGGTTTTGGTTTTGGGTTTGTTTTTTTTTTTAATGCTACTGTCCTGAGGCTAAAATTTTATGGTCTTTTAGAAAGCTGTATGCAAAATTCATTTCATGCTACGTTGTGACATTTTTGAATGAAAAGAGAAAGCATTAAAATACTTAAGTGTGAATCATTGTTTAGAGGTTTATGTTACTATTCTTGCCATAAAGGCCATATTGTGATGAAATGATGAAGGGTCAGAGCTTGAAGGTAAATTCACTTCTTATAACTTTTCAGTCACTTCCTGACTCCTCCATAAAAATATCTCATTGAAGAGGAATATGTTTAAGGTATATATTTAATTTTATTCAGAATATTTCCTTTTATGTATCAGTGTATTTTTCAAAGGATACAAAATAGTTGGAAATAGCATTGTGGTAAAAAATATGTATATAAAGCCCAGAAAAGTTTTACATCTACTTTTGGAATAATGTCAAAGTAACAATTCCTAAGCTTCAAGCAGTAATGAAAAGAAAACAATTCACATCTGTTATTATCAAAATACCTAACAAAACACCAAAATAACACTTTTGCTTATGCCTGAAACCGTACAATTTTATAGAAAAAAGCATAAAGCTGTAACAAAAGTAATATACAGTGATTTTAAAGCATAGGTTTAACTGTGTCTTATATTATTTGCAAGAATTTTCTCTTGTCTTATTCTGACTAAGCTGTGCAAACCAGCAAGGAAGCAAAACGCTGTGTGTATTAGCTTTCATTCTATTTAGGGACAAGCAAATAAATCCCCAGATTTATTTATTTATTTATTTATTTATTTATAAATTTTAAACTAATCTGATTTCATAGGCAGTTTTCTGTAACAACATTTGTTCATCCATTTTTATTTTGGCATCAGATGTTATGCTGTCACCTAAGCAAATCTCCTTTCCTTTTCTGTTGAGTCTGCCAAGAAGGTTGCTACTCTAATTAGTACTGATAACGATTTTTATGTGTGCATATTTATGATGTGGGTACTTATTCATTGGGCAGTTGTCCAAGGCAATAAAGTGATTTTATGTAAACCACTAACTGGACATTAAATGATGAAGATTTCTCATATTAACTACAGACTAAATTTTAGTATAAGGTACCTGCATAGTCATGGCCTTGGTTACGTATTTTACCTATTCTGATGATATCCATTTCTAAAATGAGACTTGCTTGTAGCTATCACATGATTTTGAATTGCAATGCAATATGCTGTTATTTGGCTAAATTTTTTTTTTTTACTATTGACATGTTTCTTTTTCAGAAAGTTTAATGATGAAACTTCTGCACACAATGTAGACGCCGATCTTTTAGCCGGAATCTGTAAAGGACAGACTGGCTTGAAAATGAGACATTCTTTTGGTGAAACTTCAGTAGGATTCTTCTCTCAGTACAGAAAGATCAGATTTCAAGTCTTGAGGAGGGGCAACTGTGTCATCTAAACATGGATGGGAACATTTGTTGACATGAGGTAATTTGCCCCTGGGGTTAGATTTGAGCACATACCTGCACTCTGAAGTCTTTCCTGCTGGGTGATGACAGTCATTCTTCTGCAGTCTGGAGTTCTCTGTCTCTTTTGCATCCCACTGAAATATTAAGAGCATGAACTTTAATCTAGGGTGCTATTTCATACCCAAATCCCTACAAGTCTCCTGACTGATCTGTCTCTGGTCTTGTATTTGGAATAGAGGAGCTGATGATTTGACTAATTTTTCCAGAAAAAAAAGAAATAATATGAATATGTAAACCAGCTGAATACAGAGGTTAGAAAACAAGCAGTTCTGCTCACAGCTATCGATGATGGTTTTGCAAACTATAATGGGTGGTTTGACTTTGTCTTTTTCTCCCTTCCTCAGAAAAAGATATTGCTATTCCTGTAGCAAAGATGTTTTCTTCACCTGAAGAATTTTAAGACATGCTACTACAAGGGGAAAAAAAACTGCTGTGTGCAACAACAGCTACGTTGTTTTAGCACAGATGCAGCATTTCAGTGAATTATCTGGCAATTTTTTTTTTGAAGTGTAATCTTTCTATTTTATGGCAGCCTGTTGTTGGGCTTTTTCCCCTTAATTCAGAGTAAATCATACAGATAAGAGATTTGGCTTTGTGATTGGGAACTTAGGGTAAATGTCAATGTTAACAAAAGGTGTTCATTTTTTTACTCTGATACCTTGTTTCCTTTACTACAAAGATACTAAAATTGCCTTCTGCTGCTTGGTACATGCCTTTTAACATCCATCTATGCAAGATATAATTTTTTTGTTTTAGAGTGGAACTTTAACTTTTCCTCCCCTTTTGTTTTCCTTTACTTCTAGTCTAAAATATATCAGTAACACTGTACTGATATATGATTACTCTTCTCTTTAGAGCGTTCACTACCCTCCCAAGTTTTCTGCCTTTATGATACTTATTTATAGCTTATTAATGCTTTTATTTATTTCTATTTATTCTGAGCTACTATCTTCAAATCTTGATTTAGAAACCTTATTAACTAGTCTCCATTGCAAGCATAACTTCTCTACGATTATTTATCCTATTAATACAAGTGCAGAGGAAACTGAAGAGAGGCATACATAGAAAAGAGGACAGTTCCGGCAGTCTGATGGGGCTGATAAGACTCTTCCTGATACTGCCATGGTCTAACCTAAGAGGCAGAAAGCAGAGCATTTAATATCTCTTGGTGCTTCAGTTTCTTGAAAGTCAGTAGGGGCAGTAATGGCCTTAAGGATATCCTTCTGAGGAGAAATTCATCATTACCTGTGAAGAAGTCAGATCACCTGACAGTCCAAGCAGAAAGAAGACAATTGTAGCCTTTTAGATTAGGAGGAGGTCATTGTATTGCCAAAGTGCACCAGCCCAGGCAACAGAAAATTTAAATTTTATTCCCAATTCTATCATGGACCAGTTTTACATTATTTCTTTTTTACCCATTGTCTGTCTTGTTTCTTTGCAGACTATCTGATTACATTTGGGGTCTCACACAATGGTGTACCTGCTTCTTGAGGTTCCTGTCAAAATACAAGCAACTTGAAAGCTTCTGATGATGAAGTGAGTAAACACTGAAGATATTGTCCTGGCTGGCAAAGGCATTGTATTAAGACAGAATAGGCCAAAAAGGGAACATTTGGTGGGATAGAGATGGAAGATCTGTTCCAAGAATTCTAATAAGGGATAGCTACAAGATGAGACCAAGAAATAGTTTTCAATATGACAGAATATTGGAGTTTAGCAGAGTCAAAGGTATAAAACCTGTACTTGTCTTCCAGTAGGAGAAGAGAAACACACTTCTACAGTATACTTATATGAGCTTCTTTGGTTTTGACATACTTTTAATTAAAACATAAGAAATCAATTGTTGTTGATACTTTCTGCCTCCCAGATTAATGCTTTAAGTACAGAGACAAAAAATTTCTGGTAATAATTATGCATTCCATTGAAAACAGCTCTTAGTGAGCATCCTGACTGCTTCCACATTCTGGACATCATATTTCTCAGAATCTGATTTTGCACTGAAGAAAAAAAAAGTAGTTTCAACATGCAGCAGTCCTTCCTCCTCCTCTTTAACCCTTTTGTTTATGCAGTGGATCAGATTCTGTGAGGTCCAGGAGAATTCTTACACTGGCAATAAGACTACATGTGCACAATTACTACTGTCATATGGTGCTCTAAGAGATGTGCATGTCATTTTCATGTACTTGAGTAAAATACTTTTTAAAAAAGTATTTCATTGAAGTTCTGTAACATCCCAATTTGAGTTATACTTGATATATGTGCAAATTCTTGTTGCTTGGATTTTTTCCAAAAATTTTTGGTTTTCAATCTGGCAATTGAGTCTTGAAATATAAAATTGAACCTTCAATAATGATGCTAATCATTGAAAGGATTCAACTTTTGCTTCCCAAAATTAAGAGAAAATCATATTTGCTGTTCATACCAATAGCCTAGCTAAGGATAAGTTTTTATCTATTTCTACTTTTGGCTATCTAGACTTCACCAGGAGATGAAGTTAAGTAGGTGAATTTGCTACCAGTGTCTCAGTCCTTACATCTGGATATTGGACTATGTTTTAATCACTTTGTTTACACAAAGTATTTTGTATGCATAGCTAAGTTGTGGATTTGTGTGTGATGCCTCTAAAAAAACTTGTATGAAATAGCTGTAACCAGAATCTGGAAGTGTTTGATTTGCGTGTTGTTAATCTGATTTCCTTTTTGTTAAAGATGCTAAGTTTGGTCTTATTGCTTCTGTAGTATTTAAATGCATGTATTTTAAGTGTATGATCTGAAACTCATGGTTTTCTCTTTGAGTTACGGTACTGAGTAAGAAATTGTACAGTGAAGTCCCCCATCTACCTGTTGTTAAATGTAGACTGAATTTATTGGTCAGATTATCTAGAATAGATAGAAATATTGCCTGAATTATTTGGAACCAGAGCCCAGGTTGATCTTGTACCCTTCAACAAGGGACTTATCATTACTGTTATTTTTGGTAGGACATGAAACATTAAATGCCATATCACTTTTCTGTTGGTAGACAACTTCCCTCTCTCTAACTGTTAAGTTTATCCTTGTGCAATTATAGATACCAAAGAAGAGACTATGAAAATGTTTAGGTTTGCAAACCAAGAACTGATACCTGAATCAGTGCTAATAAGAAGAGAAAAAATATTTTACAACCTCTGCTGTTCCATAGTTTTGTATTCTCAATCAGAACATAAATTCTCATCCAGACCCTAGTCTAAGCTCTACTAAGGAAGTGTTTCAAAATAAAGGTGGAGTACAAGCACAGGGCTGATTCCTATTAGGAGAATTTATAGGTGAAAACTTAGAAGGAATAGAAAAGACTGCTAATGGGACTTCCAGACCTGCTGGCTGCAGCTGGACTGGGTAACTGCAAATCATTTAAGATCTGTTAGGAAAGAATTGCGGATGGGGGGGATTGTTTTTTTGTTGTTGGTTTGTTTGTTTGTTTATTTGTTTGTTCATCTGGCTTGTGCCCTGTTAATGTCACTCTCTGTGAGAGAAGTTCATTGGAAAAAAAAAGTTTTCTCAAGTGTGCTGCTTTGCACATTGGAAATTTGACTCACATCAGGAACAGCATAAGAAAGAATAGGTCCTTTCTTTATTTCACTTCTCTTCTGCTATCCTAACTTTAAGGTGTACCTCTTGATAAATAAGGTAGCACAAGAGTAGCACTTTTCATAATCTGTTAAAGCTGAAAAGAAAGTCAATGTGCATCCTGCTAATTTCATATGAACACTTCAGTGAATAAGGAGCTTAAAATGTCCCTAAGTCACTCTGAATCCAAATGTGATATATCTCCAATGTTATATATATGTTGAAATGTAACATTTATTT
>NW_008825075.1:1220432-1224068 GCF_000699105.1 Pygoscelis adeliae | reverse complement strand
TTTTTTTTTTTTTTTCTGAGCAGGGTTATGCTTCACTGTCTGTTTTTGTCTACAAATGTAATTCATGGTATTATTTAGACTGAAAAAGTATGCTTAATTTGATTTTGTTCTCTGCAGAAATATAGCTTCTTTCAAGTGTGAATAATTGATCTAAAGCTGTTTAGCAGTTTAGCTGTTCTTAACATATCACTATCACATTTGCCAAATGGAAAATCGATACATTTAATCTGTGTTCTTCCAGATATGTTATCAAGGGAGGAGAGATTTCCTGTATATTTGTTCATTTATTTGCAATTGCATATACATGCACATTCTTATTTAAGTGTAATGGGATGGCACTAAACCTCCTGACAAACCTCCAGAGACAGATATATGTACAACAGCATTGGTATATAATAGTAAAATTAGAACCATGCAGCTAAAGCAAACATCTGAATAAACCCAATGTATAAAAATATTATTTACTTGTGAATGCAGAGAAACATGTTAATGTTAGATGGGAATCAAACAAGAAGTTGTTGGAATTGTTCATAAGATTTCTGGTGCAGTTGTCATTGAATAGAAACTAAGAAACAGAAAGACCAAGGAAAAGAGAGATATGGTAACTTTCACATTAGTGTTACTAAGGACAGCTTGCATAGCAGTGTTGCGTTTACACAGTGTAATGACTTATATCTGCAAGTAAACTTTAACAATGTTTAAGCCAGTACTAACAGAAAAATAACAACCGACTGACTTGAAAAGGGGAAATCCACTGAATAATTTTAGTGAAGTCAAGTCAAGATATTTTCTGTTATATTTATTTTCATAGTAGTATACAGAAATAATACCTTTTGTCCAAATCAGAGGATATCTGTTCTATCAAAAGGCTTCTGCTTGGTTGTATTAATACAGCATTATTTCCAAAAAGCACCCTGTCTGTTCATGCTGCTAAAAACATGATAGGTGATTTGAAGAATGCTACCAGTAATCCATAAAGATTTGTCTTTATGGTTGTTTTAATTTTTTTTCATAATCATTAGATAAACCATAGACAAATTTGTATACAATATAGATGTTTTATTGACATCCTTCTTAGTAATTTCATCTTTTGTGTGTGTAGTTTTTTGTATGAATTATGTTCCATTTATACTATGTTTATAGATGTTTTCTAGTAACTATAAACTTTTTTAGATTACTGTACTAAAATTCACTTGTAGCATCAGAACATTTGAATGCTCAGATACAGGAGTAGGAAGGTAGATGATTTACGAAAACAAAAGAGTTTTAGCAGATATCAGGGTGTGCGCGCTCTAGAATAACTGCAATGAATGAAAGAATGTGTAGTTGATTCTTTGGAGAACAGCTATGTACTTACAGCTTTCAATAGTTGGAAAAAAAAAATATGTTTGGGTTAAAATGAGATGCCAGAAACTCAAGAACTCAAACAACTTGGGTTTTTTTCTATCATGATAGATCAAAGGTGATTTATAACACAAGTCAGGGCACTGCAAGGCATTGCTGAGACTGCATGGAGAATTAGAGGAAATAGTGTTATTGTCAGAGCAGGAGCTGCAGCTGGTATGAACATTACTGAATGGAACGGAGTGGTGATGTTACTTGTAGAAGAGTAACATTTTGGATTGGGTACTGCTCTGTTGAATTTTTCTTAGTGAATGTACTGTGAAATATTTCACTCTTCCTTCCTTCATGAACAGCCTTTTGTTCCCAGTACTAGCTCTGTGTTCCTCCACAGCACTTAGGTTGTTTCACATGGGAGCCTCTGCTCCTTTATTACCACCACCTCCCTCTACTATTTGTTGCTGTTCTTTTTCTGTTTTGTTTTTTTCTAGCTATTTTTTTATTTAGCCACCTTTTTATGTTGTGTTGTCCATCCTTTCATGTCTTCTTTTTGGAAAAAATCCCTCTGTGTGGGATCTGTTGTCATATTTTTTTCTGTGTGGTCTCACCAAATCACAGAATGGTTGTGGTTGTAAGAAACCTCTGGAGGTCATCTTGTCCAACTCACCCCTGCTCAAGCAAGGCCATCTAGAACCAGTTGTATAGGACCACATCTAGACAGCTTTTGAATATCTCCAAGGATGGAGACTCCACAACCTCTCTGCACAACCTGTGCCAGTGCTCAGTCACCCTCACAGGGTAAAAGTGTTTCCTGATTTTCAGAGGGAACCTCCTGTGTTTCAGTTTGTGCCCACTGCCTCTTGTCCTGTCACTGGGCACCACTGAAAAGAGCCCGGCTCCGTCCTCTTTGCACCCTCCCTTCAGGTATTTGTACACATTGATAAGATCTCCCATGAGCCTCCTCTTCTCTAGGATAAAGAATTCCAGCTCTCTCAGCCTTTCCTCATATGTGAGGTGCTCCAGTCCCTTCATCATCCTAGTGGCCCTTTGCTGGACTCTCCAGTATGTTCATGTCTCTCTTGTACTGGGGTGCCCAGAACTGGACACAGCACTCCAGGTGTGGCCTCACCAGTGCTGAGTAGAGGGGAAGGGTCACCTCCCTTGACCTGCTGGCAATACTTTGCCTAATGCAGCCACTAGCCTTCTTTGCGGCAAGGGCACATTGCTGGCTCATGTTCAACCTGGCGTCCAGCAGAACCACCAGGTCCTTTTCTGCCAAGCTGCTTTCCAGTTGGTCAGCCCCCAGCATATACTGGTGCCTGGCGTTGTTCCTCTCCAGGTGCAGGACTTTGCATTTCACCTTGTTGAACTTCTTGAGGTTCCTGTCAGCCCATTTCTCCAGCCTGTTGAAGTCCCTCTGGATGGCAGTACGACCCTCTGGCATATCAGTCACTCCTCCCAGTTTTGTGTCATCAGCAAACTTGCTGAGCGTACACTCTGCCCCATCATCCAGATCATTAATGAAGATGTTAAACAGAACTGTATCTGTATATCCCTGGGATATATCCCTGGGATATACCACTAGCTAGTGGCCTCCAAATAGACTTCATAACTAGGTCACTTAATGAATAAAAAATAAAAATTTCAAATACTGATGTGCATGCAGTCATTGTAAAAGAACACTACTAAGATTTCAGATTCAAGTTTACAGAACTTAGGAAATGCTAAAATTATCTGCTTATCTGCAGCTAACGTGTTGCATAAGAATCATGATATTTTGCTATATTATTGTATTGAAGGCACATATTTTCTTAATTAACATCAGTTCTGCTTCAATGTCATTATTCAATGCAGTTCATGGCTTTGTTTCAGGCACACTTTTCAGATCCTGCTTTTGTATAGCTTTCTTAAGGACTTCTGTAGTGCTTAACATTATAATAGCTGAATGTTTTCCAAACTTTAGCTTATCCTCTCAGTAAGTGTCTGACATGGGGCCATGATGTTTACCCTTTTCCCCAAAATAGAATTTGAGGTATAGAGACCATTGTCAGAAGTACAAGCTGACTTAGTCACAATACACAGAGCACCAGACTTCATTTTTACATTTTTTTCTCGTATTGTAGCACGGTGTGTGCTGAAACTGTGAGTGTTCAGCACCTTTTTATATATGAGACCCAGCTCTTCAGTCAGAAACTTAGAAATAATAGGATAGAAGAGGAAAACACCCATGAAAGAAATCTGGTTCAAGTGACATGCTCAGCATCATACAAGCATAGGTGGCAGGTGATTATTGAT
>NW_008825075.1:1215122-1219278 GCF_000699105.1 Pygoscelis adeliae | reverse complement strand
GAAGTGGTTGAGTCACCATCCCTGGAAGTATTTAAAAAACGGGTAGATGAGGTGCTTAGGGACATGGTTTAGTGGGCATGGTGTTGTTGGGTTGACGGTTGGACTCGATGATCTTGGAGGTCTCTTCCAACCTTAATGATTCTATGATTAGATATGGTCTAGTTCAAAGGAGAATGTTTTAATTGTGAAAACTTCTATTTTCTCCTCCATTCAGCTTCATTCACTACAAATTTTCTGACTTCTACACCATAAAAGACAATCTTTTCTAGACAACCGTTGCCGTGCTGTGATTTACCCATAGACCAGGTCATCCTGTGAAATGAGGAAGGGTGCTTTTGGGAGTGTATGAAAGTAATTAGGAGATGTGTGTAATAAATTGGCTTCTTTTCATATATGCATTATAATTTTTTTTTTGTTTTTAGTTTGCGTTATACGTAAACAATTCTGGCCTTTGGTAATTTGGGATTACTTGGGTTTTATTGTTAGGTTTCTGTGTACAATTTTACAGAGGTAAAAAATATACCAAACATGGAATAAAAACAAGGAGAAATGAGATCATCAGGTTCCATACAGCTCATTGCTAGGTTTGGAGTCTTTAAAAACACCACATTGATCACTATTTCATGAGCTCATGAAGAAACTAATGTGCTCCATGTGGGCCAACACTGAGTGGAGAGCATTCCAGCAGGTTTGACAGACATTTGCTGAGAGTAATACTTGGGAAAAATGGGTCTAATTCCAGATTTTTCCTTTCTCATCCTTCTCACACCTCTTCATCTTCCTACAAATCCAACTGTTGGCTTCTGGGATCTCTGCCAAGTTTGTAACCAGAAATGAAAAGGAAGGAAAGCATCTCCGCTGTAGTCTGAGTAGATATCATACTAGACCGATCATTTCAGAGGATAAAGCTGACTACCTTGAAGACAGAGATGGCAAAAAGCTACCCCACAGTCCCTGGTAAGGTCTGTATCTATCTTTCTGACTTTTTATCTTGTCTGCTTCCTTTTTTTTTTATTTTTTTTCTTTTTCTGTTTTTTTTTTCTACCCCGAGTTTCCTTGTTCACAGTCTCCGTGAATTTGTCTTTACCCCTATTCTGTCACTGTTTCTTCTTTTTTGCATCTTTATCAGAAACATGTCTTTTTTTCTTTGCTGGACAAGAAGAATACGTCTTCCAGCCTCCACTCTTTCTGCTCCTACCACTCTTCCTTTATTTTAATGCTCCTTGACCTAATTTGTCCCCAATGGTAAGCTTCTCTGACTCAAAGGCCAGCTGTACCCCGTGGAGTTTCACATTCTGCCTTCAAAGCATGAAGGTTGTTTTACTCCTGTGAGAAAATTCCAGCTGTATAGTTTTTCTTCGTTCTCTGAAATCTCGGTATCATTTTGGCTGAAATGTTTTTAAATTATTTCTGCCTGAGGCAGATCATCAGCATAGAAAATTTAATCCTAAATAATTTGTTTGGTAAATGTATAAGCAACTATAAAAGGACTCTTCTAATGGGAAGTATTAGGCAGTGTTAAAAATAGGTTATGATGCCACCTTGTTTTAAAGTTACTGTCATGTGTATGAATAAGTATATGGTTGAATAACTGTTTTGCGTTAGATATCCATATGCTATCAGTATAAATAATTACTGGTTATTAAGTAGTTGACAATACCAACAGAAACAGGAGTTAGTGAAAAAGTATGGCTTTTCTAGAGTTAAACCTTAAGTCCCAAAGTTAGTCCAATTTAAGGGTGCAAGTGTGACTTGCAGTAACTATGCCTGAATAAATTAATGTATCTCTAGGATGAGATTGGTTCGTTCTAGCTGAATAAAACCCTAGCAGAAATATACCAAAACACACTGCAGAAAAGGGAGTAAGTACACATTCAGTGACTCTGAAGTTCTTGTTCCTGAATAATTCCACTAGCTCACTTATTTTCTTTGACTTCAGAATTGGCGTAGCTGTGTGTGTGTGTGTATGTGTGTGCATATGCGTAGAATAAACTTTTGTGTATATATACAAATTGTCATTTATTTCCCACTTCATGGTTGCAGCTTAAGTAACAGAAGAAAAAATATTAAAAGGAACTGAAGATTTTAACTTAGTTTTCAACACTCAATATTTTCTTCATCATCTAAAAAGCAGTCCAGCTTTAAAGAGCTACTTCCCAGCCATGTATATACATTTCCACATATTTGTGTCTGCTTTCATTATAATTTAATTTGTTTGTATTACCAAATCAAAAGTGCAACTTTTATTCTAAGACAATCTTTAGCTTTCTACTATAGGGTCCAAGCCTAGATGTAATATTTTAAGAGGCAGAAGTACAGTTGGTACAGCCAGAAAAGAAAGTTCCATGAACTTTACCTTCAGATCAATGTGAGAGGATTTGCCCAAAATAAGAGAATCTTATGCTTCCAGTTTTGCAAAAATAAATAGGTAAATTTGGAAGACAGCACAGATGTCTCTATATTGTCCGTTCCACATGGATCACTGGGAACTGTGAATGTATCTTTACCTAGTGTAATGTCAAATGGTGACAGAGATTAGGAAGCTTGAGTTAGATTCTGCAGTCTCCTCCTTTCCTGTGAAAGGACTGAGAATGAACGTATTTGGAAACCAGGAGCAGATGGACGTACGGCAATTCTAATTTTTATATTGATACAACAATGGGAAAGGGAGAAGGAAAGCAATGGAATTTTTTTTACAGATGTGTTATGCATTGCACTGTGTATTTATGTGCCCAAGTACAGCCAAAGCCAGTGAACTTCATTGTCTTTCCTTGAAAGATTAAAAATCTATCATGGTAGATAAATTTTTCAAAACCAAATCATTTCATATACAGTAGTAAAAAGAGATTCCCCACACCCCACCCCCTGGCATTTTGCTGCTTTCCTGCTTTCTGTCTCCAGATGACGTGTTCACGTGCTAGTATAGCATGTTACTTAAATGCTGACTTGCTCATCTGCCAAAAGGTTGTACTTAGGTGGTGGGCCATTTCTTCTTACTGATGGTTACAGATCTGGGGAAATGACAGCAGTTGGTTACATTAGGAAGTGATACTAGGCACGGTAAGGATCTTGCCTTTCTTTTTTTATTGTCTTTTCAACTGATAGTTAGCAGCTGAAAACAAGCAAAATAAGCTGTTCGGTGCTAACTAACAACACCCAGTGATCTATCTACTCCTGTATTAGAATTTCTCATAATGAAATAGTTTTCATTATTACTTTCTTCCTCACTCCCAAATACAACATTTTTCAGCTCCTGTTTTAAGGGAATTTGTTGTTGGTTGGGTTTTTTTTAGGAAGACTTTTTTACAACCAAAGAAAATCCCTTATGACACTTTTCAGGTAGAGCAATACTGACATCCATTGGTTTAATCTTCTGTGATTATTTGTTAAATCTCTCCTAACTAATGTACACATAACCCTCTACAGCATCACAATGAAAGGATTGGACTAGATATCATCCAAGGAGGATTGTGCTAAGTCCAATTTGCTGTATTAGAAACATGAAACCAATGCAGATTAACTTGATGAAAAGAAACACATTGCAAAATGTGAAGTCCAAATACAGTGACTGAAATAAAATAAAAACAGGCATCGCAAGTATCAACCGGGGAAAAAATATTAATGGGGGATTAGTAGTGATGCTGACATTTTTTTCGGATAACCTATGGAAATGTGAAAATACCTAATATTATATGATCATGTCTTGTTTTATATTAACATAAAACTGGTGAAGTACGGGGGAAAATGTTTCTAATCTAATAGCATAAGCAGTTCAATGAAGAAAAAAACACTCTCTGTGGTTTCATCTGAGCCCTCTGAGGTTGTAATTTAACTTGGCACCATGCTATTTTTTTTTTTAATATAGATATATATATAAATTTTATAAACATTGCTGTAAGATCACTGGTGGTATTGGAAAGTGGTTACATTTAATCAAGAAAAATACACCACGAAAAGTGGTGGTGTTTTCAATATTTATTATTACGACAAGTTAAGCAGATGAGGCTGATTACCTTAGGCTTCAAAAACAGAGAACCATTCTGTCAGCGAAGGGAGGGCGACAGGCTTTAACAAAAAAGCTCTCGTTTGCTGTACCCTCCCACAGCATTCACTTGCAAATCACTGTGCGCTTGGAAAAGCCTGCACTTCCCTAGTC
>NW_008825075.1:1214118-1214999 GCF_000699105.1 Pygoscelis adeliae | reverse complement strand
AATTAGGAGCTCTGAATGAAAGCCAGTCAGAGGGAGAGCTCCCCCTTAGCTTCGGTTCCTGGCTGTCCAGAGTTAGGTGATGCTGGGAGAAAAAGCCTGAGTTAGATCCAAGTAGGATCAGTCTTAGAAAATAACGGGAGAAAACAAACGAAAAAAGGACTCTAATAGCTCGTTTTTCAGTTTGGTTGGTGTGGACACTACTTCACTTTCTCAGAAGCAGAATAAAAGGTAGGAGCCTTTCTTATTTTTATTTTCTTAAGCTCTTTGTAGTAGTAGTTGTTGTTGTTATTATTATAGCATGAACAGTATGGTGTTTAATGCAATGCATAGAATTGTTCTACTATATACAAATTTTGACATTTTATAAATATGCTTCAGGAGTAATGAGACAATGGATAGGGAAAAAAACTGCTGTGTATTCTTCCCCCAAAGTAAACCGATATCATATTTGTTCAAGATTGAAACACTAAGCATTTTATATTTCTTTTTTTTCCCTCCTAGTAAGCAGGCTATCTTTTGAGCAGCAGTTTCCATCTGTATTCAGTTCTTGCAAACTCAGTAGGGGGGAACAATACTACTTGGACTGAAAAAAAGCACAATGTTTCATAGTGTAACTGTTATGAACATAGCATGAAACATACACGTATGTGCCCTCACTTTCTGTATAACAGTGCAAGTCTGTTACAGCTTTCACTGCTATTCTTTCTGCCCTGAACTGAATTTCAGAATGATTATATACACTCAGAGCAAATGCTTCTTATGAAGGAAATCCCTGTGGAGAGGGATAGCAGGGTGGATACTGGCAATATTTCAAATAGCTGTACAGAGCTATATACACACAAATGGGGAAAATATTGCCAGGTTTGACATTTCAGTAAGGG
>NW_008825075.1:1202959-1214108 GCF_000699105.1 Pygoscelis adeliae | reverse complement strand
ACATTTGGAGAGGGGGGGGGGGGGGAGAAAGGAAAAGGTGGAGGGAGGAAAAAATTATTCTGCACCTGTGTGAGCATTTATTGTCACTGCTGCAATAAAATCCATATTTGATGTGGTGTTAAATTAATGCAGCACAACACAAGTCTAAATCCATGTTCCCAACTAACTATTGATGGCATTGTCAGCTGCATTAGAAATTTGCAATAGGCTAATACTGTACATGATACTAGTTGCAGCCATAAAAATCTAACAGTCCTTCAGCTTAAGAGAATGCATCTGCACGTGCAATCAGTGACAAATAGCAACCAGCATTTTAAAACTGACCTATCATCTCTGTTGCTTCCACACAAATGGAGCTGTTGCCTATAATCTTCATCTTTCATTTCAGTAAAAGCCTCTGTGTTACCCCAACTGCACACCCGTTGCTTTTAAGGTATTTTTTGATTTATACAACTTGTTGTGTATGCATGTGTGTATGCATATACAAGTGTGTGCATGATGTGAGGAAGCAGGTTTGTAAAAAATTATGTCTTTTTTTTTTTAAGCTAGTAGGCTTTAAACTTACACGGTGATATTACTGGATGGGGAAGCAGGGAGTGGGAGACTGGAACATACCTCTGAATCTCTAAATCCTTTTTAAATATGCCATTTACTAGGAACATAATGAGTCTGGTATAAGCATTTATTGAGATTTTCCAGTTACTCAAACTTTTATATTAATTGGTTACTTTTTGAATGTAATAGTAGTCTGTACTATTTTAGAGGAGATGAAAGAATGAACTTAGGGAACTGGGAAAGGCAAGTAGAAAAGACAAGCTATCTTTTCAACAGCTGAATAACAGCTTTTTAGAGTCAATATGGGCTTACAAGAAGAAAGCAATGCTTCTTGGATTATAAACTGGTAATCTAGTTTGTGCCTGAGGGAGTCTTCTCATATTTTAGTATACTTTGTTAAATAAAAGTATGAATGAAGAGGTCATTTCTGTAGCAGTTGCTGTTAATTTTAGTTTAACTTTATGTCCATGTTTTCTTTGTGTGGTGTCAACAATATTTTGTACACTTAAATAGGAACTTTGTAACGTCTGAGGAGTGTTGATTATAATACAGATATTTAAACTTGAAACTGCTGCTGCTGATTTGATTTTTCTTGTTACTTTGGGTAGCATTGGAAAATACGTCTTGGTTGCTTGCTTTGCCAAAAGTTTATATTTATAATGCTTTGTAACAGTTCATGGAAAAGAAAATAACAAAATACAATTTAAAGGGACTGTACATAGGAATTTATATATTCTTAAATGGTCTTGGCTTTGTGTTAGAGTAAATTAGTGTAGATATTCTAAAACTTTGTACTTGCATGCGCTCAATAGAAAAAGGATCTGTGAAGAAGCTGATGAAATACTGAAATGTGCTCACAGTAGACACTATGGTTGCTGTTCTTTTCTGTGCCTAGCTGTAGTTGAAAAATGCATAAAAATAATGTTATATGTCAAAGCAAATGACCTCATCATTAATTAAATGTAGAGGGATATTCATAAGATACACATCTATACATACACAGCAGTATACAAATTTCAGCTAAGTAATATGTTATTTTTTCCTTGTTAAATAATTAAATATAAAAGGCAGAAAAGGTTAATTTGAAAGTAATATCTACCTCTGATTCTGAGAAAGTAATTTCCTGATCTCAACATGATTTCCCAAGGAAACAAATGACTGAAACAGAGCCTGTCTCATGTGTATAATTCTGAGCAGGTGACATAATTTCTATGTCTGTTAAACATATTTACAGCCAGGTTGCAGGTGTTAACACACTGCCCTCAAATTAGTATAATTTCATACCTTATCACACCACTAGGTTGCAGCACTAGTGCAGGGGGTCAAATTAAGATCAAAACATTGAATAGTAGCAATGGGGTGAGGTTTCTGACATATATTATTTTTAATATTATTTTTAATTTATTAAATATATTTTAATTTATGAATATATAATATTATTTTAAATTCATTCATTACTATCACTTGAAACCAAGTTTGTAAACACCAAGGTAACTTAATTGGACCTCATAATATGTCATTGCTCATAGATTTGAAAAAAATCTGCTGTACAGTTCATTCTTTGATATTACATGATAGACAGAATTGGAAGGAAAACATTGATTATTTGGGCAAATAAATAGGCAGAATATAAGGGTTTAAGAAACATTTTGTGAGTGCCTTAAGTGATCCACGTAAATATGTATTCTGTATTACCATTGTATTTGCTATGGCCTTTTTAATAACATACTAATTGATGTATCATTTATTATAAAGGAAGAAAATTGAAATTCAGAAATAAAACTTCTTTTCTTATGAGCAGTTTAAATATGCCAAAGTAAAACATTATGAAGGGTGACTTCACTGCACATAAGGATGCCATACCATAGCACATTTTCAATTGTTCTGAATAGTATGCAACTGTTCTGAATAATATGCAACTATCAATGAAAGCTCATGCAAACTAAAGGTACAGTTCACTGAAACCTTGGTTGACTATACAACACACACACTGCACATCTTGCACCCTCAAATCTACTAATGTGAACAATTGCTTTTTGAAAAAAACATACTTCCTCTACTGTCCAACTTCTGGAAAAATTTGAAAGCAAGAAACAATGAAGAAACAACGGTATTCTGAATTCTGTCTTGATCTAAATGTTCCCCAAATCTCTCTTCAGGCCAAGAGGAACGCCTATGTTTAATGTCACTTGCTTTTCCCTCCCTGGATTTAGAGCTCTTCAGCCTTGAGTCCTTGGCATGGAGACTTCCCTAACTTGCCTGTTTCTGTGGGTTAGCAGCTCTACAATAGAGCAATAGAAAATAATCCTCATCTCTGGAGAGCTGAGTGTGTTACAGTTATCAGGCTGTATTACTACACACAGAAAAATTTAACTAAGCCTGAGCACTGTTTTCTTCATTGTTCTGTTTTCATCTGGTGGGAAGCCAGAACACCAGCCAACCAAAGAGCTATTGAGCTTATACGTCCTGTTTACTGGCTTATCAGTCTAATTTTTAGTATGTGGAGGATCTGCCAAAAACCTTCCAGTTGAAGCTTTATACGCATTTCTTCGTACATGCAGTCTTCCTGATTATTAAACATCAGAGACAGTTACCTCGAGTGTGTGTGTGTACAGTAAAGGCAAAACAGGGAAAATCTTTGTCTTGTACAGGGATTGCATTCTTGCAAGCAGAATACTGTACAATTTCTCTCTTAACTTATATCAGCTTTTTATTACTTCACTTTTTCTGCAAGCTCCCACTACCATTTCTTGCCTCTACTAACTTACATGAAATACATAACGTTTATCACTTTTTTGATAAAGAAGCATGTCCAGCAGGAGGCATAAAGCTCTAGCAGTATCTCAGAGGTACTCCCCAGCTTGTACTGTCACAGGCCACCTGACCTGGGATATAAACTCAAGTCTGCTAATTGGAAGTGTGTAGTACTATGTCTGTACCAACAGGCTGCATCAGGAGAATACAAAGTCTTAGGAAGTTAACTGGATATAATGAAAAGCAACATGGCAGGTGTCCTTTTTAATATTGTTCCCACAGGCACATCATTCTTCACACAATGCTTTTTTTTTTATTTGTAACTTTTATTATGGCATCTCTTAATTGTAACTCAAAGTGAACTTTGAATCATATTTCAAACAAAAGGAAGTCATGTAAAGAAAAGAGCATGTGTATGTGTGTTTATGTAAAGGTGAATGAAATACAAAAATGAATTGAAAAAAGGTGTTTCCAAAATTCTGTAGCTCAAAAGCTAGAACTCTGTTCTTCCGTGTTTTACAAAAATAAAAAACCTCTCAAAAATATTTTCTTGTGAAAAGCTGTATATTGTGATATGTATATGTATGTTTTATGATTTTACTGTTAATATTCTATCACCTGCCACATTACAGATTGGATTTATTGTATTATCCTATTTCAGTGCTTTGCATTACAACATAAAGAACATGACATACCATCACTTAGCCTGATCAGATCATGATCCTTAAAAATGAAAGCAATCCTCATGAACTCTGCAATGCTAATATATCCAGATTTTTAAGACCTAAAGAATAGGTACTAATGTAGTTTACAGCACTATGAGCAAGGCTCAAAATGCACTGTCCAACAGGACTGGTAATTTTTTTTCCCCAAATTAATATAAAAACATGCATAACTGAACTGTTATCGTGTGCTTGTGTATACCACACTTCAGTAGTTCACATGATATTTACACCTGTTTAATGAATGAAAAGATTATCTTGTTAATGGTTATGCTATCCTAATAGCACAAATAAAACAGAGATATGCCTGTGTCTAGGAAACTTAAATGCTGTGCATTGTCACTTGTTCCTCTAAGTATCACAAGTGTACAGCTGGTTTTTACTTCCACTGGAATCAAGAGAGTTTTGTATGTAGGTTTTCTTGAATATGTTTCATATCTTACACGTAAGACAAAATACATGGACAAAATCTTTGAATTTTTAAATAAGGATGAGAAAAGAGATAGGAACCCAAAGTATTTGTAATTATTTAGAGGTAATATTCAGGATGGAGGGAGGATGGTCAAATCCTGCTTCTACATTTCTTAGAAATCTTATCCCTTAAATGTATAAATTCCTTTCTCTTACAAATAGTCGCTTGCCATTTTTCTGATGGCTTTTCTATGGTGAGTGGAACTGGGACTATAAATGCACGCAGTGTCCAAGATGCAAGACTCAGTCAATATCAGCAATGTTGCTGTGCATACAGTGCTAGCACGCTTGCTTCTGTCCCCCATCCTGGGGCAGTGGACTCTCCAGCGCCAGGGCGCCTGTAACCCTGTACTGCTACTGCTACCACAGATGAAGTCTCCTAAAAAGGGATCTTGACACCCTTTTGAAAATAGGTGAGGACAGATGGGAAAAAAGAGACCCTTTCCTCTCTCACGACATCATTGAGATTTTCCTGACTCTGTCCACCTGGTTTAATAGGCGGACATATATTTTTTTTCTTGATGTGGTTATCATTCTCATAATGTTCTTTTAACAATACTGTCCCTCACTAGACCTTAAAATGCTGTCAGATATGGTCTTGACAGGCATATGGGCTTCAATTATGAATTGGGACTGTAGTGTGTTTTATCTACAAGTTCCTAATTTTTAAGAGGAGGACTGTCATCTTTTCTTCATATATCTTTATATGCCTTTGGCAGAGAGAAAAAGGGGAGAAACGTGTACCTAACCTTCTTGTAGTCTTAATTGAAAACTGTGGATAGTATTACTATACTTAATTTGAAATAAAAAATGGATTCTTTCAATCCTCAGGTTGCTTTCTTTATCTTTTTAAATACATGCACTTATAATCATGTTTCCATGTTTCATTCTTTGTTAGAGAAATACCTGAGCCTAAACATATCAGACAAGGTGTGAATCTAGAAGTTTCTATTTCGGTCCCTCTCTGTTTTATGTACATAAGAAGATTACTTGAAGACCTATAGATCCATTTTATCTGTGTGTCATCAGCAAATAAGTTAAAAGTAGACTTAAATATCATTGATTTCTCTATGTCATGAAGATTCTAAGTAACACATTCACTAGCGTTATATATGTACTAATTAGGTGAATAAGATTTAATTCTTAAAATAATGTGGGGTGTGTGTTTGGTTGTTTTTAATGTTGAGGCTACTCAGAAGATGACCTGGATTTCCAGTAACAGACTGTCAGTTGTTAGAAATAATTACAAAACAAAACCCAAGAAAAATAGAAAGAACACAAAGGAAAAAAAAAAAAAAAGCAGAATATGCTTAAAACAAAAAATCCCAAAACATGATGAATTGAAGCAAGAGAATGATATTTCAGCTGCTATTTTCTTTCTACCTGTAAGAATAAATTTTAATTACAAATTATGCAAAGAACCTTTCACAAAAATTTTACACCATGCTACAGATCATATTTTCATTATCACTATAGATGCCTTTTAATTTTTTTATTTATTTATTTCATTTAGTAGGGGGAGGACTTTTACATGTCAGTACTGTTGTATATCACTGTTTTCTTTCAATGTAATCTTGATCCTGCAAAGTAAGCTATGTAGAGCTACTAGCCTGCCCCATGACTTTCTGCTAAAAAATCAAAACAAAACCAGTTAATCAAGCTAACTAACCCTTGGGTCATCTAGTAGTGAATTACAGTTAAACACATAGTTTAAAACAAAAAAAAATCAGAATCTATAAAATCACTGCCATAGAATAAGGGGAGTTTCAGCAGAGATTAAGAGTATTCAGCCATTTAATCAGCAGTCTTTAATCAAAATAGACCTGTATTAAATGGTAAATAATAGAGTAGACCTCAATTTGTGAATGAGTTACTGGGGTATACCCTGCAATTTTTCAGCTATATGAAAAAATTTGCTCATTTCTAAGATTAGGGAAGTAAGATATTTCATTATGACATGAAAGATAGTTTAAGATCTGCTTCAGCATATTACATCCATGTTCCCTAAATATGCTACTGCTTCCCACTTCCCAAGGCCAAGTTTTAAATAGTATTTTTGTCTTTTACTTATGTTTCCCTTTGGGATAGTTTCCACAGGCTTTTGGCAGAAATGTGGCATCCATAAAAGAGTAGGAGATAGAACACTATTGTGAGTACCATTTTAGGTTTTTTTTTAGTTTTTTCTGTCATTAGTGTGCTGAGATGTGCTCTTTCTCTTGAATACGTGTGGTGCTCATGGTCAAGATATCACTGAAGCTGACATCTTGATTAAAATGAGTGAACCAAGCCCCAGGCATATTAGGTACATTTGGTTCTCTCCATGACTTAATACTTGGGGGCATTTTATTTACAGCTTGTGATTAAGAACTTATAAGCTTGTGTGTTATGTATTACCAGATCTACTTTTTTCTGGCAGATGTACAGATACAGATAGATGGATTTTCCTCTGTAACATTATTCTTTTATAAAATATATACTTTTTTCCCTTTCTTATACAATTCCTTCAAATTTCTGTTCTTAAGTGGTTTCAAATGAAGTAGTACCCTGATTTGGCTAATTAATTTGTGAAAATCTTTCTTAAGGTGGAAATGTATTACTTTTTTATTTATTTCTAATATTTAGAAAGTCTTTAATCATTCTGGTGATCAGAAGAAACTGATCTCTTTTTAAAAATTTAGGTATGTGTGTGGAATATTTGTACAGAATGGAAAATTAAGACAAAATCATATATTTCTCCTTCCTGTCCTTGACTAACAAGGCATCTGAACCCACTCTGAAACACGTGTTATTTCCAAATATATCCTAATTGTGGCTTGGTTTCCTCTAGCTTTTTATTTGAGGTCAGAATAATGAGAATTAGGAAAGAATGATGAACTAAGACATAGTGTATTATAGGATTTTTGTATTATATTTTGTATTATAGTGTATTAAAGTTTTGATGAGCATAAATCTTCAAGAGAATTTAGGAATCTATAATGTGAATAACAAAGGTCACTGGGCTTGAGCTATTCTAAATTTGGTACCTAAAAGTTTGTGACAAAGAAGGAGAAAGCAATAATTTAAGTTCTGAAATGCAAATTTTTTTAAAAAGTAACAGTATAATTACAATTCATTACATTCCAGGGTTTAAATTATACTTGTTATGCTAGTGTTTTAGAACAGAATTTACAAATAGCCACCTACAAATGAGTTTTTTAGGTTTTCATTTCTAACATCTGCTTAGCTGGAGTTAAACACAAATGGTAAAGCTTAAAGTAGTTCAGCCTTCTAAATTACAGGACCAAAAAAATCCATGTTAACACAGCAGCAACTTCTTGCTAAGTTTTGGGTTATGTACATTCAGAAGAGGAAATACCCATCTTTTTCTTCCTCCATGGCTGCAGCCATCAAGATCTAACTGGTAAATGCTTATGTATGCAGGGTCAGAGGTGTTTTGCCCCTTGGACAGCCTGTGAAAGTCAGGTCTAATGGGATAAAAGCAGCCTAGGTGGATCAGTCCCACAGCTCCCAGTTAAATGGTTCCAGCTCAATCTCTGGAAAAGCACCCAGAGAGTCTCATCTTACAGGTATACATGACTATGGGGTCATTTTAGTGATGTGACTATTTTCTTGTTACTCTGGGTATGCTGGTTGGAGTCCATTTCTAGCTCTAGCATATTAAAATCCTTCTTTTCACTGAAAAAGGGCACACAAATAAAATCATGATACTTCAGCACTAGAAAAAAGGACTAGTTTAGAAACTATTTTGTTATCATTATAGTGGATTAAAACTGGACTATTTGTTATCGGGACAATAACATGAAAAAAATCTGATGTCATAATGGCATGATGACTACAAAAAAAAAAGAATATTTGAAGGATTAAATTAAATGCTATTTGAGTAAACAGAATTCAACTCAATGGTTCTAATGTGTAATCAAGCACTGACTTCTCAAGCGTAATCCATTAGTGCTTTAAAATATATGAACTAAAACAAAGTGATGTACAGAAAAAAATGTTTGAAGGTAGCTTAATACATTTCTGTACAATAAGAAATACTGGCAATGAAGATCAGGATAATATTGTCATACAAATAATTCTTTTATAATCTTGACATTGTTTAGGTTCTTTAAAGGAAACAATTATAGTGAATTAAATTTGCTGGGGAATTAGTAGTTTTATGTTCTAAGGTGTTTGGTTTCTTTCTGGCTGAAAGATGTGAACACTTTTTTAATAGTTGTTTTGTTGTTTTTTTTTTTTTTTAATAGATGAGTGAAATGTAATACATGAAATAATTGCCAGTGAAGTAATTTGATTTGAAATTTTTCCTCCCCCCAAAAGGCTTTGGGGTTTTGTTTTGGTTTGGTTTTAGGCCATTAGTGCACTCTGACCTGTTCCTATCGCATCATACTGTTCTTTGTGAAGGATGAGGTTTTGCTGTGGGAATAGAGAAACATTCATTTGACAAGGAGTTATCCTATAAGCTAGAAGTACTGTTTCTTCAGTATTTCTCGCATTATATACCATGCAGCTTTTTAAAGAGTTCACTAAATTTGAGATCAACTTTTTTTTTTTTTTTAATTGCAATTGGGAGGGAAAATTGAGTGAAGTAAAAGGAAAATTCTTGATGTATATGTTGTCGAACTTTACTTTGTTAAAATTTCCTTTAGAGGAGACTATAAATTGTTGATGGCTTTGGAGTTATTTTTTCTTGTGTCTGTTTAGTTAGTATTCATACACTTGCATATGTTCTTGCTTCCCTATCCTAAAAAGGAAATATATCATTCTAAATGTTCACTGCTTCTTCTTTGCAATTTGTAGGAAACTTAAGTTTTAGTAAAATATTTTTTTTCTCCATATTCATTAACTCTATAGTAAGTCTTAGCATTTCAGCAGCTTGTCAAAGTAAGCAGAATGATATTCATAACTTGCTAACCAAATCAAAAGTCAAATGTTGATGACACTTCTTGTGCAATTCCCTGAAAAGTTTGTTCATTTTTTCAGATGGAAACTTTAGGAATGCAGATATTGTTAATCTTTTGGTGCCATCTTGTGGCAAGAAGGTAATTATATGAAACCAAGAGGTACTCTCTTTTCTAGCCCATGGGTTCTATGCCTACCAGCAAAATATCTTGCTTTGGTGATAGATATGTATGTATGAATTTTTATAGTAACTGTAAAATACCAAAGGAAGTCACGCACAGTACAAAGTTCTCTTTGGTTGCTGCTTTTTTTTTTATCTTTTCATGTGTATTACTATAAATATTGATTAGAGAAATCTCACAAAAACTGACTACAATTACCACATAGAAATAGATTTTTAGTCTGTAATGCATTAGACCTCTGTAGAATACTTAAATACTTAACTAGTTCAAGGCAATTGTCAATAGATTTTTATTTTATTGGTGCGTTAGATCTCTGTAGAATACATTAATACTTAGCTAGCTCAAGGCAATATTCACTTCAGCATCCTGTAATGTTTAACAGAAAACCAAAGTCTGTGCTAACATTCTTGTTTTTCATTTTATTTTCTGGTTTTGGCTTGAGAAAATTAATACTAGCCTGCATCCAAAAAAAGCAATAACAGCACAGGAATGCTGTTTATTTTCCTGATATTTTCATCGTGATTCAGCAAGATGGGTGGTTTTGGTTCTCTGCTAAATGAATACTAGTTTAAAACCTGTTTTTTTGAAGATAAAGCTTGTAGATATCTGCAATCAGTACAGATCACATTCTTGCTTATTTTTCTAAGGAGTTTTCTATGTGATAGTCCATATTTGCTTACTTATTTATCTCTGACTTCCAGTCATGCTGAAAGCCTCTGGATGCAAAAATATTACTCCCTGTCAATAGCTGGAAAGAAAATCAAGATGTCAGTCAATCAAGATGTCAGTCCTGTTTTTACTTAGCTAGTTGTTCTCATTCTTTCTTTCTTTTTTTTTTTTTTTTTTTTTTTTTTTTTTTTTTTTTTAAAGACAGTTATAGTCTGGTCCAAAAAACATCCAAATATCTTGTAGTCATTGAAGGTCAATTGCAGATTATAACTTTGTGAGTAATTATAATACCATTTTTTCAGACAAGGGGTATGAAAGCATATGAAGATTAAAAGTGCTCATACCTCAGGGCTAGAAAACAGACTGAAATTTTGAATTTCAGTCTAGTACTATAGCCACAGAAGACCCCAAAAAAAAAAAAAAATTACAATGTTTTTGATAGTATATCCTCCTGACTGAAGGAGAAAATACTATCAGTCAACATGAGTACCAAATGAGAACACTGTTTAAGATCTCACCTTTGAAATGGAAGTAGTATTCCAACTGGACACTCTTGCAATGGCAGATACTTCCATCACTTTCTGTATGCACAGGCAATACTGCCTCATTGTGTATTATATTCTTTCTAAAATTATACAGAAGAGAAAAATATGATAAGGATGTTAATACAAGATATGTTTTCTAGCAATTATATGGTACATATTAAAATGTTAGTCACTAGAATGTGATTTTTAATAAGCAATCACTAGCTGAGGTACAGTTGTATGCTGCACCAGTTTGTGACTATGACAAATCAGTCAACAGTTGAAGTGTTCCTTTTGGATGGTTAGAGATTGTGTGATTTCTCTGATTAGGGTTAGCTGGGTTAGCTAGAGATAAAACTCTTGCCTATCA
>NW_008825075.1:1186397-1202944 GCF_000699105.1 Pygoscelis adeliae | reverse complement strand
ACAGAGAGAAGAATCACAACAGTAATGTAATAAGATATAGAATTTCAACAATTTTGTACACGTATGTGATGAAATGTTTGTTAGAATTTTTCCTCCTGATCCCAGTAAAATTCTCTTGACAATTAACACACTTGAATGCTTGTCTCTCTCTCTCTATCTTTTGGTGCCTTCTGTAGTACACTTTGCCTATAAGATTAAAGTGGCAGGTGAATTAACTAAAGAAAGAATTGCAATTGTTCATTCCAGGGAATTCACATGGTGTGAATTCCCTTACAAGAAAAACAAACGTAAATATGTGCCATAGTCTTTTTGATAGAAAGGTGTGAAGCTTAAGACATGACTATAAATAATATTTGTATAAAGTTATGATATTATGACATATATAATATGCTAATAATAATTACATTGAAATCCAAAATATAATTTGTACCTTTTGCAATCCATATAAAATCAGTTTCTATATCATTCTATGATTTGCTTTCTAGGCCTAATAGAGACATTTTCTATAACTACAATTTCTAGGCCTGGAAGAGTTTACATTTTCTTACATTGAAAAATATAGTCAGTATTTAGTCATTAAACAGTATTTTCTGTTATTTCAAGGTAATCTGTGAATTGTCTGTAAAAATGAAATCTTAAAAAACTTTCTAGAAAGTTACTTACCAAAATTGCATCTTCTTAACATCTTATTCTGGATGAATACTTTTCATTTGTATGCATGGCACTGCAATTTTCATATGGTTACATTTAATGCAAACTGAGTACAGAATATTTTAAAGAATACTCAAGAAGGGAAAAGTAAAATTCTGTTATGTATATCAAAGTTTTTGTTAATTTGGTTTATGAATTTTTTAAAGTATTTACTTATAAAAGCTGCAGGTAAAGTAGGCAGCATGCCTCACCTGAAACATTGAGCAAGATAGGCAAGAAATCAAGCACAGATACAGAAAGATGATGTAGCACGTCATAACTTACCAAAGAGAACGTCTCCAATGAGAAGTGGTTGTGTTTATGCAGTGCAAAAAGCAGAAATGTAACTGTGATAAGTCAATGGATGTTGTGAAGGAACAGACAGACAGTTTCTTGGATTGATTGATACGCATACGTGAAGTATTTCAGGAAATTAAGTGACTGCTTATCTGAAGAGAAGAGTTTTGAAATTTGGAGAGGAAGTGTTGTAAAGGTTGCATCTCTTAATTCACATGAGAACGTACTGCACCACCCTTCAAAAATTAAGGAAGAGGCCATATGCAAAAGAAGCATGATATTCAATGATAGAAAAAATGATGGTTTGGCCAAGAATTTGAGCAGAAATGATGTTGACATGAAATTAAGAGAATTTACAGACAGTATTATGTGTATAAGAGGGATGTAAAATAAATTTAAGGGATAAAAAGAGAATGTAGGCAGTTAGGAAAGTGTCTTGGAAAGATGAAGTAATCCAAAATATCAATGTCTCCATTGAAGTTAGAGAAGGAAGAGGAAACATGGTCAATTAAAGTTATTATTCTTATTTGTGGAGATTGTGGAGGTGAAAAGAAAACAAAGGAAGTTAATGATTTTTTTATTATAGTCAGGAACACCTGGAAATCTGTATAGTACCATTTCAGAATGTTTTTGAAAGAAGTAGAATTGCTAGAATTTCTTTATCTCAGTTGCCAAATCCCTTTTATGCCCTCTCTGCAAATTACACCTGTTGAATAGTAGATTTTTCTTTTTCAATCCCAGTGTGCTTAATTTTGTGAGAATTTTAGGTAGGTAAGTAAATACATTATTTATGCTGGAAACTGTTAGATCCTGTATATAAAGGGGAGACTGAAAAGTGTCTGTCACAGAACTTGTCTAGATGATCAAAAGGAAAAAATGATTTTTAAAATTGTTTCTGGGGTTAGTCCGTCAGATAAGATTGATTGCTGATCTGTGGAACTTGTATATTTAGTGTGTTCTTCTCCTGACTGTCAAAATTATTTATGTCTAAGCAACATGCACCTAGGCTGTGGCAGTGAAAGAAGAAAATTCCTCCTGCTGTACTACTGCAGTAATAAATAACTGACATGTTTCAGGGCTTGAATGCCTAGAGAAGTTCTGAACAAGATATAAAGGTCAAAAAAGCACAGGATCCCAAGAACCATGGGTGCTGTTCTTACATACAAGACATAAGTGTACCATCTTTACAGACACCTGCAGAAACAGTCGGAATGAGTTTGTTACTATGACTTCGTCTTTCGGAGACTACAGTATTTAGGGCAAGCCTTAAATCAAAAAGAGAACTGCTAAAATAAGAGTAGTGACCCTGATAATTCAGGTTTTGTACTTTTTGGCATTAGGTTGAAAGATCTTTCCTTTGCCAAAGTGAACTTGGTTGTTTTCTCATGAAGATGAACAGAGAAGTCTATGTATACATTACCTGCAAATGAAGCACTTGTTTCCTTCCCTACCTTTTATAGTGTAGAAGTAATTTAAACTGCCTTTGAGGTATGAATATACAAATAAGGCAAAAAATAAAATTATATTTTATTGGACTGATGTCATGAAGTTTATGTGCTTCAGAAATAAAACTGTATTTTCCTGCAGTGGATTTATATCCATGTCCTTTGATGCAGAGCAAACTGTGAAACACTTACATGGAGATAGCTGTCACTTTTGAGTATTGTAAAGAGAATTCAGGAAACAAAAGACAAAAGAAATAGTAGTTCCTCACAAATGGGAGTAAAAATTCTTGCCTTAAAAAAATTTAAAACTACCCCCCCCTCCCCCCAGATTTAACAATAATTTGGCAATAGCCTCACAATGTCTTGTGCAGGAAAGAAAAATTTTCAGAGAAACTAAAACGTTGTGTTTCTAGAACTGTCTCTCTCCAACAGTATTCAATCAAGTCTTCCTCAGCCAAAGGAAAAAAAAACATATCTCCAGATATTCCAGTAGTCTTATGGTAGTCTTAGACCAGGCTACAGCTCTTCTCTAGCTCCTCAGAGTTTGTGACAGCTGATTTACATGAGAAAGGAATGGTAACAATGATAGTCCACATTGCTATCCACAAGAACTCTACACCTTTTGCACTTTGAAAAGACCATACTAGAGTCTTGTCCTGCTCCTCGTTTAAAAAAAAAAAAACAACATTCTGAAGGAGCCTAAATAAGAGTTAATTTACATTGCCTCTTTCTGTGTGCTTTGGTATTTTCTCTGAAAAGCATTTTGGTTAACAGCCACAGTCAGGTGTGTTATGTGTAACTCTCACAAATCACGGTGAGACTGGTTTGAGTGTATGTTCAATTTATTAATTAGCAAGAAATGGCAATAAGCAAAACAGCGGTGGGTGGCCCGGGAGCCTCTGCTCCACCGACGGCACACGCGGGTTGGCAAAGCACATCAGGTTATGTACAGAAAAACCATACAAATTCATCAGATTTCCTGGAAAGGGTAGTCTTATGGTGATGAGCTCCCAAGCATGCGCAGTAAAATTAGGGTTAGGGTCTTTTCACCCTCCGATGGTCGTTCATAGTCTTCCTCACTTTGTCCTCTGGTTGAACTTTGGGCTTCCTTTGTCCATATATAGTCATTGAATTAGTTTATCAGTCCTTTGACTCTGGAATATTACAAGGGGGTCAGTTTAACTAGTTTTTTAACACTTATCTTGACACAGTCGTCCTGAGTTCCTATTATCAGTGATTTACACCGGAGGCCTAATGAGCTAGCTCAAGGCCTGTAAATTCTGGTCAGGTAAGAATTTACATGTCTCTACTAAATCACTAAAACTATGCAAGTGAAGCTAAGAAAAATCACAGCAAGGTTTTAGTCAGGGATTGTCAGGGATTTAACCCTTTCATTTCCCCCATTTCTCTAAAATTTGTAAATTCCTTTACAAATATTCTGAGTTATCATATTTCATTACCTTAGGCAAAGTCCAAACTTTCATAGCCAGTTTCCTTAGCTTATACCACAAAAGGCAATTGTCTCATCAAGTTTGGTGAACAAACAATATACCACTTATCACAAGGTGCTCTTGTCAATTAGGCCATGCTTGAAATATCATGTACTTGTTCACGCGCAAAAGCCATGCATTTGAAGAACTGGAAGATGCAGGGCTGGGGAGCACTGCAGAAGCTCCTCACTGTCAGGGGATTTCTGATGCCCTCTTCCTAATTTGAGGATTAAAAGCCACCTCCCACTATGTATTGCAGTCTTTGAGGATGTACTAAACTGCAGAAGTTTGAGGGCCACAGTATGTTGTTAAATTAATGTGGTTTTGTGTATGGGAGACCCCAGCATTTTGCAAATAAATTAAGCTTGTGTTTAATTTCCATTACAGTTGACAGAATTTGATCATATACATAAATTTAAGCACATTTGAATTGTTTCTAACATTGTGCAGATATGTACACATTCATGTACTTTGGCCAACTTGGTCCTTAATCAAAGCTGTGTGTTGTTTTGAGACTTTAATTTCATAGCAGAAAATAAGAATACAGTGGCTCTGTATTTCCAAAATTAAGTGGATGTTAATTTCAACCATATTTGTCTCAGTTTGGGCTTAGCAGTACTGTGTTCAGGACTTCTGATTTTTTCAGTCATTTTATTGGTTTCCACCTAGATTTTAATAAAAGGACAATTTTCATCCCTCACGTAATTCTTAGAAGGCAGTGATTTTTTTTCATAACCTTTTAATCATCTCCAAATAAGTATTTGTCAGGTAGTTGATTTAATTGATTTAAAGACCAAGATGAGCATTCTGCTTTAGTAATGAAATGCAGAGGCCAGTTGGAATGAATGAATTATATATAGAATACATGTGATCAGAGCTTGTCCTGGAAGAGAAGTGCAAAATGAGAACCTATGCTGAGCTGATCATTCTTATTACCTAGGAAGTATTTAACTTTACTTTTGCTTCAGGGCACAGTAAGCAGAAATTTTCACATCCGAAGCAATATGTAGAATTATATATTCAATAAAATATCAACATGATATCTCAGTAAAAAGGCTACAGTGTTGTGAGTCAAACACTGCCAAATATTTTAGAATTATTAAATCTTCAACATAAGACTGACATAAAATTGTAATGGAAATCAAATTACGAGCTTTCATTTCTGTGCTTTTTTATATACACATTTTTTACCCCTAAAATGTTAATGTTTGTTGTGTTATCCTTTATGTGTTTCTGTTCATAAATTTTCCAAAATTATAAACAATATTTTTGTAATGTTTCATACATCCTAATATTGCCCAACTGTTACTCAGAACTTGATCACCTGCTTTCTTTCTGTGCTGTGCAGGAGCTGGTATTTTGGTGTTCCTTTTATGTGTCATGTTCTTTGCTTAGGACATACTTCTTATGTTCTTTGCTTCTCACTTCATATTTCCTGCCAACCACAGGTGTTTGACTTTCATCTGTATGATATAATATAGCAAAATAAAAGTTGAATACTTTAAAATCCCAGTTCTTGTGAACTGGGGGTTCACTGTGACAGGCTAAAAGGAGCCTGAAGTCCTCTGTGAGAAATTTTATTATGTAGCTGAAACATAGAACCCTTTTTCTAAAACAAAATATATTAATTCTGGCTGGGCATATAAAATTTCTGTTCCATTGGCTAAGTACTGTTTCATACCTCTTCCAGGTATGCTCTTCCTGGTCTGTGTCAACAGGACCCACAAAAATTGGTTAAACTTTGACAGACCTAATTTGAGTACCAGTGCCCTGAAGAAACATGCCATGTAAGAGACGATGTAGCACACTAGCAAGGAGAAACGTTAACAAATTGTTCAGACATAAACACTCATGATAAGTCCCTTTACATCTGTCCATAAAAACAGACTACTTCTAGGTATCAGTACACACATCCACATACCTCTTGGATACTCTATGATACTTTGGATATCCTTACAAATAGGTTTTTTTTCTTGTGTTTCTTCAGTCTCTTACTCATTTTTAAACATAGATTTTATGGTATGCTTTGGACCTTTTAAGAATATCCAATGTTATCAACAATGTTCATGCTGTACAGCTGTAGTTCCCAGATAATTTTCAGTATATAATGGATATTATTCATGAAGATTTAATTAATGATAAAAAAGTTAGTTTTTATCATATATCGATTATTAGCTATTAATAGGTATGTGAAGTACTGGAGTTTTTTGAGTTGCAACAGTGTTTGTGCTTAGGCACTGTCCTCTTATCTATTTGCGCACTGCCTGGTTGGTTGCAGAACAGCAAGGGCTTCAGGTCACTGAAGAGCTTTAGGCCTTCTTTTTGTCCATATAATACGAACACAAAAAAAACCCACAAACTATATCCATTCTACTTAGTCTGTAGTCCTATTAACTCCTAGAAATTTTCTGAGTTATACAGATGGTTGGGCAGTGTACAAAGATTATTTAATGAAATATAAAATAGTTTATAATTCCATAGCTGATGTTTTTTGTTTTGAATCCAAATGGAACTAAAAATTGGTATTCAATCTAGAGAGGGAGCACTGCTGTTACCACTGTATACCAAGTAAAACCTGAAATCAAGTCTTGCTGCTTATTTGGGATTATCAAATAATACATGATACAGTTATGAGGGCATAGATGTTGAGAATGGCATTCTATCTCAGTTTCATCTTGGGAATTTGTCCTACTAATTGGGCTGCTTTACACGTAATCACTGGGGCCCCTTCTTTGTAAAGACATCCTGGTGGAACTTAGTTATCCTGTTCAAAATCCTTCCATCTGCCTTGAAGTCCTGTGCCATGAAACTTGCTTGTGGAAAGATTGAGAAAAAAGTGTTTATGGGGGAGAGAGGAACCAGGAAGTCTAAGCTGCTTACTGGGAGATGAAATATGTAACCCAGGGTACACATAATGTTTATAGGAGCATACGGTTCTCTAAAGATGTGCAGCTTTACCCATTTAATACTATGCAGGAGTGAAAAACAAACAAAAGCATCTTACTGTAGTGTTTTGGGGCTTCCAGCAGTAAGACAGACCTGTGTAAATGGCTTGAATTTCCTTTGTATGGAATGTGGCCTGTTAGAGACTGTTGCAGATACAAGGCATTTATAAACTAAGTAGACAAGACAGGAAAAGGCTAGGAGGTGGGTAATAGCTCACAGAGGTTTGAAATAACTTGCCCTTACTCACAATTCACATTGCTTGAAGATTTAGGAATAGAAACTCTTTCTCTCAGGTTCATCCCTGTCCACTGGCTATGTATCATATTAGTATGCTTGAGTTAAAAAAAAAAATGAAAATATATAATAAAATAAATGTTGAAAAAGAAGATAACTTCCTGGGACCTTTCAAGGCTGATGAAGAAGTAGTTTACCAATTTAACAGTGTTGATTTTTTTGTTGTTATTTTTAGAATTTTTCTTTAAATTAAAAAATATTGATTTGTTTCCTCTGCTTCTTCCCACGACAATCTCTTCGGAACCATAATGTTTTATGTTTGATGATAAATGACATATCACATTAGAGCTAAGTGTGATTTGAAATGGCTGAACTATCTAAAAGAATCAAACATCATATTGGAGACAGGTCATCCTTAACAGTAATGTGATTACAGTTTTCATACTATTTTTCCTCTTTCAGACAGCATTTCTTCTGCATACTTGGAATCATTCCATCTTCCTTTCCTTGAAGACACAGCGGGTGTATAAGGATTAACCGTTGTGTGTTCAGGCCCTTGGGCTGTTTCCTGTTTCCAGTGATGTTAAAAGGTATTTCTGAAAATCCAGTAGTCTAAAGTGAAAACTCTAAAAAACCAAATGTAGAGTGAGCTACTACTAAACAAATTATGAGTAGGCATTTAGTTTTTCAAATTATATTTAATCCCTAGAGGGCTGTGGAAGCCAGCCTGCACATATTACTTATTTTATGTTGAATCTAGGTTAACAGGCCTTTTTATTATTTTTTATTTCACAAAATAAGGTCTGTATGACTAAGATTGGCTCAAAAAATTTGGTTCTCCTACTTTGTTCAGTTACTGTGTCAAAGTGAAAGATATCTGAAAGTATATATTATATAATAGCCTTTTATTACTCTTTTTCAGTGTAAATAAAATAAAGTTCAGGGTTGGTCTTCTGGGTATAGCACTTACAAGACTAAGGATGGATAGAGGTGGAAAGGGAAGTTAATCTCCAAGACAGTCTTAAGAGACGAGTTGTACTATGTAAATGTGTGCTAGTTCTGTCTGTAGATGTAATTATCATTAAAGTTACAAAAAAATTCATTCACTCGGCTGGGTTTTGTGGGTTTTTTCCCAGCTACAAATCATCTCGACCATTACTTCTTGTCATGTTCAGTAGATATGGATAACAGATTATCCTCTGTCTCTTTTACAGAAGTCTTACATATTTGAAAGTTGTAACGTGCCCCTCTCGCACGCTTTTCTGTTATAACCTAGTGGCACCAGTTTGTTCACTTGTGCCAGGATAGTCATGACAATTCCTCTTTTACCCTAACTTCTCCACACCTCTCCTAAGGTGTGGTGTTCAAAAATGGTTTTATTGTTTTAGCTGAGCCCTGTTGCCTGAGTAGAGAAGATAGACTTTATTTTTCTTATAGGTAGTAATTCTCAGTTTCTTTTTTGGACCCAGATGATGCTGTTAAATCATATTCAGTGATCTGCTGTTAAATCATATTCAGTGATCTGCTGTTAAATCATATTCAGTGATCTGTTTGCCTCACTAGCATTAAGATAGTTGACATTTACTGATTTTTCTTTGTCCACAAGACTTGATGATTACTCAATTATAGAAAGAATTTAGAGTGGAATTGGAGTAGAAAATATATTTTTAAATAAGAGAATGACTAATTATTCTGAAACTGCTTCAGTCAATTCATGTTCTATACTAGTAGTAAATTCATTAGCCTCAATGCTTTAAAAGCCTGTAATTTGCAGTATGTGGTCCTTGAGCATGCCTGAGGTGGTTTTATTTTATCAACACATGAACGTGCTGATACTGGGTTGCTGGGTTTTCTGAATATCTTGTCACTGAAAGAAGAGTCCCATAACTTAATAAAACTGGGTTGCCTTGCTCATAGCTGCACACCTTGTTCAGTGTCATTCCATCCCCTTTAGGAGGAGTTCACATCACTTCCCACCTAGGAATTTTTTATGGATTTCTCCAATGCCTTGTGGCTCATGGTTGCAAACCCAGCTTGTTACAAAGCTAATAGGATTGGAAAAGCTGGCCATTCTCATTTAAGTTCTTCAATTAATCTTTATTCTGACTTATTCCTGTTTAATATTGAGATCATAACATCTTGCTGCCAATATTAGTTGTATTAGCTGCCTGTCCTAAATTTACTTTTAGAAACAATGCTGCTGCGAAGACACTGCATTCTCCAACTTCCTTCATTCTATCTGTAAAAGCACTATTTCTCCATCAACTGTTGAACAAAAGTTTTTAATCTTGCTCCTGTTGCTTATGCTCTTACCGAATTATTTCATCCTAGATGTTTCTGACTTCTCATTTTGTGCCTTGACTTTGTCCATTTTACCTTTCTTTGCCTGTTATTCCTTTATACTCATATTTAGCAATACAGTGTATTTTATATTTTTGACATGCTTGCTTCCCTATGTTTTGAATGAAATGACAGTGGCTTAGCCGAAGCCTGTTCTTTACTGCATTTCCTATCCCATTTTTGCACTAGAAAAGCTTTTGTTTGTGCCGTATAGTTTATTTCAAAAACTACCTCCTCCTTTGGTCTTCCTGTCTTTCCTGTACATAATGTTATCATAAACTTCCAGTCCTATGGGATACTTCACCAGCTCTCTATTATGCCTATTATACGATTTTCAACTTTTAAAACAAAAGACTTCAAGATTTTCTAGGTTTGCTCACTGTGCTTCTTGTATTAATGTATAGATGTCAAAGACATTTGATAGATGACTAATGTAGTACCTTCTTCATCCTTTCTGACTTGCTGTCACCAGTTCTTTTTATCCTCCTTGCCCTTAGACTGTTTTCCAGGTATTTCCTGTTTATACGTAATTACATGTTTATGTTAGCATACTCATATTTCATCTTACTTTAAAATCCTCTTTACTAAGTAACTGAATCTTCCTTCCTTATTTCCCTCCAGGTTCCATAAGAAAGAATTCCTCTTTATCTAATAGCTCAATGAAAAATGTCCCCTAAGTAAGGAAGCCAAAGCAGTCCAGGTGACACCATCAGTCATGAATTTATTTCCAGAATATTATTCTGTAGAACTGAATTCCTTCCTAATGAGAAGGTTCTCTAAAAGATAATGAATAAAAGGAGCTTGCTAATGAAGAGAGTAAGAGGTTGCTACAGATGTGGATACTGTGGACAAAACTTGCATACCTTGGCACAGATGAGCATTTGTAGCAGACCTCAGCAGTTTGCATAAATAGAGCTTTTGGGCGAGAAAGCTTCCAAATTATTTGGAAAAGGTTGTGGAACAGGATTTGGAAAAACACTGAGGCACAGAGGTTTTGAAGAGGCTGCTGTCCAGTTGCAGACCAGAAGGGACACACATGCAGCACCTGTCAGGACTGAGGGTGGAAATGACATCAGCAGTGCTGCTGCTGTGATCCAGTTGCACTGTGACATGACTTCTTGCGGACCTCATTGTCTGTCAGGTGGTGTTTGACATCTTACCTCACAAGTTGCCAGAAAGGTGCAAAACTTTCAAGAGTGTGAAAGTGACTTTATATCATATTCAGTGTATGACCATTTTTTAAACACCTGTCTGTCTTCTAGAGCTGGTGTATTCATTGTGGGTTTGGTTTTTATTTTCTTCACTATCATACAGTTGTCTTTCTTAAAGAGTTGTATTGAGTAATGTGATGAAGACATTGCAAATTGGAAGGTTTGTTCATATGCACAGGAAAAATTTACACTTGAGTTCTTTGATCTTCACTTGTATAACAGTTATTAGAGAATGATATATCTATTAGTTTATAATAGTGTTTAAAGGAGAGGGAGGAGATCATTGCTGGATATTTTCTCTAAGTTTTGTTAATGTATATATATATATATTTATTATAGCATTGTAGTTCTGTGCTTCTCATCACTTAGGAAAAAATCCCCATAGGTTTTTGTTGTTTTTTTTTTTTTTTTAATATGGTAATATACACTTTAAATATATATCACATTGTGCTCTGAGTGACACCAGTGAATATCTTCAGCAAGTACACTTCAGTCACTGAAGTAGCTGGCTTTGTTTTGCTTAAACTGAGAACAGATCCTTGACATTCTTGTAGTAACATAAATATAGCACTTTCATTGACATTAGATTCTTATGCTAGCCTACCTTTCTCAAACAAGTGTTTGGAAGAGGACTAAAAGAAATACCAGGGATAAAATAAAAATGTTAGGAAAAGGAATAGCTCTCAACATACCAATGAAAATCCATGTTCAAAATATAGGCTAGAGCAAGTAATTCATGAACAACACTGGATGGAAATTGCAAAAGTGAACAGAAGGAGTCATAAGAAAAAAACAGTTGATCGGATATATTACCATTTAATTTGATTAGTGACCTTTTCAGTCTGTTAGGAATCACTTTTACTTCCAGTTTGGAACCATTGTTCTTTTGGACCTTAATGAGTGGATGTAGGACCTCAAGTAACCTTCCTCCTATGTTTGTCTGCAGTCCTAAGCTTCTTGTAATTGCTTGCTTTACTGTAAAGCAAGCTATAAATGAGAATAGAAAGCTTTAAATGTTCAGCATTGCTTCTTCCTATGCTGACACTAGCATTGGGTCCATGCATTTTCCTTGGCAGGTGCAACAAATAATGTTTGTAGCAGTGTGATAGAGATTCAGCCTCGCATAAGCCTTCCAGAAGTGAGAAGCTGGACACCGTTCTGTAAAAATATCAAGGCAGATTGGATAAAACAGTAATTCTTTAGCTACTAGTTAAGTCATGGTATGCTTTGGACAGAAATGGATTTGCTTCCCCAGGAGTGATTTTGATCACAGATAGTCAACATTTCCTATATTGACACTTCCCAGAATATTTTTTTGCAGAAGGTACCTGAGTATATTGTATCTGTATGTGTACTCTTGTATATGTATCTTTGTGGATTTATTTCCTAGCCAGCTTTTAGACAATAGTGTTAGTAGAAGATATGAGATTCAGATTTTCCTGACAACTTTGCAACACAAGAATGGTAAGGAGAGGCTATTACAAATAGTTCTGTGATCTTCTATAATGCTTCCCTCTCTGCAAGTGATTTGAAGGAATCTGTTGGTAAAAATGTACAGGTCATCTGGTTCTTGTTATCCTGAAAGATTACCTTTATTTAAGATAGCTTTCTGAGGAAAAAAAGATGGATGTTGTGGGTTAACCCTGGTAGGCAGCTAAGCACCACACAGCTGCTCCCTCACTCTCCCTGCAGTGGGATGGGGGAGAGAAAGGGAAGGATAAAAGTGAGAAAACTCATAAAGTCATCTTAATAGGGAAAGCAAAAGCTGCGTTCACAAGCAAAGCAAAATAAGGAATTCATTCACCTACTACATTGGTAGGCAGCTGTTCAGCCATTAGCACAACAGCATACGGTTTGGGGTATCCCTCTTGTCAGTTGGGGTCAGCTGTCCCAGCTGTGTCCCCTCCCAGCTTCTTGTGCACCCCAAGCCTCCTTGCTGGTGGGGTGGTGGGGGAAGCAGAAAAGGCCTTGACGCTGTGTAAGCACTGCTCAGCAGTAAGGAAAACATCCTCATATTAGCAACACTGTTTTCAGCACAAATCCAAAATGTAGCCCCATACTAGCTTCTGTGAACAAAATTAACTCTATCCCAGCCAAAATCAGTATAATGGGGAAATTAATTGAGGCATTCTAGTTTATTATTGTATGCATCTAGTGGGATTAAGTGGTGAGATTTCCTTGCTTTTTGCCATAGCTGAGTAAATATTTCAAAGTATTGTTTTACAGAAATATTTTTTGTCTGACTAAGCTATTAGTTTATAGTGTCAAGAAATTCTATGTAAAATATCTTAGTTATATGCCACATATATAGAGATATATTTCACATATGTGCATTTGAAGGAATTTGCTTTTAAATATGGGAGAGCTACCAAATTCCTGTTGTCCTAAGAATAACACCTTTGTTCAAGGCAGTTTGCTCAGGGAACTAGGTGGTATTTACATCATTATTTTCACACTTATGAGGATAGGATGGGATGGAAGTCTGTTTATCACCGAGTAGACACTTTGAGTACACTGTTGACTCTTACAGAATTTTTTTTCTGCAGTCTCCTTGTGGTTATCTGTTTGTGGTCTTTGCAAGAGAGATTTCTCTTCATTTGCTGTTCTAGACCTTTGGTAAGTTTACAGAATAACATTCTGTAGAGAAAAATGTTACGTATTGCCTAAGAGCATCACTCATTCAGAAATGATACTAAAATGTTGTCTATAATACAATGCAATGTAGGAATAAGCCTCTGTAAAAACACTTTAAACCTTTTTGTAGAAAAAATTACTTTGTAATCTGTAGGCTTTGAAGACTAATACATCATTAATCACTGATAATTTGTTTTCAGTTTGAAAAAAGACTGTTGTTTAAAAAAACCCTTAAGTTAAATTATCTGTGCACATTGTGATGAAACAGTCCCTAATTCTAAAAAGAAAGAAAAACCAGAGACTAGATAATAATTGACAGACATAAAGAATTCCAATAATCTAAATGTCTTGTATTTCTCTTGTACAATTATTATTCAGTCACATTAAATACAAATAAACAGCATTTTTCACACAGAAGTATGTTTTGACTCCTAATTGACTTCCAGTTATAATTAAAACAAACATTTGGTTTCCAATTATAATAGTAATTTATTCATCTTAGATTCAAAATACCAAAAAAACAAAAAGGAGAGAGATAACTTGAAAATTTTATAAATACTGCATGCATCATAAAATTTGTTATGCAAAACCACAAAATTCACAGTAGAACAGGTATATTTATATAAATAATTGAGTTTTACTGGGATAAAAGTAATCCTACACCAGAATCTATCAGGAAAAATATTGTTTCTCTAGCTAACTCTATTTGTAGAAACATATAATTTTAACTAAAACTATTTGTTGTTTAACAAAAGAAGGAATTGGATAAACCTATAACATATGAATCCATTTTCACTAAACCATGATAGTTACCTTGCTATTGTAATACAATATACTTAAGTCATCTTGCAGTCTGTTTTAGTTGTTTGCTTGCTAGCTAAATGTTACAACATACACAGTGTTTCCATTTTGTTTTCCAGCTGTTGTAGGTGCAGTTGGACAATCATTTGAGTGAAATAGCAAGACTCATTGTCACTTTGGGTATGTTGTGGACAGGCCAAGACCCAACCTAGTAGAGGCCCTTGCAGCTTTGCATTTTCAGTTTGGAGTAAAGAGAGCTGTTAGGCAAAAGATAATCTCACTGGATGTGACATGGAGGGCTGGTCATTATTGGTTAAATTGTTAATATTGGTTGCTACTTTGTGAATGTCCAACAGCCATGTAAAGGAATCTGTGACTATAGTGATACAGAAAAAAAAAACCAAAAACCAGAAGAACAAATTAAGTACAGTTGACCAGAGGGGACTTATCAGAGAAACAGAATAGAAGTGAGTTTACTTGAAACAGAATATTGAGCAGAATTAATAATAAAATATAAATTAAAAAGCAAAACAAAGTCTTGAATATTTTTAGTTTTCTCTTCGTTTTCCTTCAGAACAGATATTTTTCTATCTCCATATTATATGCCCACTACTATATACTTTGCTGAATAAGTATCCCTATGTCTGCAAAGTTTATACATACACACGTACATACATAGAAACAAAACAATCAACTGCACCCAGAACTGGATAACTTAAAACTTTATCAGCTGTCCAACAACCTTTCAAATAGCATTTGCAATAAAGCCGTTACTATCTGAAGAGCTCCAGTTTTGTAATCCTGATTCTAAAGCCTTTCATGAAATTAAGATTATTTCACAGACTTCAGCCAAGGAAGAATCCAGCATAATACTAAAATCTATCAAAAAACCTAATTGTATCTGTACTCCTCCAGCTTTTTTTTCATCTTGACCTTTTTATGTTATTCCTAGTTCCTCATGATTTTAAAAAATAGTTACAGACAATTGCTTTGCTTATATGATTATTTTCTTCCTTTCCTTCAATCTTAGTTTTTGTCCAAAAGGAGAATTTCTCCCTTATTTTGAGTGAAAAGGATGAAAACTCTCCAGCAGATGTTAGTTTTAAATAATACACTGGTAGGCACTGTAGCTGCTGTATATTACCTGCCGATTGCCAATTCACTATATTCCAGTGTTCTAACTTAGAAGTCTGGTTGGCCAAAAACTGTTGTAAGAACTAAAAGGTAACATCTGTCACCAAAGTAATCCTTACCTAAGTCCTCACCTTCCAATCATTGTTTTATAAATGCCAAAAGCCCACAGAAAAAATTCTTTTTATTGTCTGAATTGTCTCTAGTAAAGAAATTGTGTATGAAACTTCTTGAGTTATCTGCAAATGATATTGAAGCCTCTTTCTTTTTACTACAGGATGTTACAAAATAAAGTTAATTTACTCTGCAGATGGTACTCTATGCCATTCTGTCACAAAAAAGAAAAAGCAAAAACTTAAACATGGTACCCAATGAAGGTTATATTCTGTTAGCTACTGTCAAACAGTTTAATACAGTCTGTTGGATGATTGCTTCAGAATGATACTAGTGGTCTTTGGGGAGGGGGAAAAGAAGGAGGAAAATCTTTTCTGTGAGAAGGTCATGACCAACCTGTTCAGGTGTCCGCAAGCTTAGAGCACTTCAGTTTTCAAGTCCCTAAATAAAACAATGAGGTTAGCCTGAAATTCATGTGTAATTGGAGCTTTTTGTGATTGTTACATGAAAAATTAGGTCTTGCAAGTCTCAAAATACGTTTTCAAAATGTGTTAGCACCTTGGAAATTATTGATGAAACCACTGTTTTATTCAAGGTTTTTGTGTGGTTCCTAGAGATATTAACTGGTGTTGCAAGCAGCAGGCAAGAGCAGTGAGAATGCCAGAATGCAGATGAGCAACAACTATAATATAATATTCTGCCTGGCTTTGACTTTTCTTCCTCTGAGGCCTTCTTGAATGGCATGACTACTGGGCAGCTGTCATTCTCTCTTACCTTTTTTTCTATGTTTCATCAACTATGAAAAAGTCTACAGTGTTGAATAATTTCAGTGAGAGGGGTTGTGAGAGATCCTAAGACCTGATGATCAGAACAGAAGAATGGCCTCGGTTAACATCTCTGCCTGATTAGCTGCCATCTGTACTGAATTTGTGAATGATTTTGGAGTTAATGAAGTCACACTTTGGAGAGAAAATATGCTGGGAGAAAAAAACCAAAAATCCCTACCTTTTAAATGAATCTTCCTTTCTTGCATTAACAATTTTTAAAGTGTGTATTTTACAATGTTTAACCTACACATAGCACCTAATGGGCTTAATACCATGATATAGGACAAACTGGAGGAAAAGAAAAGAAAATTTAATACCATAACTGTAGGTAAAGCTTTCCCCCCCCCCCCCCCTTTTTACCTCCTTGGTCAAACAAAAACAATAACA
>NW_008825075.1:1181983-1186341 GCF_000699105.1 Pygoscelis adeliae | reverse complement strand
TTTATGCACTCTTGGTCAAACCAATAAATTCAAAACTTAAATTCAAAACCTCAAATCCAGTAGACTTTTCCTAAGGGTCTGTCTGTCATCTTTCCTCCTTCAGGCAGTGCACCAGAAAACATCTCAGATGAATGCCAAGGTCTGGGAAATTTCCCAGACATTCTCTTGTTTTCTTCCTTTTACAGCTCTTTTAAGAACAAGTTTATCTATAATTACATGGTATTATTCCAGGCTTTCTTAAGTTCAATCACTGTGTCAGTTCACTTTCACTTACATTGGCAGAACTTTACTTCCCAAGCTAAAACAAATAGATATGCACACGTACCAATATGGGATAATCCTTCCTTTTAAATGGTACCATGAGTCAGAGCTACTTTCTTGCTTGCTACCTGATCCCTCTCCTTGTAAATGTCGTTACTCTAGAATATCTTCCTGCTGTACACCATGGATGTTGCTACTTCATTACTTGCTGCTAAGTAAGGTTTGGGGGTGGGGGAAGAGATTAAGAAATGGAGGGTGCTGATTCTCTACAGTCATCTTTTCCTCTCACTCTCCACTTTGTCCTGCTTGCTAATGTGTGCATTGTTTAACTGCTCATTCTCCAGACACTATGAACCACACTTAGACCTTCAGGATACAACTGCTTATGCACCAATTACAAATGGTTTCCTGAATTTGCCTCATGTTTCACATCTTTTGAAGACAAGGCCTGCTCATGCTTACCCACACAACTTCACTCAATATTTCATCTGACATATAGGTTTCTTCATTTGGGGCAGCAAAGCAGATAGTTTTTGGTCACCCGTACATAGGAAGCGTTTACTATTTCAGTGATTTCAGTTTTCAGTAACTTCTTTCTGGAGAACGATGTCTCTCCTGCATATCTCTTTAACAGTTCCTTATACATTGTATGATTCATTCTCCTATTATTTATCAGTCCTTGGCTTTTATGTTTTAATAGTTTACCAACTTAATCTTTTCATATGTGGTCTCACAAACTTTAATGACAGCCAGCACCAAGTTTTAAATTCATTTTATTCATATTTGAAAGTGACATATGGACACTTCTTGGTCTGCACATCCTCTCTCACATAATAGCATGGATAACTTCCGTAAAACGTTGTTAGTCTTCCTATGGAGTAAGGAGATTCTGCTTATTATTCAATTTTCTAGTTGCTTATCAGTCCACACTCAATTATGTCAATGCTCTATTACTTGAGTTATACAGCTATAATAATCTAAGTGTATTCATAGCTCTTCAGAGCATAGCTTTTTCCTACAGGTAGGAGCTTACTATTTTTTTCTTGTCTACCACACACCCCCCCTCTCACTGAGCAGCTGAATGATTTCACTTGGCTAATAGTAAGTCCATTACTATTCATAAACTTGATGACCCTATCAAACAGGCTTGAAACAGAGTACATAAGTACAGGATACAGAATAGAAGTCTCTCAGAAAAGGATAAATGAAAGACCACTCAGTATTGTGCCCAGAGACTTCAAAAGATGCAATTTGCCTCCTTGCCTGTCACATACTTGCTCTGCAATCTCAGGTGATCACTTTGCCTTTGCCCGAGTTTCTTATTCATACAGCCTAGAATAACAGACTAGAATAATAGAATAATATTTTATTATTGTTTTCTGTAGGGTAATAGAAAAGAGTATATTCCTTCTCTGCATCTTGGATGAAGCAATAATGGATGCCATAAAGACTGCTAGTGTTGTTGTAACTGTAATGATCCAACGACTTACAGATGAGGTATAGCTTTTTTAATAAAGTAAAAATATTTTACTGGCCTGTCTGGCTGTGTTTGGAAAAAAAATTACATTCTTTCAGGCACAGAGACCTTTTTTTTAGATCTGAAGTAGAAAAAGTGAACTTAAAGACTAAACAAAAGTTGAGGACAATTTCTTTAATTTTAATTAGATAGCTATCAATTACATGAACTCTGTAAAGAAATATGTATATGTGTGTGTGTGTATATACATGTATAGTTGCCACCAATGAAATAGTCTGGTATGAGAAAGGTGCTGAAGAGAAAAAAAGAGATATTTAGCTCTCAAAGGAAAGAGAGAGTTAGGTAGGTTATAACCTGAGGACATACAGAGGTTAGAAGGTAAGGGAGAGAGATTATAAAGTTCAATAAAATGAGAAACTCATTTGAGGCCATTGTTTTTGGCTTCCAGCTGAGTTTTGAAGTTCTGTTCCAGGTTTATCTTTGAAAGGTGTTTTGTTGGTTTCCCTTGAAAATTGGGAGTGAGAGATCAGAGATGGAATGACTGTTTTGAAAAAAACGTGTCTCCCGTGACAGCTGCCTGTAGCCCTTCACCAATTACCTGTGCAACTTAATTCCAGTGCAAAGTGGTTGCTGATTTCCACCCATATATTTATCAGAAAAGCGTATAGCACAGTGTGTGAAACATGTTACAGTATGCGAAAAAACACACATAGAATTCAGTGGTCTATTTCTCCAGAGGAGTGTTCTTATTGGGAAGAGTTATTCTTCACATTATTGAGGTGAGTATTATAAGTGTTCTTCAGCCCATTTATTTTTTTTTTTTTTTCTGATATACTAATTTTTAAGTATTTGTTTTGTCAAGCAGTGTTCTATACAGTTGACATCTGGATGGGAAAAGTAGGCACTTCCTTATTGGCTTTCACCACAAATTCAGTAACTGTCTTCAGACTATCTCTGTAATAGTCCTATGTTACTACCATTTTCTCAGATGTTATGGTCAACATCAACAAACATAACCATTAAACTAGAGCATATAGAAAACCAGCAAACCAACATACACATCTCTATATAACCAGCAACCATGAAAGACATGTCAAAAAAAGTTGTACTATACAAACATGTTCTTAAATATCATCAGAATTGTTCAGAGAATATTTCTGAAATCCACAAGTTTACCTGACTTTTCCAGCTAAGTTTGCTAGTCCAACAGAATCTATTGTGCTGGCCTAATCTCTTTTACCTTGAAGACTGAGACAGTAACAGAGATTGTATAAAGCATAGAACTATTCAGATATTGCAGGAGGCATTCAGAACAGTCTTGATACAAGTGTGGAGCCCAGGGTCAGAATATTCATTTATCTGATCAATGTCTACCTCTATGTTCTTATACAGCAGAGCCAGTATATGTATAAAGGATGTTTACCAAGTGTGAAGAGCTTTCTGAGTGTCAGTATAATTACAATGCTGGTGGAGTTTTACAGCACACAGAAGCATTCTCAAGAGAAAATTTCCTTACCTCCAAAGTTTCTAATTGAGCCATGTCCATCAGCAGTTTATCATGCCCTTATGTGATGCCTAATTGTAAGTATGCTACTTAAGAGCAGATATCTCTTGAAAACTATTCAAGACACATCCTTTTTGTTATTGAGATATGCAAAAAAGGTGAATTTTTATGATGTGAATTGCCAGTCTTTATAGTTAATCCTGGTGCAAAACTAATTTTGGAAAGATGTCAGCTCTAGCCTGCTGTGTGCTGTTTTAAAGCAAGGACCATTTGGGATAAAATAGGATGTGATCTTCTAATTAGCTGTTATCATCATGTGTATATCATACAACTGATAGCTTCACATTGCATAGGCAATATAAAACATTATACTGCCTAAATTGAATACCTGATGTACAGTACTTCATCTTGTTGCAATGCACTGTAGATGGTATAATGTTAGGCACAAAAGGCTACAGATTATTATACAGTATACATATATGTGATATATTCTTAAGAGGTTTCTCATCATGGGTTAACATTTAAAACAACTTACAGACAAGTTATAATGGAGGCTTTATAATTCTGACTCACTAATGATGAAGAAATTATGATCATTTTATCCAGCCATAGCAAATCAGTATAATAAATGATATTACCACTCCTGACTTTTTTTTTTTTTCTCCATAATTTCGGGTCATCCTGGCCCAACAAACTGTAGTCACACTATAAAGGGACTTCTACATTGCTGTATGAACTAAGAACAATACAAAGAGCCATAGTAGGACTTTTTAATAGACTAAAATAATTATAAAGAAATTGAACATAAGGTGAAACTCCAAGCACTTCAAGAAATATTTATACTGAAAAATTTCAAATGCATTGCAAATATACCTTCTTGTCATTCAAGATTTATTTTTTTAATGCCAAGTATAACATTTATGGGATTTGTGAATAATAAAGTGCATTTTTCAATACTTGCACTTTTATTCTAATAAATGTGAGAGATACAATCATATGCTTTAACAAACTTTCTTAAAATGTGATCCTCTCTTACATTTCAACTGTGAGCTTCCATGAGAAATGGTTGTTTCCATTTCTTCCTGTCTGCTAAGAAAGAATGTAATCCTTCTGCTA
>NW_008825075.1:1166575-1181956 GCF_000699105.1 Pygoscelis adeliae | reverse complement strand
GCTGTAAGCACAGGCACTAACATAAGTTTGAGGAGCCACTGTGTAGACATCAATGAACACTTTATTAAATTACACAGTTTTCTAAGCAGGCATGGTCTCTCAATGTCCCAGTTCTTTATGCTTTAGTGAACTGCCTCTGCTCTCTGAAGCTCTAAGGTTTCAGCCTAAGCTGAAGATATAAACTCCTCATGAGATTATAGTGAGTTTTTAGATATTTAGCACGCCTCTGTGCTTATTCTATTTCTTTAATAAGGCTTAGACTTTGCTGGCAAGTGAAAGCATTGGATAGCGAAGACTAGGAGATTTAAAATTCCACCTGCCCTGAAGGAAAAAAATGTCTTTTTCGTAACCATTCAGCATTATTCATTACAATTCACCCTGTTCAGGAAAACCCTTCAGTACAAGGAGAAAGAATATTAGGTCCCCAGGTCTAGACATTCAATGATCTCTCAGTTTTGGCTCTTGGCAAGATCCAGACAGAATTTTCTGATCTTTTCATTTCCAGAAAAGTCATGGTCTGTCAAAGATGGACTGAAATGAATAAGAAAAATAAAATGGGGTGTTAACAAATTCTCTTTAGTATATGTTCTTTTGTCTAAATTGCAATGTTATAGTGATGCAAATAGATTCACTTTCTCTGATAAATCACTATTTTCCTCCTGCTCCATAATTTTTCAGAGAAGAAAACAACATTCTGGAACTTGTTTTCTGTTTCCCATCAGAATGGGTCATTGTCCTCCTCTCCACCATCACTCTCTTCTCCCCATCCCCTAGCATGCATGCTAAATATCAGAACAGTCTGTTGGTTTGGGTTTTTTTTTTTTTAAATTGTGAGAGGAGGAGAAGGGAGGAAGGGAGGAAGGACAAATACTAAAAGTTATAACTGTTTGGGGTTGTTTGTTTGTTTGTTTGTTTGTTTTTTATAGATGAAGTAGAGGACTACCTTCTTTATAAAAGAAAGAAGTCTGCTAATAATGGAATGTGGGTGTTTTAGAAGGCAGCATGGCCATAGGCTAAACACAAAGGGGATAATTAGTTAGGAAGGAGTACATGGTGTGAATTCAGGGTGGAGTAGGAAAGAGCTAAATTCACTCTCTGCGAGAATATAGCTGACAATTGATGGGATAAATGCAACTCCAAAATCTTATGGAGGGAGACTCAGAGGACTGGCACAGACCTTATCTAAATGGGAGGGAACTGTGTAGCTCAGACTGTATCATTTGATGTGGAAGAGCATGCTATGCTGGCTGGCAAGCAAGAGAATTTAAGTTGCTTTCAACCCACAACAGTAAATCTACAGCTGCTTTTGAGATGAAATCAGGTAAATGGAAAAGGATGGGGTTGAGCTGGAATGAATAATACATATTAATATATAGCAGAATAGGGTGGCCACTGGTAATAGTGGCACTAGAGGTGGGAAGACATAATGAGGAGAAATAATGACGTGGAAAAAAAAGGGATAGAGTTCTACAGGACAGAGCTTGAAAAGATTTTGAGAAATCATCTGGTCACATAGCTGCAGGCAGCCCATTTCTGAAAGCAGTTTGCTCAGACTGTTTTTCCAAACCTTCAGTCACATCTCATTTCAGCTGCCGACTACCCCTGCAAATACATAGGAAGTTTTTCTTAATGCTTAACCTAAATCATCATTGTTGTGATTGAAATCAATTTCTCATACTATCTGTGGTGTGCATTGAGAATAATTTCTTATTTTCTGTTTCTGAAAACTACATTCTTATCACCTTCTTCATCTTTTTTTCTTCCTGTAGACTAAGCAAATAGGTGTAGTTTTTCTTTCCTCAAAAATAACACTTTTTTACTAAACATTTTGTTGCTGGCCTGAATTCTGCTTACTTATATGTTGGTACTGTGATGTTCAAACCTGGACACAGCATTTGAAATGAGACTGAGTGGAGAGGAAGGATTATTTCATTCTTCTTAAGAATAATATTCCTGTTCACGTATCTTCTTTTTAAAAAAAAAAAAAAGAAAAGGGTAAAGATGAGTGAGAAAATATCCACCATATTGAGATTGTTCAGAACTACTTTATTCCTATTCCTCAATTATTTTCTCCAGAACTGTACCTGGGTAGTTTCTTCCTGTGTTGTGCAACCTATTAAGATCTTTCCACTTCTTTTTTTAAAATCATATCCTGCACATGACAATAATTTCTTTTTTTTTTTTTAATACTTTGAATTTTAATTTTGGGGTTTTTTTGTGGTTTTTTTTTGTTTTTTGTGTTTTTTTTATTCTGGTTTTTTTTTTTTTAATGTGCTGCATAAATTTAACAAATTAACTCTAATTGTTCATCCAAATTATGCAGAAAAATACTGGGTAGCTACCAAGACCTGTGGAAGTTAACTCAGTATGTATAATCAGATAAGAAAGAGGCATCTAGAAGGGAGAACAGGATGTAGCAAGGAATTAAATGCTATGGGGACCTTCCAGGGTACAGAAATGGTAAAGATTTAAATAACTTTTGCATGTCCACAAGTCACCTACCACTTTGTCACTGCTGCATGCACAACTTCTCTCCCAAAATCTTAGGGACAAAAGTAAGTTTAAATGTCTAAGTAGAGAACTACCATAATAGTCCACTACTCTCAATGTCTTGCTGTGAGAAAAAGTGAGTTCACCATATATAGAGAGATAAGAATTATTGTTAGGTATCCAAGTAATCTAATTAATACAGAAAAGCCTCATTAATAAACAGTCAAAGTTGTTATGCAGGATAACTTACTAATATCTTCTGCCTTTTCTCTGGCATTCTGCTCACCCTTTCAATGTCCTGCTGCATCTTAAGACTGAGGGTTTCAGTCTTCCTTAAGAAGGAAGGGCTGTGGTGAGGCATCTGGAGATCTTTACAGGGAGGAGGATAATGTTCTCTGCAGCAGGGGAATTGGGAGGAGTGAGGTGTCAATGCTTTCTTCCTCCTCAGTTTAATGTCAATTTGAGGTTATTTTATCTATTTTTTGGATATCACATTTACTGAAGTACCAGTGAAAGGCAGACTGAATCTTTAACCTTCCACTTTGAAATCAGTATAGTACATGTTAACTTATTTTTTTAATAACAATTAGGATTTGTACTATATAAATATGCTTAACAATAAGACATAAGGTATGGTTCTATGTAATCTCTCTGTTGCCTAAAATATTACTTAGCTTTTGTAGCAAAAGTTATAATGCTCAGTATTTCCTTATCCTTTGTTTCCTCTGCTTGTTTTTCAGTCTTTCCCCCCATGAACTATGAAAATAATATGAAAAACTCTCATTTGAGTGAAGTAGTTTTGATGATTGGGAAATATGATTATTATTACTAATTAAAATACATAATTCCTGAAATGTTAGTTGCTTTTTTTAGTTTAGCATCAAACTATGCATACTCAATTAAAATTCCTAGGTGGATCAAGGGTTGCAGGACTTCATAAACAGGTTTGAGTTCTAAAGTTCAAAGGTATAGCTGACTACTTTGTAAATTCATGTTATAATTTCATAACTCAAAGTGTGATCACTGTGGTGTGTAAATGTTCCATTGGAGGTTATGAAATAAGCAGCTTACTGACAATTTACCAATTATCTCCTTATTTCAGAACTAGGAAATTAAATTATAAACAGCTTTAGGCAACTTCATTGGGATATAATAGATAAAGCAAGGAACATAAATCTATAATACAAGGAAAGATGAGATTAGAGTCTATTAAGAATTGATCATTTGAAGGCGCTCATTTGTTTGCTTCAAGTACTCTTAAAAACCTTTACAAAAATGTCTTCTTTTTCCCTTAAGGGGTAATTTACACCTGTACGTTACACTTACAGAGGGAAATACTTTGTTGTGTTTTGAAAAAGTCTCTTGCAAAGGTGTTTAAAGTACTTGCTTCATCATACTGTGCTCTAGAGCATTAGAACATTCTTCTTGTATTTGATAAAGAGATGGCAAATAAGTTAAAACAACTAAATTAGCTGAGCTGGAGGTTCTTCTGAGGCTCATTGGAAATGCAGCTTTTTCTGCACTTAGCTGCCTTCCTACTTCCATTTTTACTAGCTTGTTAAATAGTTCCTATTATTCCAAAACCTAACCAGAGTTTTGAATTTCATTTATGGCATCATAAGCCAGGAGTCAGAGATCTAATGAAATAAGGAGGCACCTTACCAAGTTAACTACTTCAAGGAGGAAACCAAAATGGTAGTAATTGTGTCTCATGGCTGTTGTCTGTATCCACTTTGAAAGAGGCTCTGCAGCCTGTGGTGGTAGCTCTATACAGGTGGCTGGAGGGAGACCAAAGATTTGGAGAAATGGGACAGAAAATAAGAAAAGTTTCTCACTGTGGCTGCATATAAGAATAGCTCTATTGATGTCACCTCTGCAGAGCAAGAAGAAAACAAGAACAAAATATGCTCCAGTGTCTTCCATTGTAATAAAATTAAAGATCATTCTCCTCATAAAATTCCAATGTAGTTTAACTTAATTTGTCATGAAGCATCTTTGATTCTAAAAATGTCTTTCTTTTGTACAAACATAGCAAAAAAGGACTGAAAGACAAGATTAGAGATGTGAATAGATAATGGCTCCCAACGGAAACAGAAATGGTGAAAACAGAAATGGCATTGCATAAATATCTTTCTTTAAACAAGCTTTTTAAAATGTTACACAATTAAAATTCAGTTCAAGTTTGACCAAGGTTAAATATGGAACAAAAATTGTAAATGGTAGCTACCCCAAGTAAAATTTTTTGCTGTCAAATTCACTCTTCACAGGAGAGAGAGAAGTTACTAAAATTTCTTGATTTAAAAAAAAAAAAATAGACAAGCTTTTGATCCATATTACCATTTTTACTTCAAATTTAATTCTGTTGACTTCCAAAAGCCCATACAGTAATGCAGAAAGACAGACAAAAGAGGAAATCCTTTACTAAAGAAATAATATCCCAGTTGTAAAAGGTCAACCTCTTGGAGCAACCGGTGAATGGAAGTCTAATTGAGAAGATGTGCATCAGTTAAAGGTATTCATGGCCCACCTTATGTGTCCATTAAATCTCATGAATTTCAAATGGTATGAAGTATGTTTTAGTGTTATTAGGGGGGTTGCATGACTGAGTAAGCAAAATATAGTATTTTCTAAATTTTGCAAAAATTACATTTGAAATCACATGAATACAGTAAAAGTTGTATTAAAACATTTTCTTCTAAGTTCTGAGAGATAGAGAAGTAATTAACCTGTGGAAAGTGGGAACTGCCTAGTTGTTTCAAAACTGTTAGCTGAAAGCTAATGGTGAAATGATTAATAGCTTCAGTGATGATTGACCCATCTCCTCCATACTAGAGATTGTTCCAAGAAAACTCATTAAAAATAATTCCAAAACAAAAACCTGTATAAACAAGAGCAGAGTAAGACACAATGTTCCTCTGTAGTAAGTTTAATGTAATTTAGAAGGATATTACACAGAAATATGGAACCTTGCATGTATTTGATAGTTTTTAGAAAGCTTTGGGTTTGTTTTTTTTTTTTATTATTTTGTTTCTTTGTTTCTTTTCTGTTGTGGGAAAAAGTTGAAAGTGATATTCTGGAAGAAGAGGTAGAGAGAGATTTGAGGAGAAAAACTGGTGAAATAGTTTCATTTAAAACTATTTAAAGCTATGTCAACTATTTCAGTTCTTTAAAAAAAACCACTTACTTGAAGCCAGCAAAACTATTACAATTCTGCTGAGTTCTCAGACCCTCTTCTAAGATAAGATTTTACCAAAATTTAGACATTTTTCCAATTAGTTTTCCAGGGAATTAAAAAACCAGATGATAAATTTATCTTCCTCCATTGACTGTTCCAGCTCTGGCAGGGTACAGAACCCAAATATGCAATGTATTACAGAACTGGGACTTCTGCCTATTTTCTGTAGTTACATATTAAAAGGTTTCCTTCATCTAGTTCTCTTCAAACATTTCCTTTATTCCAGTGCTTTTTATTTAATTGTTATTAGTTCAGCCTGGGTTTTTTTTGTTTGCTAGCTTATTTTTAAAGGTAAATGTTATTGCTTTAGTGTAGATTACTACCCAACTCATTACATTTAAAACATGAAGCTGAACTCCAACAGGAGTCTCAAAAGAGGGAAAAGACCTTGCTGGTACGTACATCCATTAAGCAGCCTCGCTTGCCAAGTCCATGTGCATTAGCTACTTTTGTAACTTTAACAAATTTCATCTGAGCTTTCATTCTGCTGACCTAATTTAACAAGAAGGAAATTCAATAACAACCCCTAATATTGAAGCTTTATTTCCCAAGAGGAATTTAACAACACTTCTACATCAAATAATGACGTGTGAATAATGGAATATATATACTGATGGCAAAAAGAAAGCAAAAAAGAACACAAAAAAACCACACCAAAAAAAAAAATCTCCTTTTCAAAAAAACCTAATAGCTTCCCAATTTTTAGGGAAACTAATAATATCTTGAAGAGCTAATTTCAAGTTTGAAATTCCTATAGTCTTTGAGAAGAAACATTTCTAAGTACCTGAGAATAAATCATACTCCTGCTTTCTCACTCGGTATACCTTTGTTTCAAAAGAACATATATATGAGTTGTGATAAATAATTTTCAAGGTGGAGGACCACATCTCCAGGTTGTAAATGCTGATATAATTCAGCATATATTATTAGTGGTTTATATTAGAACAGACTGTTTGGGTAATATTCAAAGTTCACAAATCAAGTAAATGTCAAAGTTTTAGGAGAAAGGAAGAAGGGTTAAATGAAACAATACATAACCTGGTGTTTATTTAGACAAATGGAAATGAACACCTGTGAGTTACTGTGAACAGTCTGGGGGCTAAAGTCCTTGGAAGCAGTGGCTTTGAGAAGTTCTTTAGTCTTCCAAATGTTGGAGGAGAGGGGAAAACGTTCTCCTGAGATAATTTAACTCTGAAGACTAAAGCTGGTTCCTGAACTGAATCTGTTCAATCTGTTCAGTTATTAACACACACGCACATGCATGCACAGACACAGAGTCTTTTAACTGTAAGAAAACACTACATTTCATAGGCTTTCCACTCTAAACCCCTAACATTTTATTGCAAACTCCTTTAATCATCACAGGCTTACTGGAAATTTCTTAAATAGCACATCAATAGCAAACTGAATCTCAGAAAGAATTTCTGAAAGTTTTACATAGCTCTACTTTGAAAAATAAAAAATATTTAAGATGATAGTGAGCTGTAGTATAATGTTATTGAAATCAGAGGACACACAGGATTGCTGTGTGCAATGTTATCTATCAAAATCAGAAAAGAGGAGAAAAAAAACCCAAGCTTTTTCCTACTTGAATTTTGTGCCACATATGGAAGAATATACAAGAAACTGTAACCACCGTCCATGCATTTTGTTTTCTGTGGGCATGCTAAAAAAAACCAAAACAAACCACGCTGATTAAAATTTGCAGAATCTATACCCTATTATGAAGACAAATCATAGTTTTTCATGATTTCGTGAAGGAAAACATTACCAAATGATCTCACTAGCAAAAAGTGTTAGTCTTTAGATGCTGGGATGGAAGTGAAGAGAACCTGGCTAAATTTGTCTTGCTGAAATAACACCTCATGGTTCTGTTAGAAGAAGGAAAAACTAAAAGAAAACAAAGCAAAACAAAAAAGAAGTGGAGACAAAACAAAGATGAGTTAGGAGAGTTTTGCCTTCTCTCTGCAATATCACTTCCCATGATAAGATTAATTTCAGTACTTTTCAAAATTAAAGTTATTCAGGATAATTGCAAAACAGGCCCTCATTTTTTAAATAATTCCTACATTTTAAGGTTAAGTTTGCATGACTCCATGTTGCAAGATCATCTCAAGAACTTTTTCTATTTAAAAGTTTCCTTCTTGTCATGTCATATTTCTTCTGATGCATATGATGTTCTCTTTTACCATTTAAAACACTCTGGAGAACTGGTGTTTTACAATTTCCACATTTCTAAAACTACTTTGTGTTGGTTTTTCAGTCCTCTTGATAGTAAGATTAATAAAACACTGGAATTCTTGTAAATCAAATCGGGTGGAAAACATTTGAAGCAAAGGCAGCAGTATTTAATGTGTAAGTTTCAGCAATATTAACCCCCCAGTCTATATAAAGAACACTCTCGGAAGTTTCTAAAATGAAGGATTTTAATGGGGAAATAGTTGATCATCTCAGGGCACTCTTACTTTTTCTTAGGAAGTGTTTTGACAGTAGCTACCTGACATGTTCACAATGTTCTCCTTACCTGGATGACCTTTATATTCCTAACCAGGTTACTTTCTATGTCATAATGTTTTGCATCTGCAGGGTACAGTGGCAGGGATGTTGGACGCTAGGGAGTGAATGCATTTCAACTTGCACTGTCTCTTCTCTGTTTACTTTCAGGATTTGAATACTATGTACAGTTCAGAGATGAGTTGCTGGAAACTGCTTGGCTGCATCAGCAACTAGAAACATAAAAAGCAAGTCAAGAAAAACAAAACTGCAGACTCCATCACTGACCAGCTTGAAGAGCATCAGCAGTGGAGAACTATGACAATACAGCAAGTCCTATTACTTCTGCTGCTCTGGATGTGGCTGCCACATCCCTGCCACACAGAAATGCTGTTCAAAAGGACTCCTGATCTCAGACCCAAAAGATCTGGGGGACGTGCATCAGGGAATGATGGAAAAGCAATTCACCGCCAGAAGCGAGGCTGGATGTGGAACCAGTTTTTCCTTTTAGAGGAATACACAGGATCTGATTATCAGTATGTAGGCAAGGTAGGTTTCTCATTAAGATTTCTGTATAATTGTCAAGTTTACTTATCTTTCTACAGAGCCATAGTTTCTGTGTTTTTTTCTAATGCATAAGAAGCAGATTTCCAGGCAATATATATAGTTTGTCCTGCTAGAATCACTAAATTAATATTGCTAGTTATTCAGAAATATTTGAATGAAACAAATGAAGTTATCTTTGACAAATTTGTTTGCTTTAGCACATCGTTCCTACCAGCAGCCCACTCAGTATCTCTTCTGTATCAAAACATAATATTTTATAATTCATTATAAAATTATTTTTCAACTCTTTCTCTTTGAATATTTTATGTTTCATACAAGATAACACATTATTTTTCTGTTCTTATGTTGGAAGAATGCAACCTATTTTGAAGAAAAAATATTCTTCCTCTTCAACTCTCCCTGAATTTCAATAAACTGCAGCAAGTAAAAGTCATTGACAACCACGTGATAGAAATGAGGTGGTTAGGAAGTGAACTACAGTAGAAGTTGGCAGAACTGCACGTATGACTGTAGCATACTAGATGCATACATAAAGGACACTGGAAGTGTCCTTTAAATTATTTTCAGTTGACACTTATGTTTTGCCATGTGATTTATTGAAAAATACGTAACGTATAATGCCACAATAATATTTAAACAGGTACAAGGAATTAATTCAAAATGGTAATTTGCTTGAAAGTAGAAGTTAGTGTCAGCAGTAATGGGTACCAGTTAACACTAATGGCTGGTGATAAACACAGAAATTTCATTTTCTATAATCCAGATTTTCATTTTTACATGGATTTGAACTTGTAAAATACTGCAGAGAAATACTGACTTGTTGAAAATCACAGAATCACAGAATAGCTGAGGTTGTAAGGCCCCTCTGGAGATCATCTAGCCCAACTTCCCTGCTCAAAGCAAGGTCAGCTAGAGCTTGCTCAGGACTATGCCCAGTCAGATTTTAAATATCTCCAAAGGTGGAGACTCCACAATCTCTCTGAGCAACCTGATCAAGTGTTTGACCACCCACTCAGTAAAAAGTTTGTTCCTATATTTAAAGGGAATTTCCTGCGTTTCAGTTTGTGCCTATTGCCTTTTGTCCTGTCACTGGGCACCACTGAAAATAGGCTGGGTCTGTCTCCCTCACTCCTTCCCATCAGGTATTTACATACATTAATAAGGTTCCTGCTAAGCCTTCTCTTCTCCAGGTTGAACAGTCTCAGCTCTCTCAGCCTCTCCTCATATGAAAAATGCTCCAGTTCCTTAATCATCTTAGTGGCCTTTTGCTGGACCCTCTACAGTAGCTCCATATCTCTCTTCTACTGGGGAGCCCAGAACTGGACACAGCACTTCAGATGTTTCTCACCAGGGCAGAGCAGAGAGGAAGGATCATCTCTCTTGATCTCCTGGTGATGTTTCTCCTAATGGAGCCCAGGGTGCTGTTGACCTTCTTTGCTGCAAGAGCACATTGCTGGCTCATGGTCAGCTTGCTGTCCAGGAGGACCCCAAGCTCTCTGCAAAACTGCTTTCCCGCCAGTTGTTCCCCAGCCTGTAATCTCATCCCTGTGCATGGGATTATTATATTATAAAACATTTCTTGAAAGGATTAAGAATGTTGGGGAGTTTGAGAAAGGAAATAAAGAAAAAAAGAAATAAAATTTACAAAATTTAATTACTAAGTAAAAATTTGAGTGCAATCTTATGAATGAGTAAACTGCCTTTTTGTTTCCCCCTTTTACTTGTTGCTTTGAGTCTGTAACTTTAGCACTAGTATTTGAATGATACAGCCATTTCCAAAGCATGTTGAGAGCCTTGTAAATAGTCCCTATATTTATTTCATACACTTATCAAGTGTAAAATCATGTCTCCCAAGTGTTCCAAAATATCTAGGCCAGTTCCTCAGTCCAGGCCAGACTGATAGTTTATGAAAATTGACCTTGCCCACAAAATAAGAAATGTCACTGTATCAAAGCACTATGATATTGTATTTGGAAGTGTATTGCTCCCAGAAGTCCTAGGAAATAAATAGCTTTGCAGGACACCCTGAATTTCAAATTATTTAGGCTCCTTCAGAAACCTAATGATTACTTTTTTATTGCATTATTTTTAAATATTTATGATCCCAAATCATAAAGTGTGCATGGTGTCACTTAACAATTTTCTTCCAGTCATGATGAGTGAAAGAAGACTCTTTAGAGGGAAAAGGGTTAACATTTTTATAGGCTAACTCATCTGCATTAGAAAAAGAGAGAGAGATGTTGATAAACAGAACTACTTTGGCTGAGACAAAATAAGCATTTGCAAATGGGAAGTGGTAAGTAAAGATAAGTAAAATGGCAAATAAAGAGTACAGAACTGAGAAGAATCTTGATGAGCAGATAAGACTGCACTTTCACCTTTTTTGCTCTGGTTAGAGCAAAAAAGTCACTAATTTGAGCAAGCAAATTTAAAATTAACCTGAATATATAAAGTTGCCCTATAGTAATTTTCTGACAAGTTTGGGAAAAGTGTAGAAAACATGCAAAATGAAGAGTATCATAGTATTGTATCTGCATGGGGAGAGTTCTACGCAAAAGAAGCAAAAGGAAACAGATTATATGTGGAGTGAAAAAATGATTATTACTCTAATTAATGTTTTAACTGTCTGATAGTCTAAATTATCAAATTATTAGAGAAAAAAAATTATTAAACACGTAGTACATAAACTTTATAGTGGCTATCTATTTTCCCTGGTGTTGTACTCACCTTTCCAAAGGCTATCTGGGTTGTATAGTCAAAACATTCCTGGATGTTTCCATTTATCTGATTTTATCCAAAGCCTAAATGATTTGTATAAGTGAGTGACATAAAATGCCACCTTCCTGTTAATTTCTCTGTAACATGTTTGGAGATGGTGTTTGGAAATTATGTGAGATAGTAAGAGCACAAGTTAGAAGTCAATGATTTGCGGTCAATGACTAGGAGAGAATGACTGTCACGGAGAGGTTTCAGTCCAAAATAGGTACCAAGTCTGATTTTTGAAATTGACAATAATAATTAGATGACAAATATGCCAATGAAACAATCAGCAGAAATTCCAAAACTGAGGCTACTAGAGTCATCTGGATTTGTGACTTACATCTGCTTGATTTCTGAGGTCATGATTGATTTTTTTGTTTGTTTGTTTCTCATCCTGCATCTATATATCTGTCAAGGGAGCTTGAAAACTGTTGAATATCACATTACTCTTGAAACCAGTGTCTACAATTCACAATGCAATTTATGCATTCATTTATTCACTGTTTAAATCGGCTTAAGAAGGTTCTACTAGAATAATATGATGGAAATGAGATTCAATGAATGAAAGGGATATATAATCCAGGAACAGCTGGATTGTTCCTTGTTTAAGTCAACCATGTTTGTGCAATGGTGGCAAAGTACATACTGACTGATTATGGACATTCACTGGTTGCTTCAGGTCAGTATTTATTATTATTATAAGAAAGGAGGATTGTCATCCTTTTTAGAAAACCTCATATCAAAAAAGACATTTTATTCATATTTGGGATTAGAGGTATGGTTAATACTTCCTTTATGTCTTTTTCTGTGCAGAAAGTCTATGTATGCCCTATTACTCTTTGTTAACATACTGAAAGCTGATTCATAATTTTTATTTCTTTTTGTTAGTATATAGTTTCAAGGTCCATTTATTATTTTTCAAATAAAGTGGTGCAATTACAAAGTATTACACATTTTCAGACTTGTTCTGAAAAACTCCTATTTATTTTGAGTATATCCAGAAAAAGCTTTTTTCTTTTAAATCTAAAAATTATACTCTAATAGCTGTCACCTAAAGGAAGCACTACTGTGTACCAACAGTGTCTTAATTCATAGCCATTCAAAAATAAATTTACAAATAAATTCTTCATCCACATTGTAGTTTATTTTCCTTCCTTATTATTTCACAAGATCTTGCCATTTTTTTCATTCTTGCAGATATTTTTCCCACTTGGCTTTCTGAGATAGATAGTGACCTTTTCCCGCAATTTTCATCACAGTAGTTTTATTGCATAATGAATTTTTCAGTACTTTGAGAGACTGAAGTTCTTAGTTACACTGCAGGTTCTTTTAGTATCTCAAAATATAATTTATCATATATTTGCACATAAATTTGTATATAATTTTGCATGTGCCATATTAGAACTGTAACCAGAAAGGATTATCCTTGCACTATTCATAATTGCATGCTTCTAAGTGCACCCATTATCTTTGACGGTGTAAAAAGCAGAACATGTCAACCTCACTTAGTTTCTTTCAGTTCAAGAACTCAAACACAGTCAGGATTCTGAGGAAAGGACTTGGAGCATTAGCAATGTATGCATACATGACACAGTTTCAAGAACAGTTACTGGTTCGTACCCTATCTTTTCCTTTCAGTAACTATCTGTGTCTACTGACACTATGGATGATATACCACAGAACGGGTGCCTGAAGGAGGTTCCCACATCCTTAACTTGATAAAGCCTTAAAGATAGCTATCCCAAAAGAGACATTGCTTTTAGACACCTCAGCAAGAGTGTAGTGTGTAACAAAAATGTGAATGGAGCCCAGGACAGCTTGCCACCCAGTCATAAAGATGTAAAGTAGGGAAACCTCAGATGTTGCTTGTACTCTAGCTAAATTTGTATGTATTGGAATTAAATACACTTTAAGTTTTAAGTTAGTATTGCTAGCATTCCTTCATATTGCTTAGTAGTGTTAGTATTCCTAGTATTGCTTAGTATTGCTTCATATAGTCCATAATCCAATGAGAAATATTTTACATAGAATTTCACATCAGAGGTAAAAAGATATATTTTTCTGGAAGTCCATGTTCTGTCAACATAAAAGGATAAATATTAACTAACATCAGATGTGCATAGAGTTGTCACTGTTGGAGAAATAGTCAGTTTTAAGGAAAGATTAAACAAAATAATTTCTTGAAAGAAATGAAAGCCAGACACCATCCTGGACAGGAATTTTGAATGGACTTTTCTTTCTGATGCAGCAGCTACCAAGAGTACTGGTTTTGGAGTAATACAAAAGAACATGTTGTCTTGATTTCAAAGGGTTCGCCATCAAGTAGGGAAAAAAAAAAAAGATCCCAATGAAGTGTTGCTGTTGTAGTGGTAAGATGAAGACTTACCAAACCCTTTTAAAAACTTCTGTATTTTGATTCCTGGAGAGTGTTTCTACCATAGCTCGCTCTTTTGTAAAGAGCTTTGGTACAATGAGAGACTAAAGAGTAGGATTTTTAATTGAAAGTGTTCATATGCAGGCATAATATTTGGTGTGAAGGTCTGATTGAGCATAAAATACCTACCCTTTCAGGTGAAGGGAATCATCTCTGTGGCACTGAAGTTCTGTAGAGGTTGAATTTTCAGCTAGAGCAGATTCTTATGACAGGGATCAATGGAATGGAAAGGGAGGAAAGGTATTCTGCAAACTGAATAAATGAATTGTGCTCTGCTGTGTCTAGGACTCAGCTGCCAAGGTGAAAGAGGACAGCTTGTCCTTTAACAGTTTCCACTTGGGATTTTTTTGGTGTAACTCTACTGGATGCAAAAAGCAAGTTGTTCACAGCTGTGTATCTTCAAAAATCTTATCTCATTGAAGATACTGCAGTGTGGTGGAATCGACACATGAGGGACAACAAAATTTAGAAGATTTCTTTCTAAGTAAGACTTAACACAGGCTGTGAAAAGGGTTATTTAAGGCACCAATTTATGGTAAGGATATGAAAGCTTGCTTTTGGGGGTACATGTGTGGACATCTAGATATTTCAGCACAGCTCATGAGTGTCAGAGTGAAATATGTTTCAATTTCTTTTCTCTTTGAAGGACTGGTTCTTTTCTACCTCTTCTTGTAGTCCAGAACAAAGGAACTATGATGGCTTCTCAACACACATGGTACAACCATTGTTTTTCTGTAACATCAGAGGCATCAAAAGCTTCCTGTAAGATTGTCCTGGAGGCTGATTGATTCTCAGTGAGTGCTGAGATGAAATTCTTTCTCAAACTCTGTTGGGATCCAGCTTAGTAGGGAGTTTATGATGTTAACTGGTTAGATTCATCATTTACTCCAAATTGAAGTGTGCAGAGGGTTTATATTTTCTGTTTGCAAAAGGACTGTTCCTTTGAAAACCTCAGTGTATGTTGGAGTCTCTGACTTCTTGCTTCATTAAACAGCAGCAGAAGATGAATTATATGTTAGTTACTGTACTGCATGTATCCCTACAAGACATTGGGTTTTGCTGGATGACACAGGACAGAATTAACAGACAGTTGTTAAGGAATGCAAAGGCTTTCTAATATACACCAGTCTTTTATGGAAGACTGAAGAAGTCACAGTTGAAGAAGGAGAGGAGAAGGAGAGGAGAAGGAGAGGAGAGGAGAAGGAGAGGAGAGGAGAGGAGAGGAAAAAGCGAGAGAGGGAGGGAGGGAGGATATAAGCAAGGGTAGCAAAATAAAACAAAAAAAAACTAAAAAGATTAAAAAGTAGGCTAACGGTGCCATTCAAACTCTAGCTTAGCAGAGAAGATCTGGTTTAACAGAACTGAAAGGCAGTGTGTCCTATATTTTTATTACTGTATGAGT
>NW_008825075.1:1157429-1166557 GCF_000699105.1 Pygoscelis adeliae | reverse complement strand
GCTCAGAGCATGCCAATGCCTGTATAGGTGTTGCTAGGGAAAAAACTGTCTAGCTAACAACGCTAATCTAGTTATAATCAAATGGATATTTCTTTACCAACTGGTATGGTGAAAAGAAGGGAAGCATCGTGGTTCCAGGTTTGTATCTGCATCAAATCTTCACTGGCAATGAAGTCTGTGCCAGTTCCATACATAGCTAATTGCCAGAGGACCTTGAGTCATGCTGCAAGTGATGCCCCAGTGAATAAAGTGAACCATGGCCCCAAGAAGACAGAAACCACTCTCTGAGACTGCAAGACTCCAAATAGAGAAGCAAGGCAAACCACGTAAGAAAGAACTGTAAGACATTAAATTGCTTGGGTAGACACATCTATGTCTTAGGTAGACACACATAAATGTGCTTGTAGACAATAGTTTGAAGTTAAACACTAAGCTTAGTCCAGGACCTTTTTCACTTCGATGGGTACAGTTTTATACATAGTTTGCATAATTTTAAAAGTCATGGTAACTGGAAGAGTTATAGTGAATGAAATGGGATATCATCTCTAAAAGTTATATTTGCTCAGCTTTCAAGCAAATACTAATTTGGTAGTCTGTTCTTATTTCTCCTTGACCTCTATAGGACCGTAAGTATTATATAGTTTAACACTGTTAATGGTCTTTAATTGAAATTCAAACCATGGAAGCTGCAATAGACCCTGAAAAACATGAGGTGGTTTTAATCATTATTCTTTTTTTCCACTTAAGGTAAACAGACTAAAACTGCATGCCATTTCTTGTAGGAGGTGCAAAGTAGAGGAAGCTGCTCAATGAAATAGGTCTTGAAACATTGAATTCTGCTGAACAGAGTTATTAGTCAGTTGAAAATTAAGTAACTTCCTAGTTCTTCCTGACCAAAATGACCCTTCGCAGACATTTAAAAGCTTTCTGTTTCAAGCACGGCTTTTACATACTACTACTGGTACGTTTAACTTCTGAGGTAAAGCACTAAAATGTATTTCCTATTTGCTGTCATATGTCATGGGCAGCCTTTTGCCCTTTCTTAGCCAGGCTTTCCCTGAGGCGCCCGCCCGTGGCTGAGGGGCTCAGCTGTGCCCTGCGGTGGGGCCGTTGGAGCCGGCTGGAACCGGCTGTGTCCGGCACGGGGCAGCCCCGGCCGATCCTCACAGGGGCCGACCCTGCAGACCCCGCTACTAGCTGCTGCTGCCAGCACCTGGGCACCTGCACCCTATATGGTAACATAGTTAGCTTATGTCTATTAAAACAGTTTTTCGTTATTTCCTTTTCTGTGTGTCAGTAGATCTCAGTACTGTAGAATCATACACTATGGTCATACTTAATTTTAATCTGCTGTGAGTGCTTCACAAATAACACTTTCAAAACAGTGTCATGGTTTCACTTCATGGTTTTCTACATCCATCCAATTGTTTTCATGTGCTTACCCTTTATGCAAATACTTTTCAAGTCTACTCAGAAACTAATGCAAATATGAGTAGGGACTAGTAGCTGAATATTGTTTCCTCTTTTTCTGTCAAGTAACTGGAAGCTATATCTAATGGTGTTCAGTGCTACAAGGTAGTATGGTAAATTCAAGCCACTGGGAATGTATGAATGGTTTGAGGAAAACTTGTTAGTTTTGATACAAGAGTGAAGAAGATTATTCGACTTCTCCATTTAACTTTTTTTACACGTTGATACTTGAGTGTAAGCCATTTATCAATATGCTCTGTTTTTGGTTTCAAAGAAGAGTAAAGGCAGGTGCATTGTGACCATAATTTAGAATCAGAACCTGGGAGCTCAAACTGTTGTATAATATGTCAGAGAGATTTTGTTTGTGTTTGTGTATTGTTTTGATGAGCACACTTTAAGTTGCAGCTAAGGCAGAATTTCTTTTCTGAGTGCAGGAGATGTCAGTAGCAGTGGTTGTTACAATATAAATAATTCATGGAATAAAAGCTTGATTCTGGTGTGAATTTGATGAGAAGTTAGGTGATAATGAGACTGAGTGGTCGGTATGGTCCTACTGGTCACCAGGGTAGGCTTCCTGCCACTACCTTTCTCAGTCTCTGGGAAAACTATTTTAAAATGTTTGGCTTTTTTTTTTTTTCCCCTAATGATCCCAATAGCAGTGATCTGCCATTTTGAAACCAATTTCTAAAAGAGACAATTCCGCTTTGTGCAAGCACAAAGTGCAATAGCGTCGATCAATGGTCAGGAAGATTCAGAGGGAAGATAGTCTAAGTTATGGGCATCCTTCCAGCAGGAAATCACCAGTAAGTTGCATTTTGCTGCCTTCATGGAGAAGAGTTATAGCTCTCTTGGGTGGTTTCCAAACTCAGAATTTGTGCATGGTTATGCATTGCACTTAAAATAGCATCATGCTTCAAAATAGTGTAAGAAATGGGGAAGTAGTTTAGTCTGAATTCTCCAGTTCCTTTCAGTTCAATTTCTCTTTCAATTTTAAAATTGTGTCTGCTTGTCACAAAAAGATACTCCAAAAAGGAAAGAACTGATAAAACTGTAACAATTTATATTCAAAGCCACACTTCAGGAAAAGTAGAGTCCACTTCATCACAGTACATTCATTCACTCAAAAAATTAAAAAACGTAATAGAAAAGGGAGCTTTAGAAATGTTTGACCTACACCTTGTTTGAAATGATAAATGTAAAAAGAGCCAATAGTTTCAACAGCAATTCAAAGGCTGATGCTTTAGGGACTTTTTTTTTTCCCTCTTGATTTTTTTTTTTTTTTAAATCAGATGCAGATGACCTTTTAAATATCCTATATACACAGATAGCAAGGAAGAGCCAGGGGTAACACTGAGGGAAAATTGGTGACTTGCAATAAAATACCCATGAGGGAGACAGTTCTAAGAAGTTAAAAGTTGATGTTTACCCTTTTAAAATGCCTTTCTGCTGGAAGCTTTTCCTTATATTTATAAGAGTGTTTTTGTCTTTGAAGATAATTGGAAATAAGCTGAACCAAAAAGGCTGTAATGGCAAGTTCTTTCAAACCCTCTAATGCCTTCTGTTTTGAGGCAGTAAGTAGCTATACAGTCAATGTATCTGAAGTCCCTGGCAGACAGGGTTTGATTTGTTTGCAGGAGTAAACAAACATAATTGCCCAACTCATCCGCGTTACTTCCTCAGATTAAATTATTTCTGTTTCCTGAGTCTTTTAACAGCTATTTACTTGAGAGTGTTAAAAGAGGACTGGACCACTGAGGGAAAAATTTGTCCTCTAATTTGACAACATTTTGGTCTGTAACAATTTTAAATGTGCAACCATAGGTGAATTCATACACTCTTCAAGTCTGAGAACAGAAGCTGTCTTGTTTTCATTTTAAAGATCCAATTCACAGACCATCCAGTTGCCTGAAACACAGGTGCAAGGTACCTTACATGTCTGAACACACCTAACAACTTAGAAAGGCATTAATGAATAATCAAGTGGCTTGGCATGCTAAAAGGCACGAACAAACAGACTGTATGCAACCATCTAGATGGAAAATATGAGCTGAAAGAAGGAACATTATGTTCTGGGATATTCATGATATTGTACTTTTGAAAACTATGTAGTTGCAAAGTTTACTGCCTGCACTGTAAGAATCAGATAGCCAGGCACACAAAATTTCTGTGGGAAAAAATTCTGGATACTTTCAAGAATATGTAAAAATTGAATAAAATCTCTGTGCTCAATTGCAATTCTGTTAATCTCTTCTGTTCCCTTTTTCCTAGTTGTAGAAAAGCCTTGCTCCTTCATTTTGGCTTATACTGATACTCTGTACCTTTCTTCTGTTTCCTACATCTATGGTCTTCAGTCCAGTTATGCTACCTGGATTTAGTATTATTGTTTTACACGCAATGCAGACCCACACCAAATTAACTTTTCTTGGGTCATTTTTATTTAGGCAAAAGTGCAGGTGCTTTCTCTGCTTCTGAACTTCCTTTGGGCCTGTCTTTCTTTTCAACTTGTCTACATATATATCTCAAAGCAGTAGTGGGAAGACATGAACATGCTAAGTTTCCTCTTGATGTAAAGTTTGAGGTAATCATGCTGTCCTTCATTGCCAATATTTTGGTGACTTTTGATTTATTTTTATTGCCCAAAGAATGGTTGTCCTTTCTTAATAATTCTCAAGAAAATGACATTTATTAAGACAAGGTTGAAAATAGAGGTTCGACTTGATGATTTGAAATATTTTAGGGTGAAACTGTCATGAAAAAAAAGAAACAATGAAAAAACCTACTTTGTAGAAGAACTTGGAAGATTGCCGTTCTGAGTATTTTGTAAAGTGGCTGCATGATACAGTAGAGATGATTGTGCAGAATATTTTGCCTCTTCCTCGTCCAAAAACAGCTGAGTAAAGAAGCAACCTCTCTTTCCTCCCATTTAGTTTAGAAAGTGTTTTACATTATGAAAATGTTTTTCTGTTTTTTTTCCTAAAAAGTTTTAATAGTTTTTGTAATTATATATAATTTAGAAGTACATATGCTACAATATAGTGATTAGTAGAACAAATTACACTTGATAAGCAGACATGAAGTAGTAATAAAGATTTCTTCCTTCTATATTAAGAACACCATCTTCCATCGAGAACTTTTTCATATCCTTTTTTGAGGTATGGCATTTGATGTAAAATATGCATAAATTAGAATTTCTGAGTTTCCATGTTTATGATTGCTAATTCCACTACAAATGGGATCTTTAGGAGGTAGAAATATTTAAGAAATGTTATTTTGGAGTGACTATAATAATCAACAACTATTACTACCTAGGCAATCATGGTTATAAATTATCTAGCTTAGCACTAAATGATAAAAATGATATTGATATTTTAAATTTTGACAGTGAGAAAAATGGCTCATGCAATTGTGTAAGAGGTGAAGTAAACAGGGAGAAAAAATGAGAGTTCTATATAAATTTTATATTTTAAAGAGTAGGAATTTAAAGAAATGTCATGAAACAATCCATTCTGAGGAAAGAAACAGAAAAGATAGATACGGTAATGCAGTGTTCCAGGCCGTGTTACTAAAATTTAGGAAAACTTTTAATAAAGTGGAGGTACTTATGAACTGCTAAATTAGTATGACAAATAGAATATATGAGCTTCAGGAGAGGCTAAACGGGTATAGCCAAATAGTAGATAAATACATCTATGAGGGGACAGAGCCAGGAAAAATACAGAACTTTTGTAAATTAATATTAACTTTTTTACTTGCAAAATTCCACAGAACTCTGCACTCCTTTTGTTCTTTAAAAATATCTGTCACTTGTTAGAATTACTGTGCAGGAGCATGGCCACATTTTTACACAGTGATGCTACTGAGGATGCCAGCTCTACAGAGGATTCCTCAGAGGACTTAGAAATAGCTTTAGCAATCAACAGGATGTCTTAGGTCATTCAAAAGGGATAATGAGTCTGCTATATAAATAATACAGTTGGATGATAAGGAAACTGATTTCTTAATTATCTCTTTAGTTAGGTCAGGTTACGTGACAGACCATTCTCTATGTGTCAGAAGTGGCATGTTTTCTGGTACAAGCCAAATAAAATAAATGTAATAGCTAGACGACTATTGAGTGGTGTGACATTGAGAAGAGCTGCATGGGATTAATCAAGGCTTATCATTTAAGAATAATGGTAGAGATTTCAGTAATACTGTTGTATTTGCTAGGAAGGGATAATGACGTGCTATAGAAAACAAAGTCATTGAAGGAGCAAGGAATACTATTTCAAGTGCCATGTAAGACTGTGTACCATAAAAGAGAAGTAGGATTTTTTCTAGGAATAGTGTAGAATTCTTTTTACTGCCAAAAGAAGAAAGTAGGAGCCTATAGTGCACAAGGCAAGATCTAAAGCTTCATGAAACTGGACCTAATTCTGGAAAAAAGAGAATGCAAAAGCTCCCTGTGGTTCTATAGACAAAACAAAAAGAATAGAGGGATTTGGTATAAATGATAAAGCAGTAATTTATGTCACACCAAGGAGATTTAAAAAAACAAAACAAAACAAAAAAAAAAAACCCACAGAGAAAACCCAAACATCAACAGCATAACCAGTATAGTATATTTTATTGGAAATTAGGAAAAGGGAGATAAAGGGATATTAGGTAAAGAGTGCTTCTGATGTCTTACAAATGCCAGCAAATGTCATAGAAGCTTTACAGAAATATTGACTGGGCCTATCAGCTGAGTACCAGGGTTCACATAATTTAGAATTAATTTTTCATCAGTGATGTAGTACACAGAACACATTTTTGAAAACAGCAATTAATATTGCAAGGGAAAGTAATTAGTATGGAGTACAGTTCTTAATTTGTAGCAGTGATGATCAGGATGGACTTTCTTTCTCCAGTTAAAGTAGTTGAGGAATACAGTTCACTGGGCTGATGATGCCGTCTTGTATGTATACACACATAACGTGTAATGCTCTGTATGACTCGTGCCAAGATTCATATCCAAATCTGGTTATTTTGGTATCTTACAGTCTGATAGAGGAACAAAATATGCTGCTTTGGTAGGAGAAGTTTTAATTTAAATTTTAATTATAACTACCTACCCAGACTTAATACAAACATGATTAAATTCAGTTAAATTTCCCTATGTAATTCTAATTCCCTGTGTAATTGAGGTGCCCACAAGGTGTCTACAAGGCACCATTGTGGACAAATAATCCCAAACCCTTTCTGGGAACTCAACATGCTGGGATTCTCCTCTTGAGTGCCTGTATATTAATGCATGCAGTATGGGGTATAAATACAATGTGTTAGAGATTTGCATGCAGTTTCAGGGCTGTGATCTTGTTGGGATTATGGAAGTGTGGAGGGATGGCTCCCATGATTGGAGTGTTGCAATGAAGGGATACAGGCTCTTTAGGAAGGACAGGAAGGGAAGACAAAAAGAGGGAGTTGCCTTTTATGTGAGAGAGCAGCTAGAGTGCATGGAGCTCTGCTTGGGGATGGAAGATGGAGAGTTTATGGTTTAAGATTGAAGAGAGGACAGGTAAAGGTGACAATATAGTGGGTGTCTGCTATAGGCCACCTGACCAGGAAGAACAAGCAGACAACACCCTCTAAAGACAGATAGGAACAGCCTCACATTCACAGGCCCTGGTCCTTATGGGGGATTTCAAACACCCTGATATCTGTTGGAGAAATTACACAGCAGGGCGTAAAGCAATCCAGGAGGTTCCTGGAGTGCATTCATGATAACTTCTTCCTCCAAGTGACTGAGGAACCAACAAAGAGAGGTGCTCTGCTGGACCTCATACTCACCAAAAAGGAGGGCCTCATTGAGGATGTGAAGGTCAAAGGCAGCCTTGGCTGCAGTGACCATGAGATGGTGGAGTTCAGGATCCTGAGGGGAGGGAGCGGAGTGAAAAGCAAGCTCACAACCCTGGACTTCAGGAGAGAAGACTTTGGCCTCCTCAAAGATCTGCTCAGAAAAGTCCCATAGGATAAGGCCCTAGAGGGAAAAGAAGCCCACAAAAGCTGGTTAATATTCAGGGACCACCTTCTCCAAGCTCAAAAGAGCTCCATCCCAACGAATAAGAAGTCAGGCAAAAATGCCAGGAAGCCTATGTGGATGAACAAGGACCTCCTGGCCAAACTCAAATACAAAAAGGAAGCTTACAGAAGATGGAAGCAAGGACAGGTAAACTGGGAGGAATACAGAAACATTGTCCAAGCATCCAGGGATGAAGTTAGGAAAGCTAAAGCTCCAGTGGGATTGAATCTGGCCAGGGATGTCAAAAACAAGAAGAAGAGCTTCTATAAGTACATAGGAGACAAAAGAAAGACATGGGGAAATGTGGACTCATTGCTCAACAAGACAGAGGACCTGGCTACACAGGACATGGAAAAGATGGAAGTACTGAATGCCTTCTTTGCTTCAGTCTTTACTAACAAGACCAACCTTCAGGAATCCCAGGTCCCAGAGACCAGGGGGAAAGGTTGGAGCAAGAAATATGTATCCTTGGTGGAAGAGGATCAGGCCAGGAATACTTGAGCAAACTGGATTTCCATAAGTCCATGGGCCCTGATGGGATGCACCTACGAGTGCTGAGGGAGCTGGCAGATTCACTGCAAGGCCACTCTCGATAATCTTTGACCGATCACAGAGACTGGGAGAAGTACCCGAAGACTGAAGGAAAGCAAATGTCACACCCATCTTCAAGAAGGGCAAGAAGGTCAGAGTACAAGAGAGACATGAACATATTGGAGAGTCCAGCAAAGGGCCACTAGGATGATGAAGGGACTGGAGCACCTCACATATGAGGAAAGGCTGAGAGCGCTGGAATTCTTTATCCTAGAGAAGAGGAGGCTCATGGGAGATCTTATCAATGTGTACAAATACCTGAAGGGAGGGTGCAAAGAGGACGGAGCCGGGCTCTTTTCAGTGGTGCCCAGTGACAGGACAAGAGGCAGTGGGCACAAACTGAAACACAGGAGGTTCCCTCTGAAAATCAGGAAACACTTTTACCCTGTGAGGGTGACTGAGCACTGGCACAGGTTGTGCAGAGAGGTTGTGGAGTCTCCATCCTTGGAGATATTCAAAAGCTGTCTAGACATGGTCCTGGGCAACTGGCTCTAGGTAGCCCTGCTTGAGCAGGGGTGAGTTGGACAAGATGACCTCCAGAGGTCCTTTCCAACCTCAACTGTTCTGTAGTGTAATTCTATGTAATGATTGAAACTATAACTTCTTTACTTAATAATTGGTATATAGATAGGATTTTTCTTGAGAATACTGTTCTCTAGAATAACGGATTTCATAATTTACTAAAAGGAGAGACAAATTTGGCGGGCAAATAAAAATGTAAGTTGCGTTTAAGGGTTTATACATATTCCGCCTGTCTTCTCTCACAGATCTACCTTTAAGACCTTGACTACCCCTGTAGGGTTATAAGATATCAATACATCTCTCGTGGACTATGCATCTATTACATGAATAGTCCCACTGATCTCACTGGGATATAAAATGAAGCCAGGATTCTTGATTCTTGATTCTTCATCAAGACATCTTCATCCCTCATTGTTTGAAATCTCATAATATTAGATATAGCCTCAATTCAGATTAATCAGCAGTTTCCTGAGACATATGAAAAATATGTCTACTCTCTCTCTTT
>NW_008825075.1:1149967-1157408 GCF_000699105.1 Pygoscelis adeliae | reverse complement strand
GGATTAAATTTAACAATAATACTATATTATCATGGATATCACTGTTTTGGAGATTATTAAAATATCCCCTTAATGTTTTTTATTTCTTAATTCTGAAATATACCCTCCACCTTAGCTGACATTTTCCACTCCATGGGTTGATAGGCATTGTCATTCAGTTCTCTATAGTATATTTATTGTTACCCCTAAGTATACCTCTTCCAAAGATACGCATACTTTAGAATATTCGTGAGGAGAAAATGCACACATAATAAAGGTAGAAAATCTTCACAGCTCTTACCAATTTACATGTTACAGTGATTTCAGATGAAAGCAAAGACAATCTTGTTTAACGTGTTTTTAAATGGTCTCCAGCAGTAAGTGAAATGAACTAAGCATCACTACTCTTAATGGTGTTTTGCATTTGTTTAAAAAAAAATGCAATGGTTTTTATGTATAGTGAAAATTGTACATTAGGATATATAAAAACTAAAGCTGTTTTAATGGTTATTTTGTCAATAACTAGGCTACTTTAGGAAAACATATATAAACTATAATTAAAAAATTCTTGTTAACAAAAAAACCCAAAATACCTAAAATTGCTTCTTAATTACCTCTTTGTTGTCATTAATGCAGAGAGCATGAGGATTAGTGGTGACTTTTCCTTTAAAAAACACAAAACTAAATGGACAAAACCCAAAGCTTTCAAATACATAAAAGCTGTTCTGAATTCAGTAAATGAAAGATATGTGTTGTTTTAGCATATTAGATGACCTAGGCCATTCCTTGGTGAAATAGAGAGATTGTTGTGGAAACTACTTAATCCTTTATACAATATTTGGTACAGTTTTTTATTTTAGTCTAGAATCAGCCAAACAACATAAACCATAAAAAATATGTATGTTAAAAAAAAAAACAACAAGTCTGAGGAAAAGCTTATCAGATATATTTCCATCCTGAGACCATAAGTGAGTGTACAGAGACTACTCATGGAAGTAGGAACATAGGCTTGTGCCACATCAGTCTGAGTAGGAGTAGGACCAAAGAATGTTTCTTCATTTAGTCAACTTTTTTAATGAATGGGAACCTGAACAGCAGACATAGGTCAGGATTTTTGTTTTCCCTTTAATACAAGAATTTCCTTCTGCCTATTCATACCCAGTCATCTGCAGGAGATATTAGGCCAAGCTGCCAGAAAGTAAGGGCATTTCAGTTTCAGTGATAGTTCTCTACTTTCTGTCTTCACCTGATGGAAGGACTGCATTTATTACATTAAAATTGGAAGAGAACATGCATATTGGCTCATGCAAGAACTCTTTGGTGTATGAAATTCAATTAGTCTCTAGTTCATGTTAGGTCAATGCTTGTGTGTCTTCTGGAGTGGAAGCTGTAACAGTCTAATGAAGCCAAAACTTTCTTGTTCTAGCTCTCTGAACATCAGCTAAAGACCTTCACTTGAGGAGGGAGTTTGGTTATTGGCACGTTGACTCAGTACATCTATGTAAGACTCTCCGCTGCTCATATGACATGTCATAAAAACAGAAGCTGCCTTTCTCAGCTGAAATCCTAGAAAATTTTGTCAGTGACAGGACCATCTACCTTCTCCATATTATGAATCCTCCCTTTAGAATAAGCTACAATAATGGAGAAAAGATGCAAACCTAGTGATGAAAAACTACCTTTGCTGTATGATTAGTTTGTGGAAATTGAGAATCTTGCAGATTATATCACTTGGTAGTGATGATTGTAGGGAGCTGGGAAAATAATATTTCTAATCCTGTGATAGACATTGCTTCAGCAGGGATTTGTAAAGGAACCCTAAAAATATTATTAATTTTTATTTATCTCTTACCATTTTAAAACATAGCTAGGAATGAACAAAAATCTTGATCAGCAAGGAACTACTGTAATCTTTCTCAATAGAAATGGTAACAATGTTTTTTATCTATCCTTTGGATAATGAATCAAGTTAAAGTAAACTAATATAATCTGAAAATGCATTACAGACTGGAGTTTTTCATTTCTGTTTGTTGCTTCTTCTCAGCAAGCAAAAGAATTTCAGAGTACTCCTCATCTTTCATTACTTGTTATGCTTCCATTTTAGTTTGCTCTCCCCTTATCTTTCCCACTCACAAAATTTTCTTTTTGAAATATGCCTTTTTCCTTTCCACCTATCTCTTCTTTTAAATAACACACAATAGCACAGGACTAGCAAACTGACAATATAACTGAGTGAGAAAATTAAATGTGTGACATGTCTCATTGAAACTTAGTGCAAATCCTTGCATCACCAGAGAGTTGCTTTAAATGTTACCTTAAGGATAAATTGAAATAAGTGAATCTCTTTGGTGAGTAAAATCTGGCTCAAAGCCATGACAGTTAAATCTGGCAACTAAGAGAATAGTGAGCTAGTCTGAAAATCTTTTAGAGTAAGTGCAGCTAATGTTAAACAATTGTATCATTTAATAGTTAAGTTCATGATGCTTAAAATAATTCTCTCCATTGTGGGAATTCTATATCAATTATTCTCTGGTGATTTCAGATCAAATCTGCCCACTGTTGTGATTATGTTTAGAGAGACTGCCATTATTATTCTACAAAATATCCAGTGAAGGTGCTAATATTGTAATACGTGCTGTAGAAAACTTAGAGTGAAATTGTGAATGCTTCCACAGGTGTGTTTTGGCATCACATGGCTAATATGATTACTTAGAAAAGAGCTAACAGGTTACAATTTGCCCTGAAATTTGTCCTCAGAATTAGGAAACATTAAGGACTTCTTTGAATAAAATCTAAAAGATAGAGTAATTCAGAAGTGTATTGAGGTCTCATTGTTACTGCGATACTTGGATTAAATTGAAATGTTGGCCAATCATATCCTGGGCTGCATCAAAAGAAGCGTGGCCAGCAGGTCGAGGGAGGTGATTCTGCCCCTCTACTTTGCTCTGGGGAGACCCCATCTGCAGTACTGCATCCAGCTCTGGAGCCCTCAGCACAAGAAAGACACATACCTGTTGGATTGGGTCCAGAAGAGGGCCACGAAAATGATCAGTGGGATGGAACACCTCTCCTATGAAGAAAGGCTGAGGGAGTTGGGGTTGTTCAGCCTAGAGAAGAGAAGGCTTTGGGGAGACCTTCTTGCAGCCTATCAGCACTTCAAGGGGGCTTCTAAAAAAGATGGCGGCAAACTTTTTAGCAGGGCCTGTTGTGACAGGACAAGGGGGAATGGCTTTAAACTAAAGGGGGGTAGATTCAGACTAGATAGAAGGAATAAATTTTTTACGCTGAGAGTGGTGAAACACTGGCACAGGTTGCCCAGAGAGGTGGTGGATGCCCCATCCCTGGCAACGTTCAAGGTCAGGTTGGAGTGGGCTCTGAGCAACCTGATCTAGTTGAAGATGTCCCTGCCCATGGCAGGGGGGGTTGGACAAGATGACCTTTAGAGGTCTCTTCCCACCCAAGCTATTCTATGATTCTATGATTTTATGATACTGCAGAATAGGTAGAAAAAACTTTTTCTAGATTATACAAATAAAAATTACTATTATAAAGTAGGAGAGTAAAAATGTATTTAGTGAGGTAATAATGGAATAGTCTGTCATTTGGTAAAGACTACAAAAATCTGTAAATTATATTGGAAAGTCTCCTATACATCATAGCATATTAAATTAAGATAAAAAAACAACTTGAACTGTATTAATGCCTACAGTAAGAATTCAAACTAAAGGCTGGTTTGTTAATTCCAGTCTCTAGTTATCTGAATACCAATCACTGAAAATTCGTAGAGGGACTTCTGAATCTGAAATTCCAATAGAAATAGGTGTGACAAATCTTAAAGACTTTATCTGGCATTGTCATAAATCATTTCAAATTCCAGAAGTAATTTGTGTGATAAAATGGGTCTGACTAACCTAATCTGCTCCCTGTTTTTCACAGTAGCATCTTCTGGCTTTTTGGTGAAAATAGGATTAACACTTTTTATGCTATTAGAAAAAAGTCCACAACCTTTATATTCAGTTTCAGACTTGGGTGGAATTCATAGGGGGAGGGGAAAGAAAACCCACACTCCTGTAATTGGCAGGTTTGATTTGAATCATTGAAAGTCAATTAACATAGAATTCTCATGTTGTAATTTTCAAGTAATTTTTAAAACAGAATTATTATGTTGTTCATCTAAAGTCTTATGAAAGATGTTTTACAAAGATCTTTTACAGATCTAAAAAGATATTGAGCTGAATTTGATTGTGGCATCTTTTCATTAACTCATTTTATTTATGGTTGCATTTACCTTGAAAAACAAGGTAATATATATTAATTAACTCTGGTTTTATTGCAACTGAAGAAAAAAGAAATCTATCTTTTAAAACTTGTTTTTCTCTCTGTCTTGGATTGGTAACTCAGTTTCTTTTTTAAGTATTCACATAACACTCCATTTTGTTACCCTTTCTAAACATTTCTAAACATCTTCTGTTTAGCAATACTTTCCTTTTTCATTCATATGAACTCTTTCTCAATTTAAAAGTTTGTTCAACCAGTTTAGATAGATGACCAAATAAACAAAATTGTCTTTCACAGTAATTGCAATTACTGTGTGATGAAACAGGACTATATAAAATAAAACCAACAGACATTCTGATTTTCGATACAGTGAGAAAAATTATATGTAAAGTATGTATACCACTGACAGCTGAAAAGGGAAGTATTTCTGTGGAAGAACAGCAAGAAAGTCACTGCAACAAGAGTTTGCAAAATATCAGTGACAGATATGAAAACAAAACCACATCTTCACAGCTGATCATTTTCTGCAATAAAATTGTTAAATGAAACAGATGTCTCTCCGTTTCTCAGCTTGGCTGACAGGAATCACAGATGTCTATTAACCAAAATAATTATAGGAAACACTTTATACTAAAAGTAGCAGAGAAATATTTCACAGAACTTTTTTTAATACTAGAGTAAAATGTCAAAACTTTGCAGTGCTGATTGACACACTGCTCAGGCATTTCAGAGCTGGGTAAAGATTCAGTGTTCAAGGTTGTCGAGCACATAGGATTGTCTTTAGCCATCTTGATTCCTCTAATAACATCTGGATTGAATTAAGAGCTAAGAAAATAAAATGAGAGGTATTGTCTTTCCTTGCATATAAATAATACACATTTTCACTCCTTTGATTATGTCTGGAAGTCTTGTTCATTGTATCTATAGTTTTGTGTTTCCTGATCACCCAAGAAGGCCTTCTGAAATGTCATTCTGAATTTGAAATTTTTCTACAATAACTGTGGACTGTTATGTATATACATAAAATTTCAATTGGATTACCAATCCAAAGTGAAATTATTAAACTTTTTTAGAAAATGCAAGGTGTTACAGCTTAAAGTGTTCTAAACTATGCAAGTTGGTATTCTTGCATATGTTACTCTGAAGTGCAACTAACAGCTCCCTAAAAGCCTTTATGTGGATGTCTCAAAATATTCAGCTCCCTTTCCAGTCTTTTGGCTAATATGGGTGGGAAAAACAGCTATAAAGTTTGAATTTGGCAGAAGTAAGAGGTTAATGATTTTGTGAGCGGTGTAAAAATAATATTTTTCACTTCCAAATTAGCTTAGTAAGAATTTTTGACACACACATAGCTAAAGGAGAAGGAATGAAAAACCATCAACATTGATAATACCTTACATATTAGACAAGTATGTTAAAAGATCTTTACATCCTGAATTGTATCTAAAGATAGTTGTTCAAAAGCTTAATATTTTGCAGTGTGGGGGTTTTCTTAATTTTCTGATTTAGTTCTGTTCACTACACTGTGTTTGTGCTTCTAGTGCCAGACAACACTCTCAGGCACCAGAATGCAGTTATTGGGATTGCTAATTTATTTTACAAGTTCCTGGCATACTTTTGCTAAATATCACTCTCCAAAACAATTTCCATGCATGATATGTGAGTTAAATTTGGCCAGATACTATTCCTGGGAACTGTTTGAATGGGTTATGCTATTCTGGAGATGGAGAATTTATTAGAATGGATTTTGCCAGACTCTACTAATTGATTTCTGAGTTAAAGAACAGGTACTGCAGCCTCATTGATCGTCAACTTTTGTAAGAATTTATAATACCAGATCTGACTTTGGAAAGCGTATGGGAAAATTGCAGTGTGCCCATTTAAAGGTTTCCCCCTCCCCCAGCTTTTCTTGCTCGAACGGGCCTTTATTTTGTATTTCTGGTGCACATGTCTAAGGAAGTGCAGCCTCCTATAACTGCTTTTCATCACTCTGCTGTGAAAATATTGTATCTACTGGTCATGGACCACCAGTGAGCTCTTAGGACCAAAACGTTTTTGAAGATAAGGTGGTATCCTAGGAAGACCTGGAGAAGGAAACGCTTAAAAGGCTTTTGAAGACTAGTTACACTAAATGAAATGGGCCACAGCCCGCAAGATACCATCCAGTCCCCTAAAAATAATGTTACTTAGAAGGGTGAAAGGTCACAACTTTAATGGGCCATCAAGAGAGGAGCATGAGGGATTAAAGTCCACAGTAAAAATTCATTCCCCAAAAGGGGAGTGAGAACTGCTTGAAACCTTCAGTTTGAAGTCAGCAGGAGAAATGGAAGGAAAAGAAAGAATAGGATTTATTTGCAAAAGATTTCTCTTAACATCTACTTTCTTACTCTTTCATGTTTGGTGGGGCTTCCTATTTCTTTATTTATTATAGAATGAAATTTAAAAAGTAGTAAGAAAATGTGTATTTTGTAAAGTAAACATACACGTATGTAATGTAAGCAAAGTTTAATTTGTTATTCTTTGATAAATATTCACAGTGTTTCTCAAGGTTTATTTCTGAACTGAAAGAAAATAGGAAAACCTTTATAAAGAAAATCAAAGTTCAGAACAATGATAGTTTTCTAAATTTCTACTATAAAGGCTTTGAACCAATTCCACGTGAGCTCCTGTTCCATATATTGGATGTGGGAAACATTCAGTGTTTGAAAATGTTTCATGGCAGAGAATTTTACTATTTGACTTCACCTTATTCCACCAGTCCACTGTGTATGTTTGGTTTCAGCACAAAAAGCAAGGAAAGCCACTTTCAAAACCCTAGTAGTTGAATATTCTTCCTCTGATACTGACTTAAAATGGATGCTATGGAAAACAATATGAGGGCATCATAGACAAAAAAGACTGCATGCCAAGGGGGGATATTTATACTAAGCTACATGTATAATGTTTTCCATGATCTGAAATGTGAGCTTAAATTAACAAAAATCCTTCACATGACTAAATATGATCTTACTGCAGTTCTAATTGATGTTGTTAATGTGTGTTCAAATAACTATTTTTAGAAAGGAAAAAAATGCACCAGTTCTGTCTTAAACTTTTTTGAACATTCTGATATTTTTTGAGTGTGATTTTTAGAAAGTCTTTGTATTTGCACTTCATTTTTGTAATCAGAGCTTCTACTTGGTTT
>NW_008825075.1:1143574-1149617 GCF_000699105.1 Pygoscelis adeliae | reverse complement strand
CTGAACCCAAAAACAAAAAAAGTATACATTTCATGGTGAAAATAGATCTGAATGTCAGATTCTTTCAGTTAGTCATGAAATCAATGAGATTGGAAGGAACTTTCCAACAAGGTGATGAGAGGAATTATGGTAAGTGTATCCAAAAGATCAAATGAGCCAACCACATTGTACTGAACAAACAACATAATTAATTTTTTTTTTTGATAGGGATGTACTGGAGTCAGTCAGTACTACAGGTCATTAATAGATGAAGTTAAGCTTTATATTACTTGCATAATGGATATTAAATCAGTACTGGATGCTTAATAAATTTGTTTCTTTCCTTTAGGCTATTTACATTAGTTGATGGAGTGAAAATAATAATGACTTAAAATGAAATATTCTCCAATTTAGGAGAAATGTAAATAATATGAAATAAAATAAAAAAAAAATTAGTATGACATGAAACCAGTTGTTCTATTTTCCTTAATTGTCATGTATTCTGCCATGTTCTTTATCTTCTTAGCGAATTTACAACTAGCACAGCAGGTTCTGAATTTTTAATAGGATCTCTTCAAGGAAGGAAAAGGTCAGTATTAACATAAAAATCTTCTTTAAGAATTGTGGTGCAAAGGTTTCTTAGCAGAGAACAGGTGTTGCTGCAAAACTAAAATCTGCCACAACAGTCAAGTTAAAAGATTCTTGGAGCTGTTAGGAAACAAATGCCTCAGAATGACACCATCACTGCAAGTCAATGGTGGCTGACAATTACTTTGTTTTGTTAGTATTAATCATGTTTGTTGCACACAGAATGATTTAATATAAAATAAATAAAATAAAATACTCTCTTTTTTCTTCCTTTTCAGCTTCATTCTGATCAGGACAAGGGAGATGGATCCCTCAAATACATTTTGTCAGGAGATGGGGCTGGTACTCTTTTTATAATTGATGAGAAAACAGGTGACATTCATGCTACTCGGAGAATTGACAGGGAAGAGAAAGCCTTTTACACCCTGCGTGCCCAAGCTATTAATAGAAGAACTCTGAGACCAGTGGAACCTGAATCTGAGTTTGTCATCAAAATCCATGACATCAATGACAATGAACCAACATTTCCAGAAGAAATTTATACTGCTAGCGTTCCTGAAATGTCAGTAGTGGGTGAGTGCTTTAAACTGAGGCACAAATGCCGCTCTATGTTACTTGATGAATAATTTCCCCATCCTCTGAAGTCAGTCATGTTCAGAATTCTACCTCATGGGTCAAGTATTTTTCATTTTGGTTTTTTTGTTCAAGTATTGGAATTGCAACCAGAAACAGATTTTTGTGATTTGAGATCTATTTCTACTTAGAATATTCAAATAATTAATTTACAGGGATTTAGAATATAAATAGAAAGTAGTTAATGGTGAATGACCCTCTCCCTTAAGAACTGTTATAATAAGGTCACTAAATTAGCCTGTTGAAAGCTCAATGAATTTTTCCTTTCATTCTCACTGGAGATCCCCAGTAGTGATAAGCACTGAATGGAGAGCTGTCTCTACTTTCACTCTTTCTGTGGCTGAGGAGAGTTACACGTTTACTCGTGCTGTTGATGCACTGCATGAAGGTAGACACTCTCTTTATTCTCTTTGCTTTCAGGTTTTTAATGTATGGACAAATCCTCTTGTGCTTTCAGTTCCTCCCTTAACTCACTCATGAATGGCAGCTTCAAGAATCTTAAACAGTTGTTTGAGTTAAACTTTCTTCTGTTTGCAATGTATTTTCAGTTCCTATCTTAACTATAAAGTTGTGGCCTGGATCATGCCAGCTAGTAACATTCATAAACAGTAGCAATTTGGAATATAAGCTATTGTTAATTAATGCATACAATCCTTTAGGAAGAATTTTGAAAAGCTTAAAAATATATAGAGTCTCTTTTTAAAAATTAATAATCACTTATTCATTGTATAACTGTAGATATAATATTAATTTCTAAATATTCAGAAAACACACAATAACTTCAATACCTCTTCTGGCTATTATTACGATTTTAATTACTACCACTGCCTGAACTAGATCAAACAGTGTTTTGAAATGTTTTGTATATACAGGTATTAATGTTTTAGTACTTACTTTCCTTGGCTTTGGAAAATGTTAAAAGAGCAAGAAAATATATAATTATTGAAAGAGAATGGCCTTAGCAAAGCTGTGCAGCAATGTGTGGAAGCATAATACTAATAATTTTCTATTCTTAATAAGATATTTTGATCTGCTTTTAGTTTGTGATTGAATCATTTTTAAAAGTTCCAACATTCAGCAAGCAGGTTTTAGTATGAAAGGAAAAAAAAAAGGAAAGAGGAATAAATCTCTCAGATGATTGCATAGGGCTGTACTGGAATCTCATCAAACTAAGTCCACATAAAGAGAAGACTGAAAAGTCTTCTTTCTTTACTGTTCCAAAATAGAACAAAATGTAATACCGATCTAGTAATTTACTGATCAGTTCTCTAGAATCATGCATTTCAGTAAATGTATATAGCTTTAGGCAGAGCATCTTGAAAGGGCATTGTTGCACTTTCTGGAGGCATATGGCAAGTTTACAGTGGGGTTGAAAAAAGACATCTTAGAGCTTCCACTTTATTTCTCATACTCTTTCTATAAATTCCAGAAGACATTGCTTAAAATACTATTGGAAAGATTTTATGAAAATGATTCAGTGTTTTCATTAAATATTATGCTATTATATAACATTCACTCATAATCTATTGATTCCTAATTTTGTCAGTCTCAATTACATAAAGATCATATTTTTCTTAAGTGTTCTCAAACATCCAAGACATTATTTCAATGATTCTAAAATATTCAGGATGTGAGGTTCACATGTATCTGTACGTCCACATGGATCATACAAATTTTGAAAATGCAAATTTTGCCGCACTGCAACAAAATAAAAACAAGATAAGAAAAAGAGTTAAGATGATAAGAAAAATATCCAAAAAACTACACTGATGGGTAAAAAAAACAAAAAAGCTTGGATGTATTTAGAGTATTAACCCTGTATCTTGCACAAATAGTTGTGCTGAAATGAATAGATTTTATTCTGTCAATAAAATAAAATAATTTAGAGAATTGTAACTAGGTTAAAATCTATCATGTTCCTGGATTTTATAAACGTGGTCATTCAGCTGCTAGACTACTGACTACCTGATAGGTAGAATTTGCTTTTAGCTTTATGGCTTTTAGCTTTATCGCTGATCCCTAGAGGCATATGTTCATCTGTGGTCCGTGAGTGGATGACGTGATTTTATAAGGTATTCCTCAAAATTGATTCATTTCTTCATAATATTAATTTTCCAACTTAAACAAATCTACTCTGCAATCTGAAAACTAAAAGCTGAATGGAGAAAGGGAGAAATGTTCTAAAATAACAAGCTGTACAAAACTTTTGAGGCAAATAGAATTAATTAGATATTTTAAAGTCAATATGTTAAAAAGTCTTCATATATTTGTATAATTAAATATCACATAATTGATTACAAAATATTTTTAAACCAGTATGTTTTTTTCAGACATCATACAATTCAAGCATTTTTAGTACAGAAACTTACATGAGAAATTTATGAAAAAAAGAAACATAAAAAATTATTTTTGTTATGACAAGAGCACCATCCATCAAAAGGAAAATAGGAAGAAGTTCCTGCATTGCTCTATTTTGCTCTCTCCAGATTATTTTTTTTCTGAGTTATAGTATTGTGAGTAGCCCATTACTTGCCCAGTACTGTTGGCCATGGGCTAAGAAAGTGTCAGACTTGTTGATGTAAGAAATGCAGAGAGAAATTGCAGTCTTGGATGTAATTGTATTGTTGCATTGAATCTGTCTCCTTCTGTGGTACTCACCTCTGTGAGCATATAGAAAAATATATCCTTTCTATAAGTGTCTGAAAACAGTAAGCAGAGTTTAGGATATGAATATTGTCATAGGTATAAGTACCGGAAAGAGAAATTAAAAAGCCAAATTACTGTAGCTCTTACCTGGGCAAGTAGATAGGAGTTATATTGTTCTGTAAAAAGTACTATGGTATCAGGATTGTAATATTTTCACTATCTAGTCTAGCATTGTCAACATAGTATGGCATTGCACTATACTGGGAGTCTGAGAGGGAGATAGACTACTGGAACCGCAGCCTACCTTCCCTGGGACAGACCTGTCAGGCAGACAGGACACATGTTACAGAGGATTCCCTATCCTCTCTCCGCCTGGCAGAACGTGGTGACTTAAGGGATAGGGGGGAATGGTGACAAGTTTCTGCCCAGTGCAGCAGGTGTGTCTCCTCCGTGACTATCCCACCTTCCCAGGTGCCCTTGCATGGTAGGTACGAGTAGAACTAAATAACGAGGACGATAGTTCATCTAGATTGGAGGTGTCGCCGAGGTTAAGTCGGCCTGAGCCCTGTGTCAAAACAACTCCCATAAGGAAAAAAAGACGGGTCATTTTCATAGGAGGCTCTCTTCTGAGGGGAACAGAAGGCCCAATATGCAGACCGGACCCACTTCTGAGGGAAGTCTGCTGCCTCCCTGGGGCTTGGGTAAAGATGTGAAGAGAAAGTTTCCTACCCTGGTACAGCCCTCAGATTATTATCTATTATTGCTTTTTCATGTAGGCAGCAATGAAGTTGCAGTAAGAAGTCCAAGGGCAATCAAGGGAGACTTCAGGGCCTTGGGACGACTAGTTAAGGGATCAGGAGCACAGGTAGTGTTCTCCTCTATCCATCCAGTTGCAGGGAATGATGAGGGAAGAAACAGGAAGAGCCAGTTGATCCATACCTGGCTCCGTAGCTGGTGTCACTGGCAGAACTTTGGGGTTTTTGATCACGGGTTGGTCTACAAGACATCAGGCCTGCTAGTGACAGACAGGGTACACCTATCTCAAAGGGGGTAAAAGATCTTCATGCAGGAGTTAACAGGGCTCATCAAAAGAGCATTAAACTAGGTTTGAAAGAGGAAAGGGATAAAACCAGGCTTACTAGAGATAAGCCTGGGGGTGGCACGCTAATGTTTGAGGGACGGTGTAATAGCAAGGTCCTTCAGTCCGCTCCACGATGTGCTGAGTACACTGCAGCACATTTGAAATGTCTTTATACTAATGTTTGCAGCATGAAAAATAAACAAATCTTTGGCCCAGTCCCAGCGCTATGACATCATTGGCATAACTGAAACCTGGTGGGATGAGTCCTGTGACTGGCGAGCCGTGATGGACGGTTGTAAGCTCTTCAGGAGGGACGGGCAGGGCAGGGAGGCGGCGGAAGTGGTGCTGTATGTAAGGGAGGGGTTGGATTGTATGGCGCTTACAGTTGGTGATGACATGGTTGAGAGCCTCTGGGTAAGGAGGAAAGGGAAAACAAATAAAGCGGATGTTGTTGTGGGAGTCTACTATAGACCACCCGGCCTTGAAGACAACACTGATGAATTATTCTGTAAGGAATTAAGGGATATCTCTAGAACAACTGCCCTTGTCCTTATGGGTGATTTTCACTTCCCAGACATCAACTGGGAATATCATACAGCAGACACAAACAGGTCCAGGAAATTTCTGAAGCACATTGAAGATAACTTCTTGGTGCAGGTGGTAAGGGAGCCGACTAGGAAAGACGCCTTCCTAGATTTGTTGTTTGTAAACAGAGGGGGACTTGTGGGTGAAGAGGTGATTGGTGGCTGTCTTGGTCACAGTGACCAGGAAGTAGCTGAGTTTCAGATCATTGGAGATAGGAGAAAAACTGCCAGCAAAACTTCGACCCTGGATATGGGGGGAGCAGACTTTGGGCAGCTGAAGGAGCTAGTCAGTAAGGTCCCCTGGGAATCTGCTTTTGAAGGTATTGGCGTTCATAAATACTGGTCACTTTTTAAGAGCCATCTCTTAAGAGCGCAGGAGCAGGCACTTCCAAAGTGTCAGAAGTCAAGCAAGCGGGACAGAAGGCCGGCTTGGATGAGCAGGGATCTTCTTCTAGAACTTAGGTGGAAAAGGAAAGTGTATGGGCATTGGAAGAAAGGACAGGCAACACGGGAGGACTACAGAGATGCTGTT
>NW_008825075.1:1141009-1142581 GCF_000699105.1 Pygoscelis adeliae | reverse complement strand
GTGTCCTGGGGTGCATCAAGCACAGCATAGCTAGCCAGTCGAGGGAGGTGATTGTCCCACTCTACACTGCACTGGTGCAGCCCCACCTCCAGTACTGTGTGCAGTTTTGGGCGCCTCCCTATAAGAAGGACATCAAACTATTAGAGTGTGTCCAGAAGAGGGTGACCAAGATGGTGAAAGGCCTTGAGGGAAGACTTATGAGGAGTGGCTGAGATCACTTGGCTTGTTCAGCTTGGAGAAGAGGGGGCTGAGGGGTGACCTCATTGCAGTCTACAGCTTCCTCAAGAGGGGCAGTGGAGGGGGAGGTGCTGATCTCCTCTCTCTGGTGACCAGAGATAGGACACGAGGAAATGGAATGAAGCTGCGTCAGATTGGACATTAGGAAAAGGTTCTTCGCTGAGAGGGTGATCAGTCACTGGAACAGGTTCCCCAGGGAAGTGGTCATGGCACCAAACCTGTCAGAGTTCAAGGAGTGTCTGGGCGCCGCTCTTAGTCATATGGATTAGTTTTAGGTAATCCTGCGAGGAGCAGGGATTTTGACTCGATGACCCTTACGTGTCCTTTCCAACTTGAGATATTCTATTATTCTATTATTCTATGATAGAATTATTCACTAAAAATGTATCTACATGTTTATAGAGTGCCTTGCACTCCTGCTACTCTCTGTGCATTCAAGTTTGATAGTTTACTATCAATCACTGTATCAGGTGGGAAGGTTGGAGCACCAGACAGGCACATACAGATACAAAAACACTGCTTTTTAAAATTACAACTTATTTAAACCAACTATATAGAAAAAGGTTTTCTTATCTGTATGACTGGTGAGTGGTAATAGCAAAATGGTGTGAACAGCAAATGAAAAGGCATGGCTCTTTCACTACCAAGGGTGAAAAAGGACCTGCTGAAGATAGATGGTAATATCAGATGTCATGACTTTTAGTGGGGGAGGCAACACTGAAACAATTGTTTTTGTTCATTGGTTCCAATTCTTGTAGAGGTTGTTATCACCTTTTATAACCTCTATGTTATCTTCTCTGTATTTTCACCATGCAAGTGCTGTTTTACAGATGTTAGATATTTGTTCTTTTTTTTCTTTGTTATACTTTAAATCCAAGTCAGTCTGTAATATGACCAGTAACTTGCAACTTTTATTTATGCCTTTGGGGCCTGTGGTATGTTATTCTGGGACTGCGTTTTCATAGAATCATAGAATCATTAAGGTTGGAAGAGACCTCCAAGATCATCGAGTCCAACCGTCAACCCAACACCACCATGCCTACTAAACCATGTCCCTAAGCACCTCATCTACCCGTCTTTTAAATACTTCCAGGGATGGTGACTCAACCATTTCCCTGGGCAGCCTGGTCCAATGTTTAACTACTCTTTCAGTAAAGAAATTTTTCCTCACATCCAATCTAAACCTCCCCTGGCGCAACTTGAGGCCATTTCCTCTCGTCCTTTCGCCAGTTACTTGGGAGAAGAGACCAACACCCACCTCGCTACAGCCTCCTTTCAGGTAGTTGTAGAGAGCAATGAGGCCTCCCCTCAGCCTCCTTTCCTCCAGGCTAAACA
>NW_008825075.1:1132215-1140211 GCF_000699105.1 Pygoscelis adeliae | reverse complement strand
GCCAGAGAGGCAGTTGAGTTTGATAACGCAGGCCCTGCCTCTCATGAACCCGTGCTGGCTGGGCCTGATCCCCTGATTGTCCCGCCCATGCCTTGTGAGCGCCCTCAAGATGAACCGCTCCATAATCTTCCCCGGCACCGAGGTCAGGCTGACAGGCCTGTAGTTCCCCGGATCCTCCTTCTGGCCCTTCTTGTAGATGGGCGTCACATTGGCCAGCCTCCAGTCGTCTGAGACCACCCCCGTTAACCAGGACTGCTGATAGATGATGGAGAGATTTTCAAGACCTCTGCTATCACTCTCAATCCCAGTACTGAATATCAGTGTTTCAAACAGATGGGCTTAATCTTATCTCTATTTTAAGAAGTGTTAAAAAAATAGTCAACTATTCTGCAGTTTTGCAACCATGTTGTCTATTTGTACACATCTGTACTGCAACCACAGTGATAAGATGTTCATATTAACTCTATATGCACTCATCTGAATGCCAGAAAGAAGACAGACATGGTAGCATATCATACTATGTAAGTTTAGTCATATGCCTCATTGCTTTTAGAGCTATGCTGTATAATGTAGATAGCAGCTAGAGTTCAGAGCTATTGGGTTTCTCTTCATACATTTTAAGTTTTCAGCAAGATTGCATATATCATTCATTTCATCAGTATACCACCATATCTCTGTTACTGACTGTAACTGAGTAAATTGGTAAACTTTTAATCACCAGTATTTTTTTACTAATTCATAAATGAAGGCTGTTATTGCCTAATGTCCTGCTTTCTTCAACAAAAATATCAAAAGATGTGCACAAGTAGCAAAAACATGCAGGAAGTATCAGCTTGAAAGAATTGAAATCTGTGTACCCCTTGGAGTGCAAGGTTTGCTCCATCCTAAAATGCTCTGTACTATAAGGTACTACAAAGGGGGCCGGGAGGTAAGAAAAAGGCTATTAAGTCTTTACCTACTCCCTCTGCCCCCATCCTTAAGGTATCAAATCATGATGTAGCCACACACCAGCCACTTTCAGACCAGAAACAGCAGGTTTGATTTCTTCCTCAGGCTGTGGTGTTAACCAGATGGATACCTGAGAATGTGGCTATTTCTATTATCAAATACAGTGTCTTGACAAAGGCACATGAATTCTTTGTTGTCTTTTTCATCTTTTTCTGCTGCTCATTGATCATAAGAAAGGCAGAGATAAACGGGCCAACTTCAGGATCTTGCAGCTGGGTCAATATCCTAGAAGACATCTTGTTCTGCTGAAGTCTTTGTACTGATTACCAGATATTTTCTGTTCTTTCACTTTTTTCCTTTCCTTACTTTCAAAGTTTATGATTCAGAATATTCTCATGGTTTTGACTACAATCTTCTGTTCTGTCCATCATATTCATCACCTGTGTATCTCTCTCTGCTCATTCAAAGGTTTCTTTTCAGAACTGCAGATGAGTCTGTTTTCTTCTATACAGCTTTTCCTGTGGATTTTGCCTATCAGTACCTTTTAGACATGCTTTCAGAACTTTCTGCTATTTAGACTTTTTTTTTATCATCACATCCTTTCTTTTATTTGTTGATATTTCTCTATTCATCTATTGTAGCCTATATATTCTTTAATCATTCCTTATCTTTATTCCATCCTGTATCTTCAGCGTTATTTCTAGTACCTGTCATGCTCCCTAGCTGGTCTTTTCTGCTACCGAATTAGGGATATCAATATAAGCTTCATAAGATGTAACCTCCCTCTGTGTTTACACATGAACTACATGGTTGGGTGTCCCACAGTTAGCCTGTTATCTCTACCTGTGGTTATCTTTTTGTCTTTCTCTTCAGACAGCATTTAGAGATACTGTTGCTTGGCTTTCTCCCTAGGCTTTTTGTACACTCCCTCATTATTGCTGTGCCACCGATTCTCAATGCTTAGTCCTTTCTGCCATAGCATTTATCTTATAACACTTCTTTCTTGTTTCCTATTAACAAAGATTTTTTTAAATTTTTTTTTATAGTTCTCTCACCAAACCCTTTTGCACCTTCTGACTTAAAATTTCATAATATCAATAATGACAGATTTTGAAAACCAAAATTATTATTTTACATTTTTGGATTTTTTTACAAACTCCAATCTCAATCTGCACACAAATCCTGCCATAAGGCAGGGGAACAAAGAAAAGGAAAAGGAAAAGGAAAACAAAAACAACCCCCCCCCCCAAGATTAAGCATTGTTTTTTCTTTAAAATGGACATCTTAAAAGAATTGGAAATAACCACTGACGTGCTTGTTTTCAGGTTATTGTTTTCCAAGTTACAGGAGTACCATGTAGTCAAAGACCTTTCTGACATCGACTTCTCTGAATATGCACCCCTTTCCACTTCTTCTCTGCTCTTCTGCTTCAATAAGTAGTTTATTTCAGGGGACAACAAGTGTCATTATTTCCTCTCTTTTCCACTAGAAAGACCAGAAGATTTGTATTAATTCAACTTGTTATTTGTATGGATAATTTACTAGGGAGGGTACTTACTGTAGTTAAACATCACATAACTCAATTGGGAGCAAGGAAAAAGAAATATAAGTTTCAAATTCAGCTCTACAATGGATATTCTGTGGATTCTTTTTCCTAGCTAATTATCTTCAGTAATTCTTATCTAATATGTCTACATCATAAATGCGTTGTGAGGTCAAAGTCATTAATATTTGTGTGGTGTTTGAAAATGCTTGCAAGGAACACATTAAAAAGGGCCAAATATATTAATTACTATTATAGTACCAGACCCTAGGGAGATTCAAACATTATAATTAAAATTATGTTAAAATATGCCTTCTGAGAACTACAGTAGTCTGGCAAATGACTGTTTATTTCTGGGCCTAGCTCACCACTGTATAATTCTGCTTTACTGTATAATAAAATTTGCAAGTATACAAGGAGAAAATCACAGAATTCATATGTCTTATTAATAACATAGCTGATGCCATAGTCTCCAGTACATTATCACTGTCTCCTTTATGCCCTCCTATAGAGATCAGATTAGGCTTTAGATCCTGAAGGCCAAAGACTCTTACCAACTTCATCAGAAGCAATTTGTGCCTATGTAAAAGACAGAGCGAGGTCCAGACCAAGTAGTGCTAAGTCACATCCACACTGTTATTTTAAAACCCCAGTACAACTGATCATCTTCAGTGCCTTGGGATTTCTGGTCCAGGTTTCAGACCAGACCAAACAATGTATTTGTAGTATTGAGCACCAGTGGTCTTCAGTGACTTCAGTGAACTGAAGCAAAGCAAAACAAGCTGATGGTTTGACAGTTGATGTGCACAACAGAACTGATATACTGATATACTTCTGTTTGTTTCTTTGCCTGGCTTCTGTCAGGTTTTTCATGTTTTATCACTGATCCCTCGTCGGAAGCCTAGAGAGCAGGTCTCTCTTCCTCTTATGAGCAAGGGCCAAGATCAAAGTGATGACTTCTGCATCCTGAATGGCAGGCAGAAGTGTAGCAGTGCCCTTGCACCATGTTCATTGCAGCTAGAGAGAAGGATAGCTGATATGATTTTTTCTGTTTCATGTGTATGTGTATTAAAATAACATTAATTAATATATGTGCATTACAATACTCCTAACTGAGGCAGCAGTAACTTAGACACATATTATTACATTGCAAATGGATTTTTTTAAAATTTATTTTAAAGCTATTAAACATGTTCTTCAGTTTTCTTCCAAATTATCCTTCAAAGTTGATTCTGCATGTTTTTTTAAACTAAAATGAAAAAAAAGCTCATACAATTGACCTATTAATAAATACTGGTAGTTTGAACATATGAAGGAAATGTGAAAATTAGAAACAAGAAATAATGCAGTTACATGTAATAGAGACAAAATATCACCTTTCATGGGTTTGCAATGTGGACTTTTCTGATTAATACATTGTGCCGTTGTGATAGATGCCTTGATGATGCCTGTTCTCTTTTTTTACAGATATAAAATGGAGGATTTGTAAACTTTACTTGGATAATGCCATGTTGATCAGTGTACTTGGCGGTTTGATTTTTTTTATTGCTTTTTTTTTTTTTTTACTCGCAGCACTTAAGTTACTGAACATGATTTGTTCTTATTTTTCTTTTACACAGCACCTCTTTGCTATTTCAGAGCAAATATTCTTTAGGAGCAAGTATATATTCTAGCACTGCAGTTTGCTACATACTAGGATGGTCCAAAAAGTGCATTTCAGAGTCAAGACAATATTCCTCAGAACTTAAATATATTCAACAAAAAGGCCTCTGTATCTTTTAACAGAATAGTTATATAGACATATATCTACAAATGGAATTTAGTGTGGCTGGAGATATAAGATATTTGTGAATTGGAAACAGATGAAGTTTTTAGGACAGCTCTACCACTCCTACATTCTTATATTTTAAAGATGTTTAGATTTTCAATTTAAGCCCTAGTCTAGATGATCACTAAAGTAATCATTAGTACAGTGGAAAGTATTCATAATTTTTATCTTATTTTTTCATTATACTTGTGTAACAATTTTTTATCTTTTTTTAATTTTATTTTGTGTTTGAGGCTCTGTTCTGTTAAATCAGTGATTCATTTCATTTTAATATCACTAATAATATAACCAGGAATTTGCTTATTATGCCTTCTTTATGAGATGCAAGTACTTTTAGGGACTCACTAAAACAAGTGTTTCTGTTCTAAAACAGTTGAAAATTGGACATTTCTGAGAACTCATCTCTGATTCAACAGTTAGGCAGGTGCTCATTCCATTGATATTGGTGCAATTGTTCACATGATTGAACAATTGACTTGTCAAAAGCAGATTTGTTGTCATCTTGTGAAATCCCAAACAAACTGAGGAAGCTTAGCATTTACTTCTATTTGCCTATGTATGTTAGAATAAATAAGTAATGTAGTCAATCTATGAGAGGGAATAAATAGTTGCGCCATGTGGCTTGGATGCTTTATTTCACAATATTTGGCAGTATTTGGTGGAGGGAAAGAAATGGGATAAAAGGAAAAATATGTTTGAAAGTATTCTGATCCTCAGAATAGCCCATGGTTAACCAGTCACATGCATATGATGATTTATTTTCATTTCCTTGCTTTTTTCACTTCTTTCCTATATACTTAAAATCATATCTGCACTTTATGGAGGTACAATAGGGGAGATCCTTCTTGATACTTTATTTCTCTGGTGGAAGAGTTGAACAGGATGTAGAAACTATTTTGATTCAGCAAGAAATGGCAGAGGCAATGGTAAGCATTTCATGTTTTGAAGGACTGGTATATTCCACTAAAATTTAAAGATGGTCTTTAAGATTAAAAAAATTTCTGGAGTCTAAATAACCAGCAGATTTCAAAGTCCATATGGCAGTATTTCTTCTGGTAGTATCTATCTATATTAACACTTAGAAGGTAGGGAGAACTGATGACTAATTTTTCCGAAGTTCCAATGACCTATTTAATCATCTTTTTCTGTCATGTTCTTGCATGTGTAGTTTCATATCATGTTGACATCACTGGACAAAAAAAAAATATCAGTTCTAAGTAATGGAAAGCAGGTATTTATTGTAATAAAAACAAATAAGCCTTCTGAAAAGAGGAAGTGAGTACATAAGTATGAAATTATTGTAGTTGGGTAAGGATAAAAATTCAGCTCAACCACAGCTATTGTTCACCTTTGCCAATTAGATCTTAATCACGCCTGTAGGATTAGGGAAGTTTAGATTCAATTTATGTAGAATGAGATCCTGAAATAGGGAAGAATGCACCTGAAGTTGACTATAAGATCATAAATATATTTGAAAAACCTAATAGACATTAGCTGAAATTTTCTTTGGGGTCTGCTCAAATGGAAATTGATGTTCTTGGACCTCCACCTAGTACCATGTGAAACTAAGTTGACTTTGGATGTTTCAGGTACTTCTGTGGTACAAGTCACAGCTACTGATGCCGATGACCCTTCATATGGAAACAGTGCCCGAGTAATTTACAGCATACTTCAGGGACAGCCATATTTCTCTGTGGAACCAGAAACAGGTCAGGAAAATTGTCATTATTTCCCTTTACAATGAACTGTAGACTTTTTCTTTCATTTAAAAAATCTTAGATCACCTAAAAAATAATTTTAAAAACTGAAATGAAATAATTTCATGCTTTTTTCCCCTCATAATTTATAATTCTTATAATGAATACAAAAACTTAGAGTCATTACAGCTGACACTATGAAGCATAAGTAACTTTACAGTGGTACTATTGATAGCTTCAGGATCTAAGTAACAACATTTCTGATAAAGGCAAGAATAAAGGTCTGTGTCCTAGAAAATGTTGTTCTTTTTTTCTTAATGGTTCTACCTGGACTAATAAAAGGTGTTCTTTCTACTCATAAACCTTGTGCATACATGTCTTGAATTATTTTTAGCATGGAGTGTAAACTGGAAAGGGAGCTGTGATGTAGAACTAAGATTTGTTCTTAGTTAACAAACAGATAACCTGTACTGAAGACTGTTTATAAAGCTTATGAACAGAAATTTGTACTTTAAAACATGAAATGAATATTTTAGACTAAAGCAAAAAAGATGCAGCAGATTGCTACACATCAAAAATAAAGAGATTATTAACAATTTTTGTTTTTTCTTTGTTTATTTAAGGCATCATCAGGACTGCTTTGCCAAACATGAACAGAGAGAACAGGGAGCAGTACCAAGTAGTTATCCAGGCAAAGGACATGGGAGGCCAGATGGGTGGATTATCAGGGACCACCACTGTGAACATCACTTTGACTGATGTCAACGACAATCCACCTCGATTCGCCCAGAGTAAGCTGCATTTAATAGTTGCCTTGCACTGTAAGAGCTTCAAACTAAAGAGTTAAGCAATCACCATCTCGTTTAATTCAGAGTAATCTAGATTATGGGACACACATGAACAAAAGGCTTAGGTACTGATTTATTCACTTTTATTAAAGCAGTATATTGAATTGTTTGTTTGTTTGGAAAACAGTTACATGGTCAAATATAACTGCAGCAAACCTGGGATACTTTCCAGTACTATGTGAGCGGGTGGTAGGTGGACTCATAAGAGCATTAGAGCAATGTTTTTCTTTTCGCTTACCTATTGCTTAAACCTTACATACTCCCCCACTGGAAAATAAAACATGTAGTATTTCTAGATATGCAGAAATATTTGTATTGTAGTATCTGCTTAAATATTTAATCATGGAGAACATGGAAAAGAAATTACTTGAAGGGAATCAAGCAGATTTGTACTTTTCCAGTTACAGTGCTACAAAACCTAACAGAAAAATTCCCAAAGTAAAGTAAATGACTTTTTTTTTTTTTTTTTACAGCTTAAGTTTACCAAAGTCTTTTGTAATGCTTTTTAACTTCTGATGGTACAGCTATCAAGACTTTGTATCCTCGAACTAAAATATAAAAACATTCTTGGTCTCTATGTAATATGGAAATATTAAACTATGTAACATCAAACTTGTTAAAGGTTAAGCATTTTAAATACATTTGAAGAATTTTGCATATATTCATATAATCATAGAATAATTTGGGTTGGAAGGGACATTTAAAGGTCATCTAGTCCAACCCCCCTGCCATGGGCAGGGACATCTTCAACTAGATCAGGTTGCTCAGAGCCCCCTCCAACCTGACCTTGAATGTTTCCAGGGATGGGGCATCCACCACCTCTCTGGGCAACCTGTGCCAGTGTTTCACCACTCTCAGCGTAAAAAATTTATTCCTTCTATCTAGTCTAAATCTACCCCCCTTTAGTTTAAAGCCATTCCGCCTTGTCCTGTCACAACAGGCCCTGCTAAAAAGTTTGCCGCCATCTTTTTTAGAAGCCCCCTTGAAGTGCTGATAGGCTGCAAGAAGGTCTCCCCAAAGCCTTCTCCTCTCCAGGCTGAACAACCCCAACTCTCTCAGCCTTTCTTCATAGGAGAGGTGTTCCATCCCACTGATCATTTTCATGGCCCTCTTCTGGACCCAATCCAACAGG
>NW_008825075.1:1107270-1131808 GCF_000699105.1 Pygoscelis adeliae | reverse complement strand
TCTATGCCATTGATGAAGATATTAAACAGTACTGGTCCCAATATGGACCCCTGCGGGACGCCACTTGTCACCAATCTCCATCCAGACATTAAACTGTTGACCACTACTCTCTAGATGTGTGATATTGAAGTTGTAATATTTGTGAAGTGGTTTAGACATACTTAATAGCTAAAGGATTTAGAGTATCCTCACCACCCATTTTTTTCTTCTGTACAACTCTACTCAATCCTCTAGTTACTGATGATCAGCCTTCAGGCTCAAAATAATGGATTCAGCCTCAAATTATTCTGATTTTAACATGCTTTTTATGGCACAAATGGAGTACATAATTTTGTTCAATTTAATATTGTAGTTAATATATATGTGTTTAACTAAGATGTTTATCAGCATGTGATTTCATATACACACTCAAAATAGAAAAATCATGAACAATCGAGTACTTACAGTTTGTGCATTTCCACACAGGCCCTATTCTGGACAGAATTTATTGTTAATTTGTTATTTTATGTTCTTTGTATTTCCACAACTTTTTGATTTATTATTTTTCTTGTTTCCACTGGTATATAGAGGATTATGATAAATCCAGTGACATGTAGGTGAGGAATGCTGTACTACTCCTCTCTGGACCTAGTGAGGAAGACTATTCAAAGAGGTGTCATGTTCAAAGCTTTATGGAAAAACTAATTTCAACAGTTAAATTTAAGACAACACATAAGCATCAAACATGCAAATTTATGCTTTTTTTTTCCCTCCTTTTTTCTTAAACAGTGTGTTAAATTAATAGTTAGAATGATGGAATCAACTTTTTAGACCATTTTTACATGACTTATCTGGCAGTGCAACATCATATTTGATTCAGATGAAGATCTGATGTAACATCCCAGAAATATCTCTGCATTTTTCTACTAATGTCAGTGTAAATCAGATGTGATCTTTGCTTTAAAGAAACTTTTAGTCTTACTCTCGGGGGTCGGGGGGGGTGTTGTTATTATTTTGTTTTGTTTTTCTCTCTACTTTCTCTCTGCCAATAGCTTTCCTAGATATAAATTTATGTTTCACTGGAAATGAAAGCTAAAATGTTTATAAAGCTGACTCATTTTACTAGATATATGAAAGTAAAAGTAACTACTGACTTTTTAAAAAATCTTTATATTTAATCTCAAAATGTAAATAGACATTATAACGATTCCTGATTTTAATAGAGTTCAATGAGACTATGGAAATTGATACTGATTAAGTTAAATTATTCTTATTCTGTTCCATTAATAAAAAATGTGTGTATTAGGTTCATGAGACTATCATATTCGTATCAGATTTATAAATTACCAGGAAAAATATTAAAAGGTCCATTATGTTTTCACAGGACTCAGTAGCATATTACAGCTACATGTTTCAATAAAATGTTTCATAAAAGATTAAACTTCTCCCACAAGAAACTCATATTAGAATTGTGGAAAATTCTGCATATTGTATTTTATCATACTTTCTCAAAAAAACCAAAAAAGCCATTAATTGCTCTGTTGTTTAGATTACAGAGCGAGGACTCCTCAGAATACTTTTCTCTTCTTAAATATCTCCTGAAAACCATATAGGTAGTAGTGGCTGTTCTTCTGAGGAAACATGATGAAATTTAAAAAGTTACCAAGGTTCTGCACAGAAAGGCCATCAAAGACCTCAGATATTGGATCTCTGTTTCAACTGTAATCTTTCCAAGTGTTCTCAGAAGTAAGGAGATGGTGTTGACCAATGATAAGTGAAAAAAGTGGTTTATGGACTTAGGAGCCTGAGTCTGACTGAAACTCAGTGCATCTGAGTCATGGGAGCCCATGTCTCCTGTGAAACTATAGCCTGTATTACTCTATAAAAATTTTTACCTTTACATTATGTGCCTATTCAAGAGTAACTGGGAAGAAAGGTAAACATGAATAAGATTGCTTTTTCATTCTTTATGACTGACTGAAGTATTTCCAGACACAAGTGTATAGACTTTAATCTTCCAGCTGATTTCCACTCTCCCTAGTATATGGAAAAGCTTTTACTTTCCTTGATCCTCCCATTTTTATTCCTCACAGGTGAATGAAAGATCATCACTCACTGGAGTAAATGCAAACAGTAAATTACTCTCCTTGAGGAATAAGAGAATTGAGAGAAAAAGGATTAACAGCAGAGTTTTGCAAGAATAGTTCTATTTTGGTGTAGCTTGTGTTCTGATACAGTGCACTGAAACCTGTACTTAGTCAGTGTGTTAAATGTCTTCAGTGACAAAAATAATAAAATGAAGCACCTCATACTATGGTGGAGATTTCTATAAATGGATAGGTTAGACACAAAATTATCTTTCAGATGATAGATTTCTGGTTATTTTCACTCTCTATTTCCACTATCTTATTAGCAATTCAAGATATGAGCTCTTATCACTTTGTAGACTAAATTAATGAGTTAGGTATTGCAGTGGAAGTCAAAGTAGTGTCCACAAGGCATAGGTTGGGGATGTAGTTTTAAGCACTCCAGAAAAAAATGTTGGGAATAGTTCACACACCATAAAACCAATTATAACATATAAATATTGATTGGGACAAAAAGGTGGTCTTTCACCATAGTGTCACATAGTACTGAATAAATACTAAATGGGAGCAGAGGTTATTTTTTCTTCTGTTTTTTTAACCATTAGGCGATTACAGAGAGATTATATACTAACGAAGCAAAGTACACAGATTTAGGTATTAGAGAAAGGTAATGAAAATGTCAGAGCAAATGCAAGATAAATCACTCAATTGAAACACCAAAATGTAAATGAATAAAAATAAATTCATATAAACAGAATGTGGAGTGCATATGGCCATAAAGTATTAATTCTGCTGCTGTATATGTTTCACATCAAAAGCTGCCTAAGTAAAATTATATGAAGAAATTAAATTTCAATATTTTTCATTCAACATTTAATTACAAACTATATGTGAATGTGTTTACTGTTTTGAATTTTTGCTTTTTTTTTTTTTTTTTTTTAAACTATAGCGTAACAGAACAGAAAAAACTAGATCTGTAGAATCAGAGAAAGTCTCAAATGTCCCAATGAATAATAGGGTATTTTTCAGTGAGTGTTCCCAAAAACAAAAGCAGTTCCTTTGTCACTCTGTAGCTGGTTTGTAATAGTCTATTAAGAGACATTGGTAATCCTCACGACTCACCTGTGCTTTCCTGAAGATATGATAAGATCATGTTGCCAGTGGCCTTCCCATACTGCCTTGCCACTGCTCTCTCCCCACGATTCTTCCTGATAGCACAAAACTAATAACTCCCTTTATGGACTTTTCTGTACTTCTTATTTGTAGCGAGGTATATATGTGCTGCCTTTTGGGTAGCCTGTTCAACTTTTTCCTGTTGTGGTTGCTGGCGTTTACCACTTCCACTTTTGTGTTACTGTTAACTGAACTATCTTTCTAACTCACTTTACTTACCTTAGGAAGTCTCTAAGTAAAAGGAGCAAATCTTGGTACACTTAAGTAAGGCCCGAGAAGAAAATGTTTTTCAATAGAGCTTTGATGACTTAACTTTCATCTTTGGAGTGACAGCTGTATCTGCATTCATTTTAAAATCTTTTTCTGAGAATTCTTCATAGTGCATTATGTGTCCCACTCTTTTCCTACCGTATGTTCTGACAGATGGGACCAGAGATCTCAACACTTATTTCCAGTTTTCACAGTAAGGCTAGGACATAGAATGCTAAAATATATGGTAAGATATTTATTTCAATTTATTGCAGCATGTCTGAATGATGACAGTTTTATTCCTATGGTTTTTATCAGCTGTATGACACCATAATAAAGGGATACAACTGAGCTAAGAAAAGTAGCACAAAACCAAAATTGCAATGCTCGTAAGCCTTATTTAAGTATGAATTAACTGCTTTAACAAGTATAGCCACACCTTCTTCTTGTGGATTTTCAAAAAACTATCCCTGCATTAAGATGTCATTCAAATTTATTTAATATTGTATCTGACTATCTAATTTTGAAAGCTGAAATGTCAGTCTGCTGCTTAGAATTGGCCAGCGAAGTCAGAGGATTCTGTTCTTTGTATTGCTTCCATGATAAAATACATGTAAAACGTATCCCAAAAGATTCACCTTAGATATTTAGAGGAAAAAAGCAGAGTGAAGCCTGAAAAGAATACAGAACAGTCTTTCCAGGTGATGTTTCAGGAATGTCATAGACAAGAAAAGTACAGACATAGTTGATTCTTGTTTGAGATAGGAGAATAGAGGTCATTTTCAATCCTATTTTTCTAAGATTTTGTTTTCAATCTTCTACCTAAAGTGTTCCCCTGCATAGTTCTCTGCCTCACGTTTTGCCCATTCTCCCAGTATTAAATGGCAAGTTCTCTAGAATAAAAGACACACAAAAATACATAATCAGCTATTGTGTGACACAATGTTACTTAATGCATGTGTAATGGCTTGTGGGGCTCCTGAGTGGCTCTTTGTCTCTTTGACAGGTACCATCCACCTCCGCATTCCCGAGTCCTCCCCAGTTGGGACAGCCATTGGCAGCGTCAAAGCCACAGATGCAGACACTGGAAAAAATGCAGAAGTAGAGTACAGAATTATAGATGGCGATGGGACAGATATGTTTGATATTGTGACACAGAAGGACACACAGGAAGGCATCATAACTGTGCGAAAGGTGTCTATTAACATTCACTAAGTGATTTTGGTGTCAACGTTATGCCACAAATGTTCACTGGAAAAAAGTGCTTAGATCATATGATGGCATATTCTAACTGCTTAACGCTTGCAAGCATTCCCCATCAGTGACTGAACGGTACTATTTCCTTTTAAGATGAATTGGAAATAACAGGTGGTAACAATAACTGAGACACAGCATAGATTTAAAGCATTATTGCCAGCAAAGTATGTGAAAAATGGACCATCCCCAATGTGTTAGTACTAATTATCTCTATAATTTCAAACACAGATTTCTTTAGTATTTATGTAACCTATTTTCTTCAGCAAGCAATACGCAGTTCACTCACTACTGAGAGACATAGGTTTTCATTATCTAGGAGATTCTCATCTACTTAGGTGACCAGAGTATGCCCAAACACAAATACACTCACGGAAGCTGAGTCACAAGCTATATTGTTTGTTTTGTTCCTGTTTCCAACAGGTCAGTTGGTTAACAGATGAGCAGTGAATAATGATGGTGTCCTTGTTTCAGAGCTAGCTTTAGTTCTGCCCTTCATCTTGCATCTCAGAGCACTTTCAGAGGTGTGAGATCTCACACTTAGAAATGCCATTCTCCTGCTCCTCAACAATTTCCCTTCCAGAAGTCCTTCTGTCCTTTTCTTTAGGATTTTGAGATGTGTTTCTAAAGAATTCAGGCAGCATTTCTAACATGAAGCACTGTTTATATTAGCTTTTAAAACAAATCTCCTTAAGCATAGAATATCAAATTAAACCTACTATAAAATATATCTCCACATCTCTTGATAATGGCAACCAAGGAAAAGATAAGTTCTGCAAAGATCAGAGTGTGTTCTTTTTTAATTTCTATGTTCTCCTATGCTCATAGTCAGCATTATAGTTTACCTGGGAAGGAATGAAAATACAAAGTTTGGGGTCTGATATTTTTCCTTTTCCTAGAAGTTTGCGAAGGCTTCTCTTGAGATGCTCCTTTCTTGCTTGCTTCAGATTTTTCACACAGGCTGCTATTATATTAAACTAATACAGTCTTGAAAAAACAATCTAATAACGGGATCAAGCACAAAAAATTTATAAATTATATAATACAGCAGCTCCAAAAATGTCACCAATAAATACTAATGAACAAGATCTTCTCATTTTGTCATTAGCAATCTGACACATTTTGCAATTTTCAGGATGCTTTCTCGTATTGATAAATAAGTATCTTATTCAGATAGCACACACAACAGCATTAACTAGCAAGGAAGAAGATATGCTCAGTTTGTTGATTTATGAAAATATTCTCTTTTTTTTTATTATTTAGCCACATTGATTTTCATTTCTGTTTTCAATGGTGAATAACTACAAATAGCTGGTGTTCCTTTACTGAGCCCTTAAGTTACTAAGTCTGAATTTAATACCTGCTGCAAAAGAACTTTCTCTATACAAGCTTTTCTATACAAGTTCTCACAGACAAAATAAATGCTTGGCCACAATTTTATATATTTGGGCAACAGTTTTGTTCATTATTGGTGATACGTTGGAACACCTGTGTAATCTACATGTTATATATCCATGTTTTGCCGCGTAGCCTGAAGAGATGTCAAAACTGGATGTGAATGTACTAGTAGCAAGTTAACTACATCTGCAGGGCGCACCTTCTGGCAAATTAAGCCTGCTAATTAGAATAAAGCAGAACTAACATGGCTTCTCTGCTTCTAGGCTTGAAGCCATTTCTTAACAGCAGCATGCTGCACTTTATAGACACACCAATAGTCTCAGATCTAGCTTAAATAGCAGCACTGTGTTGCATTTCTCAATTATATGCATAGATATTCTCCCTTCTGGTCTAACTACTTTTTTAAAACAAGTTTGGGGCAGTGGGAAACTCATTCCTTCACTGGGCTGGATCTTTCTGCTCTTAAATAGAATATTTAAATTTCTAGGCTGTCACTCTGGCATCTTTCATGAACATTAATTTGTATTTAAAAGCAGTTAGGCAGAAAAAACAAGTCTTCTACCACCCATTTTGATGAATGAAAACCACCAGTTTGATATATCCCTGAGATTTTGGGGGAGTTAATGAAGTCTTCTTTGTGTCGGAAAGGTAAATTCTCAGCTTGTTCATTTCCTCAGTATCATTAATTAGCTAACACTTTTCATCTATGACAGTTAGAAAAATTTGAAGGAATAGAGGTTCTTTTTTACCCAAAATGGTTTCTAATTATAACCCTGAACCTTTCCTCATTCCATTTTAAAAAGGAACTGCTGACAAAAATGTCAAATCTATTTTGCAGAAAAAATCTCTGATGTTGGAATTATTAAATTAAATGTAAAGGAACAAGATAAAGCTCTTACTGTTTCTCTAGATATAGAGAACATTGACACACACTCCCTCTTTAAAAGAAATCTAAAACATTCCTGATATTTAAGGTCAGCTACATTTGTTTGACAATAAGGATATTCAGGCCATTTTGAATATCCAAGAGTTTATAGTATTTCCTTAGAAATATTAGTATTAAGTACCTTGTTCTGAAATGTCAGTATTTCAAGTCTGCATTTCAAGTATTTTAGATGCTTATATGATTGTTTCAAATCCATATTCTTGTGAAACAGCTGCAAAATTCACTAAATAATTGGTAAATTTGCACTGAAAATCTTTTTGTCATTGGTGCTGCTATAATTCAAATAATATTTAGGAAGACAAACTTCCTCTAAGAACAACGGAAATTTCTTACTAGAGAAAGCGATCCCTATGCTGTAGAAAATTTGAACGGTACTGGGGTTCCCCCAAGTCAAGGCAATATCTGACGAGGCTTGAGTCCTCTTCAGTTTCCATTATGTATAGAGGTCAACATCTGTCAATATGTAACGTAATTTAATAAATTCTATCATTGTCTTCATTTTTAGCCACTGGACTATGAGATGAGACGACTTTATACCTTGAAAGTAGAAGCTGAGAATACCCATGTGGATCCACGCTTCTATTATCTCGGGCCTTTCAAAGATACAACTATTGTGAAAATCTCTGTAGAAGATGTGGATGAACCTCCTGTCTTTAGCAGATCTTCTTACCTTTTTGAAGTGCATGAAGATATTGAGTTGGGGACAATAATAGGAACAGTAATGGCACGGGATCCTGATTCGGCCTCAAGTCTGATAAGGTAATACTCCAGTCTCTGTAAACACATCATTTGCTAAAGAAATTAAGAGAAATAGTAATACAACATGAATTTTCACGTGCACATTGTACACAGGAAGAAGATGCTAATGTTTCTTTCTGTAATTTATTAGTATCCCGGAGATAGACAGAACTGAGAATGATGCCATCTGTAAGCCTCTGAACACCCTCAGGGAACAGCCATTGACTTGCACACAAGAGACACGGGAAGTGTTTTCTAGTACTTCAAATCTCAGAAAACTTATAATATTACACACTGATTTCAAGTACGCTCTTCAGGACTACTTCTTGCTTCACACTGTGAAAAAATGCCAAACCAGTCTATGGCCCAGGAAAAGGACAGAGCTTTCTAATGCTTCCTCTGGTCAGTCCTGGGAAGTATGCAGGGCAGATCTCACCTGCTCTGGCTGGTGCCTCCTGCTTTGTAGGCTTGCCAGAGTGATCGCTATGTATAATAAAATTATCTTGTGTATGCTCAAATACACTAAGAAATTAGACATTGAAAGATTAATATATTTAAAAATCTTTTCTACATATACTACTAAACGCTACACACTACATCGCATCTAGCTGAATGTAGTAAACTATATTTTGGTGTGGGGTTTATTGTGTGTTTTTCTATAGTGCATAAGCTTTAAGAAACAGGTAAGACAACGCTGCCCAAGTTGGATGTGTGTTGTCTGAAATACCAGATAAAGTACAAAAATTACATTCTAGCAATCGAACCTTATTTACTGACTCTGAAGTCAATTGCCACATACTTCTTGATGAGGCCCAGGTGGTAAAACTGGATTAGGAAATGAGACTGAATCTAATTTTCTCCTAAGGTGATTCGTGTGTATGGAAAAGATAGGAGATAACACCAAGTCTCTAAAATTTAAGAATATATAAATAACTTAGCATTGCATCTTTATCCACTCTAATTGCATGAGACAACTGACAATTTTAGTAGTTATATTTTCTTAATCATGACTGGAAAAAGAACAGACTTGGAGCTTTTGTTCATTTTGTTTCTGACACAACTTGATGAATTGAAGAACTGTGGCAGGTATTTCCCTCATCACTATTATTTACACAGAGTAGCAACCTAAAGATTCTTTTATATAATTTTTCTATGTCCTGTTGATGTTTCTTTCATTCTCCCATAGAACATAATTTAGAAGAGGCAGGTGGAGCAAACCAATAGTAATAAGGGCCAAGAAATTTTTAAAAAATTGAAAGGGACCATTGAACCTAGATTTAGTTCACTTGAAGAAAAACATTGAAGATATATGCGATAATGCTTTTCATAGTACAGTCATTTCTTTTAGCTTTCATTTAATCCTACCTAGTTGGAGACAAGAACTTTAAAACAATTCACATAGCGTAGATTGGATTCTCTTTAGTATTTGCTCTGTTCCTCAACTTCCAAAGCAACCTTGTATATTCATTCAAACAGTACTTACCTAGGATAAGTTTTTACAATATTTTACTTCTTACAGTATTAATATTAAATACAAAGTACTGTGTGTTTACCCCAGAAGTTAACAGCTAACATTTAAACTTAAGTATTTTGAAAGTTGTCATGTTTTGAAATTAGAGCAATTTGTATAATACTTTAATACTGCTATTAAGAAAAAATATTACAACTTCAGGTTGTAGAATTGATTCAGTTTTTAAATTTTTTTTCTGCTTAGCTGTTTATTTTAAAATATTAGTTTCTCTTTATTAGAATTTATATGTTAGGCTTCCTATAAATTGAGTGCCAATAGCTTCCTGTTGCACTAATTTCTATTTCTGTTCAATGAATATGGAGGTATTTTCTGAAAACAATAATTTTGATAGCATTTGCAGGCCATTAGAAGTAATATGATGGGGTAAAAGTGTGTGCTTATCTCATGGCTATTATCAAATGGCATAGAATTTTTAAGGACACAATGTGGAATAGATCTTGTTAGCTAGTGAAGTGACTATTGCCTATTGAAAAACCATTAACTAGAGTGCTGTAAAAATAAATTCTTTTCCTCATTAAAACTCCTTCCATGGATGAAGTAAAATCAAATGCTTATCATATAAGCCAAATATTCTTAAATATTATTTCTCTGAAAAATAGCAAGTTTTTGTTTAATTCTAACTAACAGTTATTATAGTCAGCTAGTAGTAAAAAAAAAATAATTTGAGCAAGTTCTTTCCTGCATTTTCAGAAGTGTTGTTTGGCTGTTCTATTTTCCTTTTGTTTTGTTTTTGTATTCATTTTGGTGTTGGTTTGTTTGTTCATTTGTTTTACATATTTATGCTGTTGTGTATGGTGTAGTGAGCAAACAAAACCCACCAAAACGTTATAGACATCATTTTCATATTACAGCATTTTTTCATTTGGTTCAATTTAGTTAAGTACTGTAAGTAAAAACAGATACACTTGATGAACTGTTTAGATCACTCATAAAAGTTCATCAAAACATGAACAATTGTTTCTATTGTACTGTACAAGTGTACGAACAGACTTTTTTTTTAACTTGGCCCAATTCTGCCAGGTAGTTAGATAAATGTTCTGTACTTTGCAAAATCTGACATTGAATTCCACATCAAAGGTTCAATCTTAACTTTGAAGCCAGTGTTAAATATTAGAAAAAATGGAGGAAAGAGCAATTATCTGATTCTGGTTTGACATTCTGCCATATTGTGTTAGTAGAAGTTTTGCCTGCAGAAGTATAGCAACTATAGCAACATAGAAGGTCCTTCAACATCAGTATATTCATGAAAATTCTGCATGTGAACTTATTTTTTATAGTTTTTTTAACTTGATCTCTAGTAAATTAATATATCCTAAAGTGTAAAAGCTAAGCTTATGACAATACTTTTGACAAGCTCATAAATTAGATGTCAATCTCAGTCTGAAGGAACAGTATATCGAAGACAATTTTCCTTTGAGGATTAAAACAATTCTTTAATTATTATATTGAAATTCTGATTTATTTTTTATGATTCTCATATATGTTTATAAAAGCTCAGATGATCAAATTTTACACTATTGTATCATATTTATTAAAATCTTGCCAATTTTATTCCTCATTCTATGGAACTAACCTTGAGAATTTTCATAAGTGTTTATAAAAACTAAACATATGTCTTCTCAAAACTAACCTTTGTAATGTAACATACAGAACCTAAAAGACCTATTGACTTGTTGTGAAACATGCTTTTTTCCATTTTCTATCATTTTGACAATACTTTTTCTGTCTTTATCATATTTAGGTTTTCTCTGGATCGTCACACTGATCTTGACAGGATATTTAATATTCATTCTGGAAATGGGTCCATCTATACTTCTAAGCCACTTGACCGTGAGATATCACAATGGCACAATCTTAGCGTTATAGCAGCTGAGATCAGTAAGCCAATTTGGTCTCTTTTCCTTTCAGTTTTCCTTAGCCTGCAAAGTTACAGCTGTGACTTCATGAGAAAAAAAGCTCCCTTCCTTCCCCCCACCCCTTTCTATTAGATATTCTGGGAAAGTAAATTGGGGATAGCTAACAGCAGCTGTCTCCTCATTGCTTTTTTCCTCACCTGCTTCCACCACTGACCTTTAATGTCCAAGTTACTTCTGAAATGTGACTCAATTAAATAATAACACTGGAGTAATTCTGTTTTCTTCCTTTTCTTTAAGGACAATGACATGATTTTGCTGTTAAAGTATCAGAGTTCAGGATGTTAATCTATGTTTTTGTCTCTATTGTTTTCTTCATTTCCTTAGAGATTTCATTATCTCTTCCTACGATATCTACACCTACAGCTCTTGGAATCAATACATCTTACAAGCTGTGTTCAATTTGATCCCTAAGCTGTAGCATTTCCTGGACTATTTAAATCAGGTCTCTGTACATATGTTCCTGTTAAAAGTACAAAGAGGAAAGCAGAGATCGTCCTAAACCTGCTACATTATTGAGATTAACTCTGATCGCCTGACAAAAAATGTTTTAAGGGACAAAGGTCTGATCTTTGAAATCGGCTAGTGAGGATCACTTGCTTTCAAAGACACTGGTTTTTTAAGGTTAATTCTACATCAGTCAAAAGAAGAAAAAAATGTTGATCAGCAATGAAGCATGGCTGGCAAGAACTACACTGCAGAGAACTAAATGGAATGACGTGTCCAGCCAATTACCACTCTTAGCCTTCCTGTCCCCATTTCTGTAGTCCAGATCAATAGGCTGGTTGTATTGAGCACACCCGGTAGCGCTACTTTTTTTTTTTTTAAAACTCATTTTTTTCTTCTTGTGATGCATGGTCCTGAGCTTACAATCCTTCACAGTGCTGTCCAATGTTGTAAGAATGCTTTTCAGAAGTACTTATATAATGAAAAAACTTAGTATCCTTGTATGGTTATATCATAGTGCTAAACATATTTCCTTGTCAGGATACTTTGAGCAAATCTACATTCTGGACCTAGTTAAAGTAGCTAGCATTCTCCAAAGTTGTTGTTTGGAGTTCTGGAGAACTAATATTCTGAAGAAAGTGAAGGGGGAGATTAGATTTAGGTCATTAAATCTTTGAAAATATTACTTGTGAAGCATGACACAATGGGACAGCAGTGTGAAGACTAGAAATCATTTAGAAAGTTAGTACAAAAATGCCAAAGGCTATGAAAAACTGTGCCCTAAAGCTGCCGTTTTAAACAATTCAAGATGTGAAAAAGATCCACATCACACTCTTTAGCAAAGGTGTTATTAATAACAAGTGAACTTAATGCCAGCTACTTGTAAATGTTTAGTGTTTATTTTAAGCAGCTTAAAAGGGGGGGGGGGGGAAATCAGCAATTTTGAATCATCTCTACTGTTACTTATCCTATGCCATTAAAGTTGCAAAATCATATACTATTTAGCTACCAGCCAGCAGAACTCCAAGAAATTGCTGCAATTTTACTTCCAAGCATTATTTCAGATTCTTGGTATGGCAACTAGATCAGCAAGTGGGAACAGGGACACTTGTATTCCTGAATTAACCTACACTAATAAGAGGGCACTCTAAATAATACTAGGTGACATTTGACATTTGGCAAGGTGGAGCTTACAATTCTTCTTTCATAACCTAAGGTCTGAAAACCTACATTCATATTTTTTAAGGCAATTTAAACATAAAAACTCTGATTCTAATAAATTCTTTACCAGATTTTTTGGGGGGATACTGTCATTGGCTTTGTTGGAATTTCTCCCTATTTATAAAGGCACAAGAGAGGAAAGTCAGGCTTGAAAATTTTTCAAAATATGTATGCACAAAGTCAATAATTTCATTTCTATGTAAAACAAAACATCACAAATAATTTTAAAATTAAAAATCAAAACCTTGCATCAGAACAATACCAAATAATCAAATCTGTCATGATAGTAATGGGCATACTTTCCATATACTATATCTGCATAGATTATTAACAGTTGGAGCCCCTATATTCATGTAAAATCTTAATTACTCACTAGATACCAGTACTTTAATTTATTTTTTACTCTAAGCAAAACATCTCCTTATTTTTCAGGAGGCCTGATTCTTACCTGGTATCAGTTTGTATGCTAAATTTTGACCAATTTCATACCTAAACTTGCATATTTATTGCTCATGAAATTTGGAAGAAAACAGAAAACATTTAGTAGTAAAATAAGCTCATTCTTCTTCTTTCTTCTCCTGTCAGACAACCCCAAAGATACTACTCGTGTACCTGTCTACGTAAGAATTTTGGATGTTAATGACAATGCCCCACAGTTTGCTGTATTCTACGATACTTTTGTCTGTGAAAATGCAAGAGCTGGACAGGTATGCCTTTGATAAACACTTTCCACTATCCAGTTTTGCTACAGCACTCAATTGTAGAACATTCTTGCCTGTTGCTTGGGAGAAATCATGTCCAAAATAGCTTTTGAAATGTTAAAAATGAAAGCAAAGTAGCTCTATAGGTGAGGCTTAGGGTGAAATATCAATATATTACAACAGCATCAGTGTGTGAACTACCACTTTTCTTTACCTAACCCTGTACTACTGTCAAATCCTGACTAGATATGTCCAAGAGACATGGTCATAATTAGTTTTGCCATTATCTTTACAAAGTAAAATGTTATATGTAGCTACTAAAAAGTTTGATCTATATTTTCAATAACTCTCAAATAGCAAAATTCAGATGTATTTCAATCCATGCTGATGGTGATTACAGACATCTACATCTGTCACGCCCCTTTTTTTTTTTTTTTTTTAAATTTTTAGGCTTATCTTTTATTATCACACCAAAAACTTTTGAAAAGAAAATACAAAACATACATTTTTTGAACTGGTAGCATAATATTTTGTTTTGCCTTTTAGAAGCTACAGAATGTGTACTTCAATTTAAGTGAAATGACTGCAGTGCTTAATATCTAGTTTGTAATAGACAGCTACTTATTAGAACTGTTAAAAAACTGTTTTCCTAGTACAACACAGCATGTCCCAGAGCACAGTCAGCCAATAATAAATCCTTTAAAATGGTAGCAGTAGTACCTCAGTGCAATCATTTTAGCACCTTTGAACAGAACATGGGAGAAGTGCCAGCTTGTCTTAACTGTTTGAGTCCTACAGGTATGACATTCAGGTTGTATTACAAATTTCACATTCAGTTTGCCATTCCTCTTTCTAAAGTAACATCAGTGGGAAATTAGAACAGAAGATTAAAGGCCTAAACTTAGAATGCATAAAATGTCTGAAGGTACTGAGCAAGGGCATTTGTCTGCTACGAGAGTTATAAGATAATTCAAGCTGTTGGATAAATAGAAATGACTGGTTAAACATCTAGAATTTCTGACAGTTGTAGTGTCTTTTATAAATGCTAAAATAATATTTTAATCACTTTCAATATGAGATACGGATTAAGAATTGGAAAAGTAGAATACTGAATTTTTCTCTTCCAGTTTCACAGAAAATTTCCTAGGTAAAAAAAAGTCAAAATGCATTAATCCACAACTCTTACCCTGTTTGAGGTTTTGGAATCTGTTCTGTCCAGGTTGTTAACTATAGAGGATACAGGAAATGCTTAATAGAACAGTTATATTTTCATGCAAACATATTTTCAGGAACTCTATTTTTCTGAGCTATCTAGAATATTGAGGTCAATATAATTTAAAAATAAATATAAAAGTTATTTCTGCATTACACTGGTTTTCTGTTTACATTCAGAAAAGGCTGTCAGTTAAAAAGTTGAAAAAAACCACACTAATCATTTATGACTAATAAATGAGAAGCTAAATAAGTTCACGTATCCATAAATGTTTATTTAAATTGTGATAGAGCTCAGTAGTGTCTCCTTCATAAAAAAAAAGGTGCCAAGTTTACTAAAAGAGCTATAACAACTTTTTTTAAAAATCTGAGTTGCAAATGATTGTTTAAAGAAAACAATCCACAGGAAGAGAAAAAAATGCAATGTAGGATAACATGAATAATCAATTCAAATGTAATTATATTATTCTTGCTTACTGGTAGATCATAAATAAGATTTGTTATTTTGGAATTCAGTCTGTCTTGAGGGATTGAATCTAATCAATCCATACTGAACATGGTTCTCTAAGTTTAGGTCCTCCCCCATTTCTGCTATTTTTCTTTCCTTTCAGGTTTTCATAATTACGTTTGATCCATGATCAAATTTAAATCTTCCATTAGATCACTGAACCTTTTACGATACTTCATCAGTCACAAATTCTGTGGTATTCATTTAAATATTTCCTATCTCCTACTGACAAACATTTTAATGAATATTAGAGTTTTCCAGTTTATTTTCCCTTAAAACTGCCATTTACTTAATTTTTATAGAAGTATATATAATATATATATACACATATATATACTTACATCTATAGACATACACACAATATATATTATATGTGTGTGTGTATACATATACACAGACACATATATGCATATATATAGCAAGAGAGAGAGGGAGAGTACTTTTTATGAAATGTAATTTTGGGGGTCTGAGTGACTCAAAGGGCCTGTGTTTGTTTTCCTGTTTTTCAGGAAAAAAATTCAAGCAATTTCCTTGCTATTACTGTTGATGTCAGATTGTACCATGACCTTCAAAACAATGGGAATACCCTGTTCCAAAAAGCTCAAGCTACAAACAAGCAGCACCTGTGGCAGAATGCCATTTTGATGGCGGTTTTTCTTTCGACCCCCCCAAAACTGAGGACAATCTTGGTGTGATGCCATTAAGGGGAGACAGGCATTCATGCGGGCTATACAAGGCTGACTCAGTAGAAGTTGAGGGGAAGAAAGGAGTGAAATGCTTGGACTGCTGCGGTCCTGTACACAAAGAAGTTCAGCTGTCCTCCACTCCCAGGTGGGAAGAGCCAGGAGCTGGGCATCTGGGCAGATGGATTCCCAGTGGTTTGGTCAGCTCCCAGCTGCCACACCCCTGGCAGCTCAGCAGCCAGCCTCCAAAGATCCTCTAATGTAAATGACAGGAATCAGTGTAGAAAGTAGAAGTCAGTCATATTTTAGAGAGATTTTACATGGAAGATGAGTATATTTTTTCTACATATTCACTTTCCTTACAGTAACGGTCAGAAGAGGGGCCCTTCTTCTCCCTTTGTAAATGACCTGCCAAAAGAAAAGAAGGCATGACCTGACCTTGGATAGCAGCCAGGTACCCACCCAGCCACTCCCTCCCTCCTTAACAGGACAGGGGGAGAAAGTAAGATGAAGAAGAAAATGGGTTGAGATAAAGACAGGGAGATCACTTACCAGTTACCACCACTGGCAAAACAGACTCAGCTTGGGGAAAATTAATTTAATTTACTGCCAGTTAAAAATAAGGTAGGATGGTGAGAAACAAAGACAAAAGAACTAAAACACCTTCCCTTCACCCCCCCTTCTTCCCAGGCTCACCTTCACCCCTTGATCCCCAACTCCTTGACCTCCTCCCCTCTGAGCGGTGCAGGGGGATGGGGAATGGGGGGCTGCAGTCAGCCCATAACAGCTCCTCCCTGCTGCTCCTTCCTCCTCATGCTTTCCCCTGCTCCAGCCTGGGGCCTTCCCACGGGCTGCAGGGAAACACCTGCCCCACCAGGGTCTCTCCAGGGGCCGCAGGGGCATCTCTCTCTCTGCTGGGGCGCCTGGAGCACCTCCTCCCCTCCTCCTGCTCCCCCCCCGGGGCTTGCAGGGCTCTTTCTCACACCGTTTCCCTCAGCCCCGGCTGCTGGGCAGCCTTTTGCCCTTTCTCGGTGGGGCCATTGGAGCCAGCTGGAACTGGCTGTGTCGGGCATGGGGCAGCCCCTGCAGACCCCCACCCCCCACTGCTGCTGCTGCTGCTGCCAACACCTGGGCACCTGCACCTGCCACAAGTACATTGTGATGTTTAAATGGGAAATTGTTTCGTTTTCTTTTATTTCCCTTTGGCCGTTCACCATCTTCTCCTACGCTGGTCATTGTAATATATATATACATGTCTTTCTGGGGGGTTATATACACAAAATTTAGAAATATTGAGTAAAAAACATATACTAAATCACATAGGTCTTGCATTAACAGACCTCTACTGTCATGGGTGCCCAGTGGTGTTCTGGTCCTCTCAAAGATCATGCCCTTTCTCCTAAGGACTCCCTGCCTGAGTCAGAGGTAGAAAGTAGGTAAACAGCATGGTTCCCTGCACCTTTCAAAGCCTCAAAAGTAATGAGGAAAGTTGTGTTTTCATTTGTTTGGGTCTCTAAGCATGTTTGTTACAATCTTGCTGTTATTAGCCTTCATTTTACCAAATCTATACATGCCCAATCCTTTTTCATATATCCCAATGTTATATAAATCAGTCTAGCTCATCTTGGATTCTCTTTCAATGACATTTTAAGATATGAATGATTTATTCATTTTTTCTTTTTCCTATATCTTAATTCAGCATAGATGATATAAACACACTAGGTTTCTTGAACCACTTCTTTTTATGTTGCTCCTCTTCTTACCAACTCATTTGACCCATATAAAAAACTTTATCAGGGACATTTTTCCCACCATAACCTTGCTTAAACATGGCTTTTGGTATCTTTTTATTTCCAGCAATTTCCTCATTATATTCACCAGGTGTCTTTCTAATCATTATTCCTTTTTTTGAAAAAATAACTAAAATATCTATCTATTGAAAAACTAAATTCCTTGCTGTTTCATTTTCTAGGAATTCAATTTTTCCCCTTTATTTTAGATGGTTTTTATAGAACTTTCTTATATCCTTTGATCCTGAAGTGTTATGTTTTCTTTGTTTTTTGCACCTCCCTCATTTCTTTTGTCATGCTACAATTTGTGGTCAATTTACTTGAATATTTTTTTCTTTCCTTTTCCATCTCTTTATTCTTACTTTAGTTCCTTCAGTATATTTCCATAGACCTTATATCTTCCAGTGTTTTTAGAAGTATCAGAATTTTCTTCTTGCTTTACTTTTTTTCAAGAACTCTCAAAGTTTTCCTTTGTTTTACTCTGGTAAGTGAAAGTTTTTGTAATGCAAATTAATATAGGGTTTCTAAATAGTTGTGGTTTTTTTTTTCTTAATAGCACATTATATTTTCTGTTCTTTGTACAGAATTTAAAAGCACATATATACTGTGTTTTAGAAAAAAAAAAAATTTTCTTAAACAGCGGGTAGAACTCATGCTCAAAGCGGACCTACCAAACACAAGGGTGAATTGTGTTGGAATAAGCAGCCTACACAGCAAACTTTTCTACTGTTTTATCATTTTTTAGTGGCTAACAACTCTCTTTGTTTTCTTTTGGGCCCCTACTTTCCTGGCTGTTTTCAGACAGAGTAACAACCTTGGCTTCCCTGCAGTTGTTAGTGTTTTGTGGCATTGCTAGCAAGGAGAAGCAACTTACTGTGGGTGTAATGGGGGTATCCCATGGCTGACCGGTCTAAGCGGAAAACAACACTGTAGGAAGCCATGTGTAAAACAAGATATAGTGCATTAATGTAGTTACTAATATCATCAGCAAATAGCATGCAAAACATGCAATATAATGCTTTCATCTTCTGTTTATTTGTGGGGGTTTTTTTTGATGTAGAGCAAAACCACTCCCCCTGCCCTGTCCCATGGGAGTCAAACAGAACAAAGAAGGAGTAACACTAACTTATGTATTTGAACACATTGCCTGGAGCAATGGAATACTAATTAGGCTTGCCTCTTGTCAAAACTCCAACATTAAATAAGTTTGTGTGAGTATTATATACGTACTGGTATACGTTACGTCATTTAAGAACCCTCTTAGTTTATTAATACTGTTTTGTGTCAGTACAATTACCAATATAGATACTTAAGCTATAAAGGCTATGGAAGATAATTTTTATGGCAATTCTAGGGAAATACAAGGCTTCCCAGATTTCCATTTTTGGAATACTATTGATAACTTCTAAACTTTTTCAGACAAATAGCTATTTCCTGGTAGTCTGTCACTTTCTTTCTGAAAGTCTGGTTTGTTAAATCAGTTTCTCATGGAAAGACAGGGGGATAGTAGAAGTTAATCATATTTGCTTCCTACTTCAAAGGGCCCCTTATAACCAAACAGGATTTTCTAATGAGACTTAAATACTTCTTTCCTGGATAGTTACTGCCGCTTGTTTAATTACATTTTTTAAAAACATAGTACAAAATGGTATAGACAAATTTAACAAACTGAGAACTAAAACCTTTAATGATTCAGTATTGTTCAGTTTTACTAAGAAATAAAAAAAATGTACATTAACAGTAGCAGATTATCTGCAATACCCATTGCCTGTATTTACAGTGTAACACCGGGTGGTAGATGACCTTTAAGGTAGAGTTTACTCTCTGCCATTTCAAATCCTCTTAATTGTAGGTTTATATTTGAAAGCCACTGAGAAATGGAAAAGGCTACTAATGTACATATTGATTGCAAATAAAGAGGTGTACCCAGTAAGAAATGTTTCTTTTTTCTTCAAGTGGATTTGCATGTATTTAAGAGACTCTAAGTAGTTATCCTGCCATCAGTTATGGCCCAGAGGTTTAGGGTCAAGCAAGCAATGGCTAAAAACTAGTATACTGAAGGCTTTATTGGTCCTTGAAGCTTCAAGAATGAGTCCAGGTTTGGTAAAACACAGATAGTATTGCTAGTGGCTGCCTAGCAACTGCGCAAAAGGGAAAGCTCGTGCAAAATAAGCTCCCATGGTTAGTTACAGTCTTAATTACTCCTATCGGTTCTGTGCCCACAAACAACTGGATAATAACCGGATAAAAATTGTAGAGTCATTGGATTTACCTGTCAGAATGTGGTACAGTCTGCCTGAAGTGGTTAGATTTGTGAAAATAATTAAAAATTTGAGTGAACAAAGACCCGTTTTCATGAAATCCATAAAGTGCCCCAAGATGGCTGGGACTGGAACACTAGAGGAACAAGACATAGAGCAGCAAGCACAATACACTGAAAGTCCAGAAGATAATATAGTGTATCAGTCTTAGGAAACACTTTCTGTCACATGTTGTAATTGCTTGCCCTAGGGAACAAAAGGAAGAGTCAAACACAAAGAACTGTCTGATACAAATACTATGGGATGGAAAGGTCTGACTCCAACCCAAGTCTTGATTAGAGAAGTCCTGGAGAAGAGGCAGAACCATTAGAGTCCAAATGGCTAGTCTGAAAAAATTGTGAAAACAAAATTCCTTGTGCCACACTGGGATCCTCAGCGCCTCCTCACCTTGATTACAACTGATGAAATAGAGGAGAGTGAAGGAAACAAGTACAACAGAGCTATTTTGACAAAAAAAAAGAATGCAGATGAGAGGGATTCCAGACCCGAACCTATTCTCAGACAGAAGTTGTGGTAACTCTTTTTGCTCAAGTCAACAATCAGCAAGTCAAATATGTCCTATTTAGGACATCCAAACCTGTGATACTGCTATAATTGTCTGCAAGAGAGATGGAGTAGGCAAGCAAAGAAATCACCAGAACAATGTATATCATTGACTATGGCCTACAGATGTACTTTTATTGCTTCCCAGCAATGCAGGAGGAATCTGCTTTCCCCCTTCCTCATTTGTATGTTGTGTCCATGTGTTGTCTGAAGCTTGCTTCACGTACAGGCCTTGAAAGAGCACAAAAGATACTGCAAGAACTTTCCAGGCTCACACAGGAGATGATTACTTGCTCTATTGGAATGTGTACGTGGCCTCATTTGAAAAGGAGCTAGTAATGCACTTCCCATGTGAATTTCCAGTAATATCCTCATTTGCAAAAAAATTTACAAATATTTTAAAAGTTTAGGTTCTCATTGAGAATAGCAAAATGAATCATGCTTTTGTTTGTGATATATTTTACAATTTAATTTAGATGTGCTGTAAATGTGACAATGTATCTAAACACATTGCTTCACTATGATCATCCTTAAAACTTTGCCTTTTAGAGAAATGTATCAGCAAGTAACTTGAAACTGCATAATATTTACTCAGCCAAATGTTTGCTGGCATTTTTGAATTATCCTTACATTTTAATATTTAAATGATGCTTGCAACAACAAAACAAAAAAACCACAGCAAGGTGGGGTTTTTTATCCCTAATGTAAGCAAATTAGCTGAATTTGCTTGCAAAATGCATCATAAGGTTAAACATGATAAGTATTTGAACAGAGAAGTTCCCAGAGAACTTCAATTATTACAACACCCACCTCACTACAACCTCCCTTCTACAACCTGAAAGGAGGTTGTAGCCAGGTGTGTCTCTTCTCCCAAGTAACAAGTGATAGGACGAGAGGGAATGGCCTCAAGTTGCGCCAGGGGAGGTTTAGATTGGACATGAGGAAAAGTTTCTTCACTGAAAGGGTTGTCAAGCATTGGAACAGACTGCCCAGGAAAGTGGTAGAGTCACCAAACCCTGGAGGTTTTTAAAAGATGTGTAGAAGTGGTGCTTAGGGACATGGTTTAGTGGTGGACTTGGCAGTGTTAGATTTGGACTAGATGATCTTAAAGGTCTTTTCCAACCTAAATTATTCTATGATTTCATGATTCTAACAAATGATGATTGGGGGAATTAATAAGAGATATTTTCTTGCTGTTTGTTGTTATGTTAAGGGACACTGGTCAGTAGTGCCATAGTAGGTGAACAATCCCTGTAAACCAGAAAAAGATTTTAAGCTATAAAAAAATCTACATACTCCTTTTAAACTATGGGTATGGACACTCAGAAGTGGAGGAGTTGATTTTCATCAACTTAACACCAACAACTGACTGCATTCATGATCTCCATTTGTGAAGTAAAATGAACTAGTATTTTCTTGACTTAATTTTGCAAAAATCTCTAAAGATTTATTTGCTAATTACTCACTAAATAATTAAAAGCTTCATTCTTTAAAAACAAGTAATATTCTATGCTTATATTATCTGTTTTTTCATCCAGTATGTTATTGGACGTTTATGTAAGAAAAAAATTTAGAGAAAGACAAAACTCCAGTTGAGAAAGCAAGCAAGTTGCTGTATTAAAAGAAATCAAATCCTTGTCTCATGAAGAAATTTGTTGCTGTATTCTGGATGTACAAGAGAGAAGTTGGGAGTTAATCATGCATTTGTTAAGGCAAACAGGAGTACATTGCAATTGTTGATGTTAAAGATGATCAGTCCTGACAAAAGCTGTGATATGAAGAGAAATGGCTGTATTTGGAAGAATTGGAAGAGGAAAAACAAACAGGGTTTAACAAGTATGCCACAGGGAAGGAGTAGTGTCAAAAATTAGATGTAATTCCATGCTTGAAAAAACATTGCAATTTAAAATGATGGATCAGAAATGAAGAATAAAAACAACCTAGGCTAAAGATTAACCTATTTTTGGAAGTTAAACTTAAGAACATAACTGAACATTCATGCACGCATGCACAAAAATTCAGACATAAGTACAGTTTTTATTGTTATAGTATAAAAAAAACCACTCTGAAATAAAGCAATCCAGATGTGAAAAATTATATTTTGTTTGGGAAATGACATTTTGCCACACTTATGTACAGAAACTTCAATGAAAAAAAGCCATTTACCTGACAGATAAACAAATGTTGATAAAGGGCTTGCCATTACTTCCCCCCAAAATACCCAAACTTTTTTTGTAGGCATTGCAGAAAGCACTCAATCCAAGTATTGAACTGACCTGATGCAGCTTACTCTGGGAATTGTGACACCAGATTCTCATCCCACTCTGAGGTGGTACACCTGTAGAGTATGCTACAATGTTTTGCAAAAGTTGAAATATATATACATATATATTCTAACTGGCATTTTTTATCTCAGGAATCTTATTGGTATATTTTGCTATACTAATAAATAGACAAATCTTGGTTGTTTTTATTTTGAAATTTAATTTGAAACGTTGACTTCCCTATCAGAATCCTCTATTTGATAAAATACCATTTTCATCACAAAAATGTAAAATATCCTCTGAATTCCTGTCTTAGGTGTTGATTTGAATTTAAAGTGATGGATCAGAGGTGAAGAATACAAACAACCTAGGCTAAAGATAAAGCTATTTTTGGCAAATCTAGTCCTCTTTGTAGTTACAAAAATATATAAATATGTATTGGAAAGAAGAAATAGAGGAGGACTAAGGTGGCCATTTTACACGGGCACATGTACCATGACATGAAACATGTATGGATATTTTTATTGGAAAAACTTATATGATATGCTTGTTTAACATTTGTTCTGTTAATATGTTCTACAGATTAAGTATTAAGTCAATATGTGTATAGTTTGAATATGAAGTTGTCTTAACACCTCTAGTCTGCTTAAAGTAATCAGACAGCTGTATCAAAAACCTAGGTGCATTTGGGTTTTTTGTTGTTTGTTTGCTTCCTTTTTTTCCTGCAGCTTATTCAAACCATAAGTGCAGTAGACAAAGATGACCCTCTTGGTGGACAAAAATTTTTCTTCAGTTTAGCTGCTGTTAACCCAAACTTCACTGTTCAGGATAATGAAGGTAAAATTCATGCCTGTTCCAGGGAAGGAGTTTTATCTTTGCTGTCTGGCATACATTCCTGAAATATATTTGCTTTTGATGTCTGTCAATACATAGAGAAGCCGTTGAAGTGGCTGCTAGCAAGAATAATAATTTTACCTGAATGTTTGTGATTTAGGACTTCTGCATTTTCATCTGTGTAAGGGAGGCAAAAATTATCATGGGAAAAATGGGGTAAAACAAATTATAAAGAAAATCAGTAAAAGTATTGGTTTGGGGTTTACCCCATTTCATCTGGGGTAGCCAGATGAAATGCTTGACTGAAGGAGAAAAAAACGGTGTAAAATATGGCTTCAGCTGACAAGTTCAGATTTTTCACTTTAGCCTTCTGTCATATAGTTCTGACGCCCCTGGTCTTCTGTTTGGCTTCTGTCTGACCATTAATGAAAATAATTGGCTCTGAGCACATAGCCACTTTGGCTTTTCTTTTGATCCTTTGTCAATCTTTCTTTATCTGAGAAAATTTTCAGAAGATTCTCTTGGGGAAGGGGGACTATGCACCAATTTTGGCCTTCATTATCAGTCTGACTAACTGAGAGGGTTCTAGATTACAGAAGAAATGAATGAGGGGAAACATGGTACCAATCTTCAAATGTGTTAAAGGCAAAAAAACAATGGGAATAATCCTCTTTTCCTGATAAGGATTTCAGGAAGTAATAGGCTGCAAACAACATGTGAAATTTTAGGTTAGATAGAGAAAAAAT
>NW_008825075.1:1087357-1107231 GCF_000699105.1 Pygoscelis adeliae | reverse complement strand
AAAGTGAAGAACTGAAATCAAATTGTTTGGTACCTTATAAAACCCCAACAGCAGAGGTATTTAAATATCTGTCAGACACATAGTTTTTGATGTTGCATGAAAACAAATAGCATACAAATACCCCAAACCAATGAAAGGATGCAATACAGGAAAACTTTGTGTTTCACATCATAGAGACTACGAAAAAAAGATATCATTTACTATTTTAAAGAAAGATTATAACCTGGTGACTAGGTCCTGAGTGTATAGAGGTATAGAACTTGTTATTTCTTTTCTATCTGTAATTATTTTCTTTCTTTTTGCACATGGGTTATTTTAATTCAGCCTGAAGCTGGCTGGCAAGATAGCTAACCACCGACCTCAAGAGATCCACAAGTATGATAAAAATTAAATTTTTCTTCTAATGGAGACTAAATCTGTATTTTCTCTCTTTTGGACTAAAAAGTTAGCAACTCTAGTGATGGCTCACGCTCTAGTGCTGTGGCCCTAACAATAGAAGAAATAGTCTCTCCCTGTTATTCATTCCTTCCCTTGGCCACTCAGTGAACAGCTTTTGATGCTGAGGTATACTGCATACAGTTAAGATTTGTCTGCTACAGATACAGTTTAGTAAATTCACTTCTCAAAAGTGTGCAGGAATACCTACCGTCTTTTACATTTTCTGAATTCCTAAGACAATTTTTCCCAAAAAAATCTACTCCATGTGGTAAGGTACATAATTCATTGTTCTAGAGTATGTTGAAAGTGTTTTGGTGTAGAAAATCTCATACTGTTTACAGATAGCATTCCCGTGGGTGTTGTCACAGAAGATCCATAGGAAGAATCTTTCAAAACAGAGTGCTTGTTGAACAGCATGTAGTGGAAGGTTATTTTTTCAGTTGGCCACTTCATCTCAGGGCTTTAGCCCTGTACTGGAACTGTGTCATGCACTGCATACATTAATCTATAAAACGTTTTAAGCTTTGAAAAATCCTCTTTTCAAATGACACTCGAAGGTGCTGCAGAGGCACAGAGGAGCAGGCCATATGTGCATAAAAAATTATAAATATCTTTCTGATCAAATGGAAATGTCATTAGGAAAAGAGAGCTATCACTATGATATCAGGAACAGTTTCAAAATGCTACCAGTGATGTAAAATGTGATGGGTTGCATGTACTACAAATGATACACTTTTTATATTCTTATACTATACAACAGTATATTTTAATTGATCTAGATAACACCGCCAGAATTTTGACAAGAAGGAATGGCTTTAGTCGACATGAGATAAGTACTTACCTTCTACCAGTGGTGATATCAGATAATGATTACCCGATCCAGAGCAGCACTGGCACGCTGACCATTCGAGTGTGTGCCTGTGACAGCCGGGGGAACATGCAGTCCTGCAATGCTGAGGCCTTCCTCCTGCCTGCTGGCCTCAGCACAGGGGCACTGGTTGCCATTCTCCTCTGCATCATTATCCTCCTAGGTAAGAAAAAGAAATGCATCTTTCCCCACATGAACAAATGCTTCAAGCCTGACTCATTTCACAAAACTATGCAGATTAATAAAATTAATGATCATGGGTTTTGCAAGAAGAATTTAACTGCAACTTAAAACAAAAAGAAAAAAAAAAAAGGCAAAATCTGTTTGTCTGGGAATTAGACATTGTAAATAAGAATTCAAGTCCCAGGCTGTTAAAACTATCAGTGTGCAACCAGAATCTCATTTTTGTTTTTTCTTTAAGTTGTCCTAAAAAGAAGATCAGAAAGGAGGAATAGCATAATCAAAAATCACTGTCATGGCTTTCATTTTAATTTTTTTTTGAGGGAATGTCTCTTTTTTATTTAAATAACTATCTGAAGTCAACAAGCAGTATCTATTTCACACAGAATATGCCAGTAAATAGTATTTTTACTATACTAAAGCACTGTCTATCCAGAGGTTTCTGTGCTGTAATAAAAAAATTGTAAATTTTGTAAAACCTCCATTTTGAGGCTTTCAGAAAATCACTTAATGACCTATAATTCACCTCAAAAGCAGTTCTTAACAGTATACTTTGAGCTTAAAGAAGGGCAAAGATCTTCAGAACAGACCTGGCTATTTTAAAACTCATTAAAGTTACGGAAGGAGCATGTACACAAGCTCACGGTTCTGTAAAGCAGAGCACGCAATGTGTGTGCAAAATAGCATTTTGATATAGACCTTACTGTGCTACCATAATACAGATAGAGATGTTTATCCATTTATTAGACAGAAATGAATTGCTGAAATGTAGCTGAAATAAAGCTCTTGTACCTGATGGATTTGCTACTAAGAAATTGTTAAATAGAGATCTTTACCCATTCTTTGTTTCTCTCTTTAAGTTATAGTGGTGTTGTTTGCTGCTCTGAAGAGGCAACGAAAGAAGGAGCCTTTGATCCTCTCTAAAGAGGACATCAGAGACAACATTGTGAGTTATAATGATGAAGGCGGTGGAGAGGAAGACACCCAAGCCTTTGATATTGGCACACTGAGGAATCCTGCAGCTGTCGAAGACAAGAAGCTTCGACGAGACATTATCCCTGAAACGTTATTTGTACCACGGAGGACTCCTTCAGCACCAGATAACACAGATGTCCGAGATTTCATTAACCAAAGGCTAAAAGAGCATGATACTGATCCTTCTGCACCGCCGTATGACTCGCTTGCAACCTATGCCTATGAAGGAAATGATTCAATAGCTGAATCCTTGAGCTCGTTAGAGTCAGGTACTACCGAAGGAGACCAAAACTATGATTACCTCCGAGAATGGGGTCCTCGGTTTAATAAGCTAGCTGAAATGTATGGTGGAGGAGAAAGTGACAAAGACACTTCTTAACCTACAGTAGGCTACATTTTTGTTTCCTTTGAGCGGAAGTAATTTTACAGACACCTTCTGCACTCAACAGTATTTAACATTCAGGAAAATTTTCCTGCCACTCAGCACAATGGTTTCCTTTTAAAATTTGTTTTAAATTTGTCCATTAATGTCATTCATTCTTTCTAGTAGGATGCCACTTGGAATATATACAGTATTTTATTTAATCACCTTCCAAGAGCCAAAGTTATGGAAATTCAGTGTTGTCCATTTTAGTAAGTAAAATAAACAATAACTGCAGAAATTTGAACAGGGTGATAATCCCTTAAGCAACCTCATGTACAAGCCGCTTCTGTTAGGTACATGTCCTATCCTTGCAAATGCAGCTTTTAAGATGGCAAAGAAGAAAAAATCCAATATGTCCTGTTCTGTACATTAAAATTAAAACAAAACGTACACGTGGTGTTAATAAGTGTAATATGCAGCTGGTTTAAAAAAAAGTTTGTGCAACTTCATTTCATCAAATTCTATCTGCCAATGTTTTATATTTATATTTTTGTATTTATTTTTAAGAAATAAACCAGTTTTTACAACTATGTTGATGCTTGCCTGCCTGTTCTGGCCATCAATTCCAGGCTTGAAGAGAACATGAAATTTCCCTGATGACAGCACAGCCAAATGCTAGTACTTCTATGCTGCAGTATTCTCCATACATTTAACACAGTCTGAAGTGTTTGTGCTCACAGGGAGAGGATCAAGTTATAGACCTATTTGCTTGCTCAAAAGTGCTACTTCCTACAGTTGTCGTGTTTAAGAGAAATTTTGTTTTATTTTTGAGCTGAAATAATGATATTCTATTCTAGAAAGATGAACACCTATTTTGTCTCAGCTTGAATTACCTTGTTCTAAAAACATGCTGGTACAACTAATCCATCCAAACACATAAAATTAGTTTCAAAAACTGAGTTTATTTGTTCTATAGTTCTCTGTTTTAAATCATAATTGCATCATCAGAGGTGATTTGTAACTGCAATGGATAAAGTGTAAAAAGATGTTTAAACAATCATTTTTGAGCACCATCCTTTTCCAAAGACAAATCATTTGATGACAAACTACTGTGTGTTGTATTGCAACCATCTGAGGGTAACTTAATCTCCTTTAAAGCTGTCAGGCTGAAGGCTGACAAAGTGTCAGTAAAACTAGCACACACACCCCACCCAATTTACTGAGTTTTCTGATAGCTTGGGAAAGTCTAGTAAAAAGAAACCTGAGCAACTAGCCAACTGTAACAGAAATCATACTTTAGCTATCACAAAACAAACAAGGTATACCAAGACATTTTAAGATGTCTCTTTTTTCTTTCAATCTTTAGATTACACAAATCTATTTAGTAAAAAAGCACTGTGATTTTGAAACATTGCTGAGTTGAAATAATTTCAGAGCAAAAGCAGGATGTCATAGGTCTGTATTTACTTATTTATTGTGGAAGAAACACATCTGAAGGATGATCCCTCCTCTGTCTCTCTTAACTTCTTACTGGCATAAAATCGACAGATATTGAAAATATATTAGTCCTTTGAAAAGTGCAATGTTGCATTCTTATTTGATGAGATATTTCTTCTCCTTAATGGAGTAATTAAACCCAATGAAGTTGAAAGCTGAATACAGTGTCATTATGCAAGCTATTTTGGTGCAACAGAGACCAAATTTTTATTGACTTGATATCAAGTTAAACTATTTGATCTATTAAGAAACTGTGAAGATTATGGATTTTTCTTCATTTCACTCAATAATGCTTTCATTAACTAAGGAATTTTTATATTCCTTAATAGAAAATAATTCTGAGAATATTAAGAAACATCTTAGATAATCAGCATTACAAAGCTTTGTAGAAGTCTTACAGGCCATACAAATAGTTGATCTTTTTTATGATTATCTAGTGAAAGGGACCTAATTTTTTCTTCCTTCCTAATCTCCATTTGTCCTTCAACAGCGTGTAATAGGATGAAACAAACAAACAAAATTCATCCATTAAATACATAAATAGCCAAAAGGCACTATTCCAATACTGTTTTCTGTCTGCAGCAATATTGAGATCAGTGACACCCTACATATTTAACTGAGTATCTATTAGGACAAAAGATAAGACAAGCTGTAATACAGCTGTTTTTTACCTCTTTGTTAAAAATAAGATTTTGGTTAAACAGGTTCGCCAACACTTTTACATATAACTCAGTAAAAATCGCTGTTTTGTTTCCAGAAAGAAAAAACAAACACACACAGGTCCCTCACTCCTTAAACATATCAGCAAATGTCAAATAAAACTCTGTTATTTTGATTTGCATTACAGTACTTATTTCTGAATAAAAACTATGTGGAAATATTTGTCTATCACTACGTTTAAGGAAGTTATTTTATAATGTTCGGCAGAATCTGAACCTAATGTTTAAAATTTAATCCTGTATGCATTATTAAATAAAATGGTAGTATACATTGTGGAAGTATATAGCAATATTACAAAAGTTATTATATAAATAGTATAAATGAAAATTTGTTTTACCCCGTGCCATATCCTTTGAGTTTTATTTCCCAGTACATCTTAGGAAAAGGAAAAAAAAAAATCCATTTCAACACTATAGATGTTGCTGTGCAAATAGCATTTCACTGTACAAATATACACCATTTTGCTGTATAAAAAACTCAGCCTAGTGAAAGTGGGCATAGGAACATGCAGTCACCTGTGCAGACAAATCATAAAAAAGCATTCAGGAAATCGTAATTCATTGTCATATCTAATTTATTTTAGGAACTGGATCATTTAAGCAACTGGGTCTGGTCCTTAATATTACACACAGTCACAGAATAGTCTGCAAACAATGTCTCTATGCTCTTACATGCCATAAATGAGTCATAACAGCTTAGTCAAATGTAAGGCCATATAGTAAAAGGTAAAAGCCATGAGTATCAACTGTCATGGAAAGGAAGAAGAAAGGAATCAAGTGCACTATCCCAATGTCTTTCTTACACTTTTACAATAGTGAGGAATTGGAAAATGAAACTCCCAGACAAATCAAAGTGGAGAAAATGTAAAACAGGACACCTGCTTCTCAAGTATTACCTGCTAAGCCTAGCCACATGAAATTGTATGAAACTTAACAATACGTAACAACATGTAGTAAACAAGACCCTGGTATTGTTTAGTCTGAATGAATTTTCTGTATGTTCTTATGACAAAAATGTCATAGCACCATACAAAACAAAGAGAAAATACATTAATATTGCATTTCAGGTGGAACCTACAAATGACTTACAAGACAGATCTTATGAATGTTTAAAAATTCAGAAACTTATCAAAATTATTGCAGCAACTGGACCCCCAGGAAATAGTGAGTTCTTAGAGTCTGTTGCAAAACATTGATTTTTTTTTTTTTTTTAAAGGGATTTTGTGAAAGGAAATGTGTACAAGATCTTAAGTTAACAACAACAACAAAAATAGTAATATTTCATAAGGCCTTCAGGGAAAAGGTTGATGGTAAGTGCTGTGTAAGCAGACTAAAAAAAACCCAGGGAATAAAACAAGCACCTAAATCAACAAAATCCTTACATTGCACATCACCAGGTCAATATCCAGCATCCAGCCCTGTATGAGCAGATGTTTTTCACTCATTTACTGTTACAAGGTGTCACATTTCCACAATTTGTCCTTCAACCGCATGCAATACTATTCCCAAACTATTTATCAATTACATTACTGTCTGTCAAGAATCTACCCTTCATTCCTCTCACTCATGTCCCATGTGACTCTATTGCCCTTGAGTCAGATGTTCCTATAATGTTTTTTTTTAATGCTTCTTATGCTACCTATCACACAAAGTTGGAAGAAAAAGAATCAAATTTGCTACATTATTCTCCTTCAAAACTCTTCTTATAATTTGCTCCTACTGGAGTAACTACAACAATATCTGTTAAGGGCTACAGAGCTGCTCACTATGCTAATCGTGAATGATGGAGACAATTAAATACAATTATTGCTCCAGGTTGTTTCAGACTGGTTTGCCTTTATTCAAACAGAAGTCAAATTCTTTGACAGTGTTCCTCTAGGTTTATCCAACATTTGGGAAAACGTAAATACTTTCTTTTGACCCATCAGTAACTACTCAAAAGAAAAATCAATGAACTTTTTAGGAAGCTAGTTAGTAACATATATCTGATATAAGCATATCAACACAAGAGTTTAGGCTTCCTTACTTTTTACCAAATAAGTGAACTAGAGATCTGACTATAAAAGTTACCCAAAGCCTTCAAACACCGTATTATCGTTATCAAACTCACTTGAACAGCACAGAAATCACCCAACAGTAATCTCTTCACAGCGAGATGAACAGATAGATGTTCAAGCTAAAACAATTTCACTTATTCGTAACAGTGTTATCTATTATGTCCAAAACCATTATGTAAATAGTAAACATAAGAAGATAATAGCAAATATAAGGAGACACGTGAATACAATTTTTTTTCCAACAAAATGTCATGGGCTTCTCTATTGTCTCTCCAGTTTTTCAGAGGCTTATTCAAACTCTATTCTAATATGGTTTAACCGGCTGAAAAGTCACTTTCCACATAACTGAAGATGTAAAATATAGTAGTAACAACATGGGAATCGATAAATACAATGAGCCAGATAGATTTTTTTTTTAATTTTCTTTTGTTTTCTCTTCTTTACAGCTATTTTTTTTTTCATTTTAATGGAATATAGTCAGCTATGAAATCAAAATGACAGTTTTTAAACTAACTTTTTTCTGAATGCAAGTTTCTCTTTTAAAAAAAAAACAAACAAAACATTTAATTTTTGAAAAAACTTCATTTTCTTTAAGTTGATGTCAACCTCAGTAAATAATGAAAAATAAAAAGCTCTTTAAAAAGAAATATGACAAATACTCTTTCTTTGATTTTTGGCTACAAACCAGAGATCAGATATATTTTGAACATATATGTGGCAAAATACTACTGAACATTTCCATTAATGTTTGCAAAACAGTATTTTGATCATTGATTAAGCATTGGAATGAAAACATGTTCTAAATATACTTGCATCCATGTTTAGGTACTGTGTGTGGAAACTTTCAGAAAGCTTCTCTTACATCTGTCCTTTTGAGGCAAACAGAACAAAATCTAATTGTATAATGCTCATTAAAATGTCAGAGGAAAGCCGACACTTAAATCTAGAAAGTATCTTTTATATTCCAAACAGGCTATAGGGTGACAAAGTAGTGTGACTGACAGCTGTGTAGTCACAAAAGATGCACCTAATCCAAGAAATTAATTAATCAATAACTCCTGAAAAGTTTTGGAAGTCATGACAGTGTTGACAAACTATAATTTATGGGGGAACTTTGGTATATTTAACAATGGTGCGTAAAGCATGTCTCCAACATAATGCATGCCTCTAGTATGCATGTCCTCTCATGAATTTCATCATTATAAAGAATTACAGAAGTAATGAACATTTGTAATTTTGGCTTGTTTCCAGATAGTGTGTTAATCTACTTGTTCACAAGGACAGAAAGTCAGGCTTGATCACCTTCAGGAATTTCATTTACTTGCTATGAATCAAGACAGTAACAACTTTTACATGTAGAGGAGGGAACTCCAGGTTTCATAGTCTGCTTAGATATCCAAAAGGTGTTTGACAAGGCCTTTCATCAAAACTCCTAAAGAAATTAAGCTGCCATAGAATAAAATGGAAAGTCCTCACCTCGGCAAAAGACAGAAAATCAGTGATAGGAGTAAATATTCAATAATCTTAGTAAAGGATGGCCAAAAGTGGAATCCTTCATGATCTGATCTTTTGATCTGGAAAAGGAGATGAATAATGGGGTAAGAGAGCTTATCTGTGATATTTATTAAGACCAGATTATTACTTAAGACCAGTAAATAAAAGGGCCAGTCGTAAGAAATGGAGGGACACATTGCAACTGTAAATGACTGGACAATAAATTAGCAGATAAAATCACTATAGATTAATGTGAAGTGATGCAGTGATGGGACATGGTTATTCATAAATGAGATCTTGTAGTTATTATAGCTAATGGGGATGAAGGGATTGAGAGCAGCCCTGCTGAGAAGGACTTGGGGGTACTGGTGGATGAAAAGCTGGACACGAGCCAGCAATGTGTGCTTGCAGCCCAGAAGGCCAATCATATCCTGGGCTGCATCAAAAGAAGCGTGGCCAGCAGGTCGAGGGAGGTGATTCTGCCCCTCTATTCTGCTCTGGGGAGACCCCACCTGCAGTACTGTGTCCAGCTCTGGAGCCCTCAGCATAAGAAAGACACGGACCTGTTGGAGCTGGTCCAGAGGAGGGCCATGAAAATGATCAGGGGGATGGAACACCTCTCCTATGAAGACAGGCTGAGAGAGTTGGGGCTGTTCAGCCTGGAGAGAAGGCTCTGCGGAGACCTTCTTGCAGCCTATCAGTACTTCAAGGGGGCTTCTAAAAAAGATGGGGACAAACTTTTTAGCAGGTCCTGTTGTGACAGGACAAGGGGGAACGGCTTTAAACTAAGGGGGGTAGATTTAGACCAGATAGAAGGAAGAATTTTTTTTACAATGAGGGTGGTGAAACACTGGCACAGGTTGCCCAGAGAGGTGGTGGATGCCCCATCCCTGGAAACATTCCAGGTCAGGTTGGATGGGGCTCTGAGCAACCTGATCTAGTTGAAGATGTCCCTGCCCACGGCAGGGGGGGGTGGACTATATGACCTTTAGAGGTCCCTTCCAACCCAAACTATTCTATGATTCTATGATTCTATAATTGCGAGAAAACCTTAGCTCAGTACTAAGTAAATAAAGGAAATAAAATATTAAGAATTATTAGGAAAAGAACAAAAAAAATATTATTCTACTGTCTGTCATGTCCTTATATTGAAGGTTTTATTGCAGTCCTTATCACGTTCTCCCCCAGACAAGGTGTTCTAAACCTAGAAAAGATAAGAAGAGGTTAAGGGGTGATCAAAGGCAGAAAATGGTTTCTTTGTGAGGAACAATGAAGCAGGTTAGGATTCTTCAGCTGATAGGAGATATGACAGTTGTCTATGAAAACATGAATGGTATAGAGGATCTACCCTTCACTGTGTTTTTCAATAAAAAAAAACAGGAATCATCTTATAAAACCAACAAATATCAGGTTCAAAAAGAAGAAAAAGAGGTTATTTTTCAGGCACAAAACACACCTAAAGCTGTGGGGTTCCTTGCTGCAAGATTTTGTAGATGTTAATTGCTTAAATGGATTACAAAACTGTTGAAGGAAATGTTTTAAAAGCTCCTCAATGTGAGTTACGATCATTGAAGAAGCCCTGGAACTATACATTGCCAGCGATCATAGAAGTAACTTCTATGTGGAAGTATCACTGCATGCTTACTTTATACTTTCACTCTTCCCAACCATCCACAGCTGGCCACCATCAAAGACAGGCTCTATAGACCTTTGGACTTCTGGTACAATTATTCCTATGTTCTCATTTTTATGACATTCCCCCTGTCCCCAAAAACAAATCCCACCCTGTAATTCTGAATGCAAATGTATCAGGGATCCTTGACATTCTTCCTTTATATCTGCAACTGCTGTTTTCATGGGATAATTTTCCAGAAAATGTTTTAACAGTATCCAGAAGAGAAGTAGACCAGGAAAATGGTAGATGGTATTGATAGAAAAACATGATTTTACCTGTACTCAGCTAAACTCACTTTGCCTTCACTATAGTTGCACTTTAATATAAGTGTCCCCAAAATATGAATTTATTTGAAGAAAATTTAGTGGCTACATTTTCAAGACATTGCTGGCATAACAGCTAACAATCATTAGGTTTAAGGTAACTATATTTAAATTACCATTTAAAATATTTCACTCTGTATGAAAGTCTGTCAGACACAATAAAGGATATTATAGTTAATTTAGCTGCCATAAGCAACACTTTATTTAGTAACAGAAGTTGGTGAAACTTGTTCATAACTCACAGGCTGATGAAAATTGTATTACTGGAAAGAAACTGTAGTCCATCTTCTCTCTTTCCTCCAAATCATTCATGTTTGAGAAGTATTGTTTTGCTTGCTACTCTTTATTGATGCATTCAAGGCAGAATAGAACATAAAGAAAATATTATTTCTAACATCAATATTCCTTATATATGTACATGTATATATGTGTGTTCTAGATAAATATACATGTACACAATATATATGCATTACATGGGAAACAAACATGTTTCATTCATATTAACAAGAGACAATTTTGGAAATGTCACAGTAACCTTTCTAGATGACACTCCCAGCAGAGAAACTTTAGACAACTACTATGCACATTTATGCCAAAGATATATAAACCTTCCTGCATCATCATCTCAAAACAGTGACCTGAGCAGCCTTGGTATAAATGACGTTGGAGGCGAGAAAAAAAGAAAAGCACAAAGGTTGTCTTCTGACCTTTAACTATATAATCTGAAAACCAGTTCCTGTAAAAAAACCAGTCTTTTGTAGCTAAGGGCTCAGTCTGGCCTTCTTCCATACTAGTGCACTGTTGAGAGAGAGAGAGAGAGAGGAAGAAACCTTCTTCCTTATTGTAAATTTCCATATACTCTGAATATTATGGTAACTCCTACATTCTCCGCTATCTTAGTTCATATTTTTATTTTCCTCAGTGTCATGGTTTAACCTCAGTTGGCAACTGAGCACCACGCAGCCGCTCGCTCACTCCCCCCACAGTGGGATGGGGAGAGAATTGGAAGGGTAAAAGTGAGAAAACTCGTGTGTTGAGATAAAGACAGTTTAATAGGGAAAGCAAAAGCCGCGCACGCAAGCAAAGCAAAACAAGGAATTCATTCACTACTTCCCATCGGCAGGCAGGTGTTCAGCCATCTCCAGGAAAGCAGGGCTCCATCACGCGTAACGGTTTCTTGGGAAAACAAACGCCATCACTCCAAACGTCCCCCCCTTCCTTCTTCTTCCCCCAGCTTTATATACTGAGCATGACGTCCCATGGTATGGAATATCCCATTGGCCAGTTTGGGTCAGCTGTCCTGGCTGTGCCCCCTCCCAGCTTCTTGTGCACCTCCAGCCTTCTCAGTTGGTAGAGCACGAGAAACTGAAAAGTCCTTGACTAGTGTAAGCACTACCTAGCAACAACTAAAACATCGGTGCCTTATCAATTTTGTTCCCATCCTAAATCCAAAACACAGCACTGTACCAGCTACTAGGAAGGAAATTAACTCTATCCCTGCCGAAACCAGGACAGTCAGTTACACACTGGATAGACTTGTTTTGGGAATGGTTTGAGGCTACTGTATAATGACTATTCTGTGTAGAGATTTACCTCATTTGATACAGTGATTGGCATTTTGCAGTACAAATATTCCAACAAAAACTGTGCTCTTCCCAGGGAAGCAGTTTTCTATTTCTGCTTCTACTACAGAATCTTAACAGAAAATAAGTATCGGTAATCATAACCTACATAGTTTTGAATTTCTGAGCTCCAAACTTGTGGAAAAATATTTCTGGTATGCAAAACCATCAATCCTTAAGACCAAGAATTCAGAGCTACATATCTCAGCTAGAAGGTATTTTCTTACTTTACTAGTTATTCTGCAGCTTCTTATTTGGAAAACACAGATAAATAAACCTTTTAGGCCATAAGGATTTTTCTGACTAAATTAATTGTGAAACACTCATCTTCTATAGTGGTGAGCACCATAGGAATGCCATAAAAAAATATACTTGATAACCCCCTCTGAGCAGAATAGAGCAAATGAAATGTATGGCTACCCATTGCACAAGGACAATAGTTACTTACAAAGTGCAGGCCAGCTTTCATTCAGTAAAGGACAAAACTGAAAAAAATACCACATGATTAAAACTAACTCATAACACACATAAAATAAAGAAAGAATCACAAACAACCTCAGTAACGGCATTTCCGGAGTTGCCTTTGCAACCTTAATAATGTTAACTAATATGGTTTTAGAGTATGATGTCAATTACTATGTGATAAAGGTCATGAAATTTTTCCTTAGAAGTTCAAATTTTCCTGTCTTGTAATGTGTAATAAACCATTTCATAGGTATGATTTTCAGATGTGACTGGTCTAAGATTCCTTTGTAGTTTTAGCATTCTTAAAAAATGTAGTTTATTTCAAATGCAAGAAAAACTCATTTGTTTCTTTGTTTCCTGTAAATAAGGCTCTACCAGAGTATTGTTTCCTAAAAGCCGGAATCTTCTATTAAACTGCCAAATAAAACTTCAGAATGCTTTTATGCCATATAGCAGGATAAAAAAATACCCCAAACCTTCAAACAATAAAAGATTAAAAAAGGAAAGCCTTGATATCAGCAGAGAGATAAAAGCAAATTCTATTTATTTTCCTAAAATTCCAGCACACAGGGTAAAAAACACAATTGAAAATTAAATTATAAGTATTGTTAAAAGTAGATTTAACAATTTTTCTGTATTTATTCCTTTCTCATAGCACATTAAGAAACACCCAAATAAGACTATGACTTATTGTTGTAATTTTATTCACCATAGGCCTTCCCTCTACTCTTAAGAACTTCCAGAACAACATCAAATATCTAATGTGAAATTACTCATATAAAGTGCTGTAGCATTCTACCTTTGGTTCAGGACATAACATTCTTGCAGATATAAAACATGCTTGCGCATTGAAAGGGTATATTTTAGCTAAGACAGCAGGGAAACAGTCCTCAGAGTATCTGCTTTCAAAGTTCCAATCTCTGTAGTTCCAGAGCTATAAACCTGATTGATTATTCATTGTTATAGAAGGCTGTTAGTTCTTTCAGCATCAAGTACAGCATGTGTTACAAAACAAGCAAGGCCCATTTATTTCTCAAGTATGCCTTAACACTATTAACGTGAATGGCAGTAAGCTTTACTGAAGCTGCCTAAAACCAGATTTGAGAGTAACTTTGAAAACATGCAACAGGAAGATCAGGGGAAACCTTCCTCAAAGTTGTTTGTAAGAAAAAATAAAACAAACAACAGAGCTAACAAGGAAATACATAGTCTGAATAGTTAAGTTTCAGCTTTGTAGCTATTTGTCATCTCTGTCCATTTCAATGAAAACAAAATATTTCTGTGATTCCATCTATTAATTTAATTAATATAAGTGAAAGCAATAGTAATCAACATTTATATGTGCAGATACAGTCTGTGTAAGCCCACTGAAAATAACTGTTCCTGGTCACTGTCAGCTATTTATAAATTTCTAAGCCATTTAATGCACAAACAACTATCTTACATAAGGCATTAAGGGAAAAGCAATTCATGTTTAAAAGTAAAATGTCAGACAGGAGAAGGGAGCACTCTAGTTTTTGCGTTACACCCAAATTCTGTGAAATGAATGAACATTAATTTGTGCTGCAACTGGAGTTTAAATATAAATTTGTTCTTATTTATAAAATAGTGCAAGCTGAACAATGAGTTTCATTGATTCTTGTGCAGTGTTATTACAGGAAGAAGTGTTAAAATAATATAACAATAAAATATTGCTATTACTTGCAAAGATGGCAGATGTTTCTTTCTGTCATTGGTTTGGTTTTATTTCTTCCATGTTAACAGTGGACGTACCTCAAACAGTTGAGAGGTTCAGTTCAGTTCTGATAAGCACAAAAGATTCACTCACAACCTGATTGAATGTTTTTAGGCCCTACTACCTCTTGGTGTCTTGATATTCCACTGTTGACATCTCTTCTTAGAGCCCTAAGTCTAGTAGAGGAGTTTGATATATCATGAGACAACTTTCATGTAATTTCACCAGCATCCAATTTGAGTTAATCAGGACCATCTACTTTATGATTTCTCAGTTTTTCATCTCATTCATAACTACATTGGGTTTTGTCATGCACAACTAAGGAAGTAGAGAGAATATGTAAAGATAAAAACATATAAATAAATAAAACCTTCTATTAAAATATTTTGTTTCTGAGAAACAAGTATGTACAAGATAAAAATCAACTTGTTTATTCATACCGAAAGTCTGCCATTCTCTCATTTGTTCCTTAATTCAGAAGAATGGTCACAGAGCTATAAAAAGAAAAACAGCGGCCTGTGGATTTTTTCTTCTTCAGCAGAGACGGTGATAAGCCAATAAGCCAATATGTGTTCTGGGCATGAGGAGAACTGAGTTTGAAAAGAAGTTGTAGTAGATTCTACTACTATATCCTCGTGTAATTCTGAAAGAGAAACACCATTAATTTACTTTAATGGTATCTATCCCAGATGGATAAGGAGAAAAACAAGATTAGGGAAAAGAAACGAACTCCAAGTCTGTGACCATGCCCTGATTAATAAAAACAGCCAGAAGGAGTATAGTGGGTTTTTACTTATTACTCTCAGAAAACTGACTATGACTGAAGATAACCTATATCTCTGCCTGGCATCACTATGTTTCAGGAAAAATGTAACTGTTAGTATTTCATAATTTCTTTGCTAACCAGATTTATGTGTTAATACCACACCACATTTATGATTTGATTTTAATATATTTGGTAACAGGTTGCTGTTACCTTAACCAGAAGAGTTGTGAAGGATGGGAAGAATTATACAAACATGGGCCATTTTTTGTTCTTCTTTGTTAGTGTTCATCCTAAAATGTATACATTTCAAAAATACCACCTAGGCCCCTAAGGAGAGATTCAAGATTCAACTGTCTACAGTATATTCTCTATGCCCAAATATTTCTGCTTTTCAGTGAGAAGCCCTATATTTCTGATGTCTGTGGAAGATATCATCTGTTTTGTTGAATATGCAAAGATCAGCATATTTCAGTTATATTTTCTCAAGTATACTTAAATAGAAAGCCAAATATTCAGCAAGTAGCAATGATATTTTTACCACATGAAAAAAAGGAAAGTTGCTTAAATGTTAGGTATTATGATATTGCCAAGAACTTGTATCAAACTGAACTCCTGACTTCCATGTTAACTGCATGTGACATTCTAGCAAAACACATTTTAAAAGTGTACAGGAATCTAAGAAAGTATTTCAGAAGTACTAGTATATGTCATAACATTTCCACAATATGGATATATCAGCTCTGTCTGATAGAGCTCTGATCAGCTCTCTCTGTTAAAGTATATCTACTTCACATTTCAGCATATCATTAAAGGTATGGATTTCACAAAGATGGAGTAGCTCAAGAAACTTGTTATATAGTTTTGTGACTACAGAAGACATACATACTATTATATCACTAAGAGAGGTATAGGAAATGACTCAGGAACTTTGAATTAGAACACTCAAAATTTCTTCTCTAGACAAAATCATTTTACAAATACAAAATTAACCATTGAAAATTAATTCTCGTCCCCAAGTGAGCAACTTCCCACTCATAACATTTTACTTCAGCACTGTTTCAAGAAGGAAAAGAATGAGTTACATCAAGACAAAAAAAGTGCTTATATTAGCTTCTCCAAGCACCTTTATTATACTTTTTATTAGCTTAGTGATTTTTTGCTTTGGCATAAAAAATCAGGACATGGTGAAACATTTCTAGACTTTTTCAGTATAATTGATGTGCCAATTGATTAAACCAAGCAAAGAAAAGAAGTAAAATCACAAAATAAGCTAATATATTTGGAAATCAAGAGACTTTTTTTTAATGGGCTTCAAATCCTTCTATTTTGATTTGTGGGTCTTTCATCCCCTTACTCACCCAACATTTATTTTTTTTTTAACTGGCCTGACATTTTAAGCAGAGGCATATTATGCAACAATGCTGACAAACTGCTTTCACCTTAATGTTTTGGGCTCAGTTACATAATGATAGCATTAATTGATTCCACATGAAATTGTGGAATTTCAGATTGCTGGAATTCAAGATTGTGGAATTCAAGATTGCTGGAATAATTGTTGTTTTAATTGTATTATTTTAAGTCTTTTACTTAAAGTATACTGAAGTACTAGATGTCCTATAGTAGCATTATCAATGCAATTTATGGAATACTAGGAAGAATTAGAAAAAGGACAAACTTCAGATGTTTGTTAAATGATTTTGCATACTAATTAAATATCTGTGAGAATTATCTTTTTTTGAAAATTTTTTTTTCGGAGTTCATATTAAAATAACATTATCTTCATAACAAAAGGTCTCATGTCCCACCCCCATACTGCATTTCTCAGTAAAATTCTATGAAGAACCTCTCAATACATTTTACACAGACTGTAAGTATAGCAAAAAATTCTGACTCTCTTTAGCATCTCTTCTGGGTTGAAGTCTCAGAATTGTTTTAACTCTTTTTCAGCTGGTAATGGCATCCTGCTCAAGACTCTTAGAGACATTCTTGGTCAGTCAAATCCTATGTCTGCTGCCTGAGGCTATGACTATTCATTCTTTCCATGGAAAACTGTTGGGAAGGTTCACTTACTGTAAAAAGGACCTGTATTGTTTTTTCAAATACCAAGACATGAAAATACAATAGTGTTCAAAGCTTTCCTGAAGCCTTATCCCTTTTCTCATTAAATGTGAGCCATTCTTTACTATCGCATTCACAGTCTTAAAGGAAGGACATATAATTTCTTCAAGGAAGCTAGATTAGCAGTTGCAGAAGGCTATGGAACACATTTTTCAGGCTGACACAAAAAGTAATTTTGCATAGCATCTTATCTTTCATAAAATGCTTTCTAAAACATGTCAATAGAACACCTGATAGCCAGTTCAGCTTCTGCCATCACAACATTTATAGCAGTGAAACTGATCTCATGCAAATTTTGAAGGAGAGTAAGTACATTTCAATGAAGTTTTTTTGGATTTTAACAGGAAAGAATGAAATCTTGGCATGCTCTTTCCAGATAAACACTTGAGATTTTTTTCTTTAAATACCTTTTGTCGGTAAAATTCTAAAGTAGTAGAGGAAAAATAGCCAGGAGTTTTCTTTGAAAAGCACAAATCTTTACTTCCTTTAACCCTTTTGAGAAGGTGTTTCACACCTTATTTCTGTGGATGTTATACCTTATGAACTGCTCCTTACTTTCATGTTAATTAGTTATCTCACACATTTTTCACAGTTCTTTTTTTCCTGGCAATGTGTGAGGATTTGCACTATAAAGTGAATGGCATCATCTTGTGAGGGAGAAGTTCTTCTCTATTAAAGTCAAAACCTGAATTCTGACTTTCTCAAAAACTCACTGCTATGCAAGCTGTTGTGCAAGGCTTGACTGTCTATAAACTGTTTTCCTTTTCTCTTGGTCATTTACTAGGTTTTGGCTAAAAACTGAACAGATGTGATCAAATACAGGAGAAATCTACTAACATACAATACTAGCATAGAGAAAAAATGGCATATGTGGCTTAGTATGAAACGTTTCTTCCAAACTTATTTTTGCCAAACCACAGTACTCTTGTGGAAGGCTTTGTTTAATTTGTGATTAAACACAATGCCACCCAAACAGATGGACAAGGAATGTTGGTGACCAGAGGCCACACGTGCACATCTGTCATTGGGTGGGGTTCAAGGTTTTTTGTTGATGTTCTGTATTTTGTTTTTTTTTTTTTTTTTATGGGGAGGTGGAGGGGTTGGAACAGCATTTCCTGCCAGGAATGTGAAAATCGGCTCATTATTATTTATGCATAAAATATATGTTCTAAGACACTAAACCGTTGACAGTTTGCTTTTTAATGTAAACCAAACCAAACCAATCCAAACTATATATTGCAAAATTGTCAGCTGCCAATGTTTGGAATAGATATTTGGAAGCCTTTGTACTCTAGTTAAACAAAACTTCAGTTTTGTTTACGACTAAAAATGTTCCATCTTTGGAACATTTTTTGACTGCTCTTGTTTTTTTACTGAGTAAAGTCAGTAAAGTCATTGATCATCTCTTGATACAAATACACCTTATACAAGTATGAAACATAGATAACTCAGCAATTAAACTGACCAAGTCCAACTTGGTTTTCTTCAAACTGTTCAGGTTCCAGGTGTGAGTCCTATCTCTCCAACCCTTGTTTTCACATCATCCTGTTTTTCCAAGTGTGAGAAACATTTCAGCAGAGAGGGATAGAACTGTACTTACCTATTCAAGGCTAGAAATAATGGATAATTGCCATATGGTGATGGTGTTCCTTTTAGATGTAGGAAGTTAGTGTGCACGTGCCAGTTCGTGCATGCATTTTGCATAGACTGAAAAAAGTATGGTGATAACTTGCAACCTTCTTTAGTATCTTTTCAGGGATCAGGTCTCAGAATTGTCCTAGCTCATTTTCAGCTGACGACATCCTACTCAAGGCTTCTAGAGACAATCCTGACCAGTCATGCCTTATGAAGTTTTTCAGCTCATTATACATTGCTTCTGTTGTTAACTTTCTCAGCTTTCCTGCTTACCTTTAGAAAATGCCTACCTCTTAATTTGACTAATCATGCAAGAAGCCTCTTCAAAATTGACCAAATGCCAACTTAAGAACCTTAAAAATGTCTCTGGGAAGTATGAAATAAAGCAGTAGTAGCTGTTTTAAATTTGCCAATAATGTGCCAAACCAAAACCATCTGGATGATGAGCATTAATACTTGACTGACTGCTGGGAGTACCTAAACTTTTAGCTACTTTTTCCACTTTCTCTCCATATATGGTCATCTCTGTCTAAAAAAAATCACAGTTTAGATTTAGTTAACTGTCTGTTAACAGCACAATTAGATAAACAGAAGCTAGCAAATATAATTGATTTTTGCACTAAACAACTGCATCAGGCAGTTGTACATGATTGGTGATGAACACAATTGTTCTGATACATTCTTTGTCATATCTGTTTGAATACAGAGAGCTGCAGCTACAAATGGATAACTGAACCAAGTGTCTTTGCTCCTTAAGTTGGTGGGTTAGAGCACACAACTCCAAATCCCACATGCAATCAAAGTATTATCTTAAATACTTTACCACATCTTTTATTTAAACAGTTACTACCCAAGATTATCCAAGATCTGGAACCCTATGACTATACTCTTATTTGGATTTTTAATAGGACTGGCTTCTGCTCCTCTTTCTCCTTCACTGCAG
>NW_008825075.1:1086211-1087334 GCF_000699105.1 Pygoscelis adeliae | reverse complement strand
TTTAGTCTCTCTCTGGATGAGATAGTGAGACATAAATAGAAATCAGAACTCTGGAAAACAATGAAAATGAGTTTTGCTTTGTTGTTTGTCTTTTTTTTAAACATAGACCCCATAACTTGAAGTACATCATGGTGCAATATCATTGCACAACTGGAGGTGGAAATGCTTTTTTGTGCTAAATGAGTTTATGGAGACATTAACCTTTCAGGAGAATGACAGTGATATGAACGTAGGCAAGATGTCAATTTAAATATCTTCATATGTTATCAGGACAGAAAGGCAAAGTACTGAATTAGTTGGTGGGTGGGTTTCTGTTGCCTTCGTAAGGCGCAGCGACCTGGTTCAGGAACGGCACGGCGACAAACACTGAGCCGCTCGGGCCATCAGCACACAGACACCAATGTGGTGGATGGCAAAATGGCGTTTATTGATAAGCAACACAGCAATATATACCCTAGGTTCATGATGTCACTTCCTTCTGCTTACATCACACACTAAATGCTATTGGCTACTAGGAGAGGGGCCTTATCTTTCCGTACAGCACGATAGGGTCCTTATCTTTCCGTACAGCACAATATCTTCCGGCCGCCAAAACCTAACTTCCGTCTACATTTCCCCCCTCCCTATGTGTAATTAAACTAGCTAAATGAAATAACGTGGAGAATATATATATCCCAAACTTAGATAAAAAGTGTGCTAAATATATCGTGTGCATAATCTATGCCGTGAAACAGTGAAGAATATATATCGTGAACTTGGATAACAAACGTAAGGCATGTAAAACGAGAGGTAATTGAGGCACAATAGAAAATAACAGAGTACAACTGGAACTAAGTGAAAAATTCTAAGCAAGAATATTCTAAAGCAATTGTTGGCGTTCTACCAACATGATGTTAACTGCTTCTAGCCGGTTCCTGACAAACGACATGAGTTTGTTCAGGACGCAGGGTCCAAAGATTAAGAGCACTATGATTGTTGCGATTGGCCCTATTAGGGTAGATATCAGGGTGGTAAGCCACGGCAACTGGGTAAACCACGATGTAAACCAACCTTGTTGCTCCTCTTGTTCCCGTTTACGTTTTTCTAATTCTTCTCGCAATTTGGCCATAGTGTCCCTCACTAC
>NW_008825075.1:1058213-1079825 GCF_000699105.1 Pygoscelis adeliae | reverse complement strand
CATCAGCACACAGACACCAATGTGGTGGATGGCAAAATGGCGTTTATTGATAAGCAACACAGCAATATATACCCTAGGTTCATGATGTCACTTCCTTCTGCTTACATCACACACTAAATGCTATTGGCTACTAGGAGAGGGGCCTTATCTTTCCGTACAGCACGATATCTTCCGGCCGCCAAAACCTAACTTCCATCTACAGGTTTCTTTTGTTGGATGCAGTCAGAGGTGTATTTACAAGAGCCTTTTAAACTCACAGGTAGAACAAACAAGAAGCCTTAAACACACCACAAATGTTTATTTATATAAGGGTATTGAAATCACTGCCTAGCAAACAGGGACGTGGCTAAACAATACGAATAAGTCAATTTAGTAGCTTGCTGATGCCAAAACCAGACGTTTTATTCTTCACAAGGTTCTCTTGTGCTTCTCCTGAATTTCTGCAACATTCTGCCACCTCCTACATGCCAACCAACTCTGGCACTTCTTAAACTGACTGTGGAGGAATTGAACAAAAGGCGAGTAAATTCATCTCAGCAACCCAGCAGAAACCTTTTTTTTTTTTTTAATTGGATCAGCTTTATTTCAGTTGAATTGGCTCAGAAAAAGATCAGAGGATCAATAGAGCAATTGCAAAGGAGCAACAGAAGCACATGCTTTGCTTCTGTTGGAGGGAATCTTTGGTAGCAGCAAACTTGTAGCTGAGAACAGTCATATTAAGATTGCTCAGGTCAACTCAGGATCTGACCTAGTAGTTCAGCATAAGATGTAACGCAATGCACAAATACTTAGTAGATGTTTGAGATATGTGTGATAGTCAGAATGTGACTCACTTGGAGAAGTTGGTTTCTCAGGAAGAAGAATCTTAAAATGAGTCATGAACTTGATGTATGTTTTCCAACATTTTGAGTACTCCATTTTTCTCTCCAAATGTAGATAGGACAAAGGTTTGCAGAAGATGTTTAAGCTTGAAGAAACCAGGTGAATTGGAATGACAGAATAGAAGGCGCCAGACATGATTAGGATGCTTTGACTTAGTCCAAGGTCCACCAGAATAGGTTGGAGAAGTTTTTGGGTGATAAATTTGTTTGCATCAAGCATTAGAAAACAGTCATTACTCCTTGTAAGTCTGGAAGGGACAACTCTCATTTTGATATGTGGAAAAGTAGCACGTGTTAGCTCTGGACAAAATTTATTTTAATTATTGCATAATGAACAATTACACTTTATTTTTAAACTCTTTTTATATGTACGTATGCATAATAGATATATCATTTTTATATATGTTTGTATATACACATGTATAAAAGAAATTGAAATACTCTTCTATATATAATATTTATGGCTTCTGTGTTGATGGCACAATTCCTTTAAAGGCTACTTTTTCTGGTCTAATACCCTTTCCTTTTCTCTCCGCTGACTGCAGGTCTTCACTAAACCACAGCACTCCTTTCTATGCAATGTAGATCCAAGAACAGCCGTGAGATTATTACATGGCAAAGACCCTTCAGTTTTTAACTTAAATCCAGTAGATTAAAATGAGCAGCATCTAAATATTTCCTTGAAGCATTAATCTTAGTATGAACAATATATCTAATTATAACATCCAAATTCTTTGAATTTTCATCTGATTGATACACATTAGTTGAGTGATAATTAATTTTAATTTTCCTTTTAAATACATGCAATCTTTTTAGCAGTTTGAGACTTTAGTTTCCAAATCTTTAATTGCTTGAAACTAAGGGTGCCAGAGTGTATCTTTATCAGGCTGTTCTTTGAAATGATATCTAAAGACTTAGGATGTGATTTTGCTTACCCTTACATTAGTGTATATCAGGATTAATTCTGCTGAAGCTAATAAAAAAACAGCAGTATAAACCTGTTGCAAGAGAAGTCAACTCTTTTGAATTCTTTCTACTTGAGTTTCCTTCTTGTGAACTAGGTCCTGAATTTTCTTCTTCATCAAGATTTTTCTACCACTGTACAAAGCACTTTCTAGAACTTGAGAAAAAATAGATGTATAGGTTTGATTTAGCAGTCAGTGGCAGTCTGAAGATCACTATAAGTAAAGTACTTAAAGTAAGTACTTGACATCTGATTTTCCAGCCCCGTTTGGAAGGACAAGGATGTTAAAACCAAGCTCCAGATTAACCCAGCTTCAGTTTTCCAACAGTATTGAAAATTGAAAAAGATGGCAAATTTGTTCAAATACATGTGTGTCTATGAACACATTTAGGCACACCAAATTATACTGGAAGAAGAGAATATATACATACAACCCTCACAAGGGGCCAGAACACTGTTCTGCACCATGAAGATTACATCACGTAATATTTTGACAGGATCTAAACAAAATAAAAATGACCTAGAATTGATAATAAAAAATAGGTAGAATTGATATCAACAAGGCCGCAGTTTTTAGTCTGGCAAAAGCCTAGGAAATACCACATACTTACATGCTGTAATTGTGAATGATGATTAAGTGAAGCAAACAGACAAGCAAGCCAAATACCAAAACAAATGGAAGAGTTCTCCATGTTTTCCCACCCTTCCAGAGACATTTGCTTTAGAGTTAAGGTCATAATTTCTCCTCTTTTCCTGCCTCCATTCTACACTCCCTACATCAGCCAGTAGAGAAGGAGCAAGCTCACAGAATTGATTAGTCTGCCACATGTTCATGGGGTAGCTCTAGGTGGCATTATACACACTGTAGGAATACAGATATCTTAAGGCAGTTCTGCACCAGTTCTGTCACAATAAGATAAATGTAACAGTACTGCCCCTAGGGCTTGTACGTATTTCATGGTACCTGGATGATTAATATCAGTTGATTAGCTAGCACAAAGCACTCCAAATAAAATGTGAGAGAAAAAGTAGGCTAAGCTTGTACCTTACTTAGGATCATCTCAGCATCTCTTTAAAATTAGATTCATTTATTATCTTCTAGGGTAGTTTCTGCAACTATCCATTCATAGAATCCCTACTGTCCCTTGTCTGCCAAAAATATATTTCGTATAGTTTGCAGATGTCAGAATATTAGTATATATGAGCAGGAAGACTACAGTTTCCTTAGTATTATTACAAAATTAATATTTTATATCAAAAATCAAACATTCACTGACTCAATCTCCCCAGTACTATCAGGTAGCTCTCAATTACCTGTGAGCGCTTTTCAATACATCTTTATATTCTGTCAACCTGTAGAAGTATGAAATGTAAAGTCAGGCCAAAATATTACTTCTTCTTCCTTTGTGTGGGATATACTTCTCCATTTCTCATCTCTTCCTTGTATGTTCCAAAATTTTACACGAAAGAGATTCTTTGAATTGACTGTCCATGTGCAAAATCACCTGGCATTGCCTGTACAGCAGGCCTTGGATGTACAGCAGCTACTAAAGTTATGCTAGTTATGTGATACCTGAACAAGCGCCAAAGTCTCCTCAGCAGCCATTTTCTAGAGGAAAGGCTGTCCAAGGCCAAAGTTACTGCTTTAAAAAAGTTACCTGTTATCTTGGCTTTTGGCTAAGCAGCACTGGGGGGCTACCCAAACTGGTAAACTCTGGCACATTATCCATAGAAATTGCCACCAGTCAACAAATTTTGTGGCCAGTGAGAGTGCCCCTCTCTACTAGTCCATCTGTAGTTTTCACATTCCGTGTTTCCTTTCATGCTCTCTTTTATTGTTAAAACCTAGAAAGGTTCTAATAATAGGTCTTTACATTTTATGTTAAGATCATCTAGGTCCACATTTTATGAAGTCAGAGTATTATCAATTCCTTCACGTCTATGAAATATTTTTGGATACTGCACGTCAAGTCATTGCACCTAAGTTGGAAGTTAAATATATTAAAATTCATTATTATTTTATGAAGTATTTTAAAACACTTTAAAGAAGAATACATGGTATACAGTTTTCCTATTCTGAGATATCACTTGTAATAGTTCGCTGCTTAGACTTGCATATCTTTGGCATCCCCAGTGAATATTACTGTATTGTTATAGGTGTATAACAATGTACTATCAAAAGTTAACACAAAAATGAAATTCTGAGGGACCATATAAGTAAGCATATCTAATCACAGACTCTAGGGTTTTGTGTACTTATTGAAGTGAAGTGGTAGTGACCTATTTACAATCATGAAGTAATTATTTCTGATGATAGTTTCAGTCTATTGAAAATGCCACCTTTTTTCCAGCTGTTATTGGCTATAACATGGAAAGCTATTAAATTACCTATAACACTGTTGGAATCTTTAATACAATTACTGACTCTCACTATTGCAAATTATCTGCTTTTTTATTACAGATGCATAATTTCCTTTGTAATTTATCTATAAATTAAAACTATATTTTTGAAGAACAGTGAAACAAACTCTGCAGTATCTTTGCCAAAGATCAGTATTCAATATTTCTCCATACTAATATATAGCCTTCATTGTCTAGAAAGAAGTATGATATGTTACTCAAGCAAAACTATTTATGCTAAAGATGATTCCGTACTGTAATCTAAAAAAAGTGAACCCAAAGTGGATTACTTATTCCTGGTCAGATGGATCCCAGAAAACTAAGGACACTATGTAAATACAGACAACATCCATGTGAAAAATGCAATATAAGTTATTACTATCACTGATATTTTCATTCTCATTGAGCAAACAATATATTATTCCAGTACTGTAGATAGGTCACCAAATTAAATAGGTCATAGTACTGATATCTTTTGAGAAATAGTAAAAAAATTTTGTTTCAGGGGTTTTTGGTTTTGGTTTTCATTTTAAAGAAAAATAATAGACAAAGCTGTTGGAAGAGAAATGTAGGATAAAAAAAAAGAAGAAAATATGATCAGCAGGCTAACTTTCCTATCCATAGGGTTGCTTAAGATTTGAATTTTCATTTCAAGGACACCCAAAACTCCAGTTAAGGGGAATTAAGAAATGTGGCAGAAAAAATCCAGAACATTTTTCTTGCTGAATTTTTTTGAAATCTAAAATCCTTTCTGGCACTCATTTGCAAACATTTAAGACATCTTATGAACTGAGAGTTTTAAAACATAATATTTTTATACCTGCAAGCAGACTTTAATTTTTAATTTTAGCATAGAATTTGTAGCTTAATATTTACAAAATGTTCCAATCTGATAATTAGCAAGGTACAGCTTGTAGTGAAAATTGGCAAGCAAATAATTCCAATGAAACATTTATGCAGGCTGCAACCTCTCACATTTCAGAAACTTAGGAAAATGCTTAACGATGAAGGAATTAAGAGTCACTTGAAAAAATTAGATTATTTAGGTTAGTAAAGTTAGGGTGTATGCATGCAGAAATTGTATGCTTGAAGAGATTTAGCTCCCTTAGCTATTGTCCACCTAGTGACAATAAACATAAAGATGCATACATATTTTCAGGATTTCTTACATCTGTTAATTGATACTACTTTGTTTTTCAATACATCTTGAAATAATAAGGATTTTCTTATATTGTAAGTCTAAGTGCATGATTCTACATGGAAGTGGGAAAAACAGAACTAATATAGTTTGCAAAGCCCTAAGAATGCATTAATCAGCATTTCATTTTTTTGTTATTATTGGCTATAGCCTGATTTTGTAAGAAAATGGGGTGTTTATATATGTACACATACACACACATACACACACACACATAGACACAGAAGCAAGGCTTGTATATAAATCCCCCACTAGTGACTTGCAAATCAGCTGCCCAATTTCTACTACATCTGCAAAATGCAAATTGTTTCAAAAGACATTGTTTCTACAGCCTTCATGAAAATAAATATCCAGGTAGAAGTGAAAAATACATATATATTTATTCTCCAGTCTGCAGAAAAGACTTCAGTGAATCCAGAGAGCTCTATATCTTGAAGACTCAAATCCACCAGAAAAATGGTTTCAGTAGTTCTACTGTTTGCAGAAATTTCCTGTTTTAATTTCCAAGACAAACAGAAAAAAAGAGGTTATGCACTACATAGAAAGCATACATAAAATTGTAAAATTTTCATTAGCACAATATTGTCATAGACATACAAGGCCATAAAATCACAATTTGGTGAGAAGGGGTGACATTTGCTTATAAGATTTTCTTCCCATTCCCCTTATTTTTAAGACAATTATTTGTAGCTGCTCAAAGATTCTGAGTGTTAATATAAGTTCCAGTTAAGAGGAATTAATGGGAAGAATTATACAGCCTGGCAATAACAACTACAATCCTTTAAATAGGTACCCAAATGTTCTCACTGATTAATCACTCTAGATGTGAAGTATATTTACATAAGCATAGTATGCATCTTTATACAGCTTTTAATTTTTGTTGGATAGTAGGAATTCTTTCAAACTAATCTTCACATTACATAAAAACGTATGTCTGCTGTATTTATTGACCAATATTTTCTTTTTATTTTAACATCACAATAATTGTACTGTGTATATAAGATACTAAGGCTCTATATTAAAATGACATCTTTATACACTTTTATTAATATTAAAATAGATTAATTATTATTGCTATATTAATAAGATATATAGATAGTCCTGATGGTTATTGTAATATTAATAAGATATATACAACATTTCTGTAATGGTTACTGCATTTTAATAAGATATATAGAAGATTTTTATAAGATGGAAGAATATTAAATACTTTCCTGACTATAGAATAAGCTGTTACAGGACACACTCTAAAGCACAGTAGAGAGATACGTGTAATAAAGGAGAGCTATATAGCATCCTTATAGATGTTGAACATTTGTACTATGAAATAGCTTAGGTTATTAATTTTAAAATAATTTCCTTTAAAGTATCCATGTCTTATTCATAATAAAATACTGTAACATTTTGTCCAGTCTCAAATGCAGCACTAAGTTTTTTTCTAGGAAGAAGTAATATGATAAATAGGTCTTGAGGGGAAAAAAAAGCAGGCATTTGAAAACAAGACTAATGGAGAACAATGGATGAGAAGAACATAAAAGCAACCAAAAGTACAACCCCACAAATTCTAGTTATTTAGCGAGAGCAATCTAAAACTAAAATGTTGAGAAACATTTCCCAGTTACATAAAGTCTATTATTTTCTTAATGTTCAGGAATATTCAGACTCCAGCTTTCCAAGAATGAAGTCAAAGTAATTCTTTACTAATTTGTTATGTGTAATGTTGGAGCTTTTAAAGGCTTCTATCAGATCTACAGTCTCTACACTACAGAACTCGTCAGTGAAGTAGTTATGAAAAAGAGAGTATAGACAGAAAAAAATAGCTGGTGAATATGTAAGATGGAAAACTTTAAACAAATTAGCATTTTTCAAGATGCTCACAGTTGAATTTTGCAGATTCTTTATGTTAGATTTTTCTGTCCAAGAGGTTTAAATAAGAAAGTTTACAAACATACAAACAAGAAAGTAGCAGAGAGGACAAGAAAGGCTTCATATAGCTTTAGTTTCAGTGCCTTGTTTTTCAGCGGGAAAGGTAAAATTAGATGCATAAATTAGGAGCTTGTTTGTGGAGAGAACGATAACCCTCTGGAAGACAGTTTAGAACTCTTATATTGGCTCCTCCTCCTTTGGATAGGAATCTAAAGAGTATCTGAAAGATCACACAAGCCCTTTGATTTTTTTGATTTGACAGCTCACATCTTGATTTATTTCATCATCATGAAAATGATGCACCAAAAGACCAGACAGTGTCCAATGCAAAGGAATAGCACACCACTTACACCCTCCAATTGGAAACCCCAAAATGAGTGATGCAATTTTCAGGAGCTGTAGGTCTTCAAACCCTTTTTCAGTGTTCACAGCTCCTGGCCTTATGCAAATCTTTCAGGTTGTGAATTAGCCTGTAGCCATTGCTCAGCCTCCTTAGGTACCTACCTTCTTTTAACGGCTGAGGCCCTGTCCATCCTACAGTACCAGACTTTGCCTGCTGCGATCTACATGCCCTAATATTGCAAGAAATTTGAGACCAAAGTACTGGAGGTGTAAGGTTCATAACTATCCCAAAGTCCAGTGTTTGCTGGTTGATACTATGAGAGGCTGAAAAACCCAGGTAAGCATGCAACAATCCTGCCCTTCCCAGAAAGAATTCCTTTTGCAATACTACCTTGTAAAAAATTGTAACACTATTGTGTCATATAGTGTGAGAGTCTCCCTGCTGACTTTATCCTTCCTGAGCGGATGGGTAGGAACCTGTTTCCTGTGCCTCTAGAGGCAAAATTGGTGACCGACTAGTGAGAACAGTTATAAGCCTTCTTGTCGAACAGTTTTACGCACAGCACATCCTACATGCTTTCCTTTCTAAGGTTCCTCTTCTAAAGGAAAGAACAGAGGTAATAATTCCCCTAAGAATAGCACACATCCTGCACCTGGGTTGGCCAAAACACTTACCTGATGAGTATTCAGGGCATAATCTTCCATTCAAAGCTATCCTCTGAAGGAACCCTTTTCTCCAGTAATTGCTTAGAAAACCAACTTGCTGATGGAAGTACATTTATTCCCATTACATACATTCAGCAAATGTACAATGACAGAAATGAAATTACTTAAAAACTCAACCACAACCATCAGAGTAGGAATAAAATTGAGATATTCAGAGCTTCCTTAAGTATCTCATACATGAGTATGCCTTCTTCACCAAGATATAAGGCACAGTTTGATTTCATCATAATTATGACCAAAGAGTATATAGCCAATAAAAGCACAATCAATCTAAGCCTCTTACTCTGTTTTTTTGTTCATTTCCCTTCATACCTATTCATACAGTTCTTTGCTTCCCTCTGTATTAACCTTTGATTAAGTACACACAGAAATACAATATGGAATTATATAGAAAACACAGGATACAGAAATATTGAAGTTTTGTGAGACCTTTTAATCACACTCAAAGAAGCTAAGTAGGTGAGACTGGAACACAATAACATATTTTAGCAACCTACCACATTATTCATTGTCATAGCCACAAAATCACTGCACTGGGAAACAGTAGGTTACTCCAGTACTTGTAAGAACAAACTTCTACTGTTTGTACTGCACATCATTTAATAATGTAGTACTTTTGATATGGTTTTGGTTTCTTTCGTGATGAGATTTATGAAAGGTATTACACAGCTTTATGGGCTGATTGATAATTAAGTGACTAGATATGATAACCCCAGTGATGTTTTCAGTCCTTTGTTCTTTTTTTACTTATTGAAATCTCAGATAATTTATTTTCTCTTCCCATTTATATTGCAAAGAGCACTTCAAGATTCTGTCTTTTTAGCTTACACTATTAAGTACTTAAACTGACACAATCTGAGAACTACTTAATTATTTACTTTTTATTAAAAATAAATAATCAGAAAGAATACATTTTAAAGATAACTGTTAAATACAGCTGTAGGTATTATAATGTACAACAATCTTTCCTGGGAATAATTTGCCAATTAAAGAATCCTAATTGCTGAACAAAAGAATTGTAGAACAAATATAACAGCAGAACATGGTCATTTGAAATGAACATTGGTTCATTTGACAGTAACCAATCCTATAAATTATCTCATGACGACTGAAAGAAAGAAGCATCCTACCTGTAATATCTCCGTTTCCTCTATTCTATTTCCTCTGACCTAACTCTACCCTGCTTCACCCCCAAAAAGAAGCAGCATACATTTCAAAGGTTGTGTTTAGTACTTTCTGAAAATTAAGTGCTTTTACAGCATCTAGTTTTGGCTATTAAAATAATAAAAATCGTAACATCACTAATCACTGCTGAAAATCTTTGTTGGAGGCCCAGGATCATAAAATCATTCATATGAAATAAAAGTTGTGTGTCTTATTAAAGCTCCATTGTGACAGACTTCACATTTCAGAGCAGCTCCAGTATGTTTATTTCCTAACAATAAACAAGCTGTTCCAAGGACAAATGAAATAATGAAACTTAATTTCCTAGAGGTGACAAACGTACCTATAGTTCTCTTCCTCATTTTGCAGAGACCTTGTCCCTCCTACTCAAGTTTCCTATATTTCTTCCACCAATTTTTCCACTCACTTTTATCACAGTACCCACATTGTTTTTCCTGATCAAGAGACACCAAGTAAGTAACAGGCCAGGCATAGTTCTTGAGGTCACATATGGATATCTCTCTTCTGTTTGTCTTCCAACTTTCTAATTTACATGAAGTAAATTCTAAGACTTTTACATCTTTGAGAAATTTGGTTGTAACTGTTCAATGGGTTGAAAAGCTATCAATGGGAACTGAAAGGTAGAAGGCAGACACTGATGTCTTAATTCTTGTTGCTTTAGAAAATCATTAAAGATTTCTGATAGTAGAGCTCTCCCACCAAAAGTTAATTTGAAACCATTCTGAACAGAACTTAGAACAAATTCTCTCTCTCTATGTTAAAAATATCCAATTTCTGGATCCAAGCTGCTCTGCTTATCTTTCAGAGATATGGGACCCATCCAACTAACTCATACCCTATAATGATTTCTACCTTAACTAAACAGAGTATATTTCATAAACAGCATGCTTCTAGCTTATACAGTTGTGGTGGGTTGACCCTGGCTGGATGCCAGGTGCCCACCAAAGCCACTCTATCACTCCCCCTCCTCAGCTGGACAAGGGAGAGAAAATATGATGAAAGGCTCATGAGTTGAGATAAGGACAGGGAGATCACTCAGCAATTACCACCACGGGCAAAACAGGCTTGACTTGGCGAAATTAATTTAATTTATTACCAAACAAATCAGAGTAGGATAATAAGCAATAAACCCATGCAGTCCTGCAGGAACAGACTGCTCCAGTGTGGGTCCCCTGTGGGGTCACAAGTCCTGCCGGCAAACCTGCTGCAGCGTGGGCTCCTCTCTCCATGGGTCCACAGGTCCTGCCGGGAGCCTGCTCCAGCACAGGCTTCCCACGGGGTCACAGCCTCCTTAGGGCACATCCACCTGCTCGGGCATGGGGGTCCTCCATGGGGTCCTCTGTTAACCTTCATGGGCTGCAGGGGGACAACCTGCCTTACCATGGTCTTGCAGGAGCATCTCTGCTCCGCTACCTGGAGCACCTCCTCCCTCTCCTTCTTCACTGACCTTGGTGTCTGCAGAATTGTTCTCTCATGTATTCTCACTCCTCTTTTCCGGCTGCTGTTGCGCAGCAGTTTTTCCCCCTTCTTAAATATGTTATCCCAGAGGCACTTCCACCATCACTGATCGGCTCAGCCTTGACCAGCGGTGCCTCTGTCTTGGAGCCGGCTGGCATTGGCTCGATTGGTCGTAGGGGCCCCCCCCCTTACCAAAACCTTGCCATGCAAACCCAATGGAATAATATTTAAAAAAAATAACAACTATGCTTTCCTAAGTAAACTACGACAAGAAAGTTACCTTTATCAAGAGAGCTGTTAACTTTGTGGCTTAGCTAGTGAGAGGGTTCACCCAATTTTCATGACCCTTGACAGTAGGAATTCATTTCCTAACTGCTCTTCTAAGAGAGCAATAGGAAAAATCCCCTTTCCAGACAGCTTTGACAGTGTTCTTCATACTTCAGTGTATCTAGCAATAAGATGCACAAAACTTAATCAGCCCTGGATTTCCATCCATTTAGACTTGTGCATCTCACCTTCAGAGCTGCTCTTGGAAAAAATAGGTTTAATTGTAGCAATGTCTGCATGACATTTTTTTCCAGTGTACATTTCCCAATAGGAACAGTTGTGACAACCAGATTGGGGCTCATTTGGAGCATCCTTTTTTTTTTTTTTTCCCCCAAACTTTTCAGAGGAAAACTTATAAAAACCCCCGACCGAGTAGAAATGGGAAGACAGCAGTCATGTTCCAGCACCTACTAAATGTAGAAATAGACTTAAGTCTCTAAAATAAGATTATTTTTCTTTCCATTTATATATCCACAGCAGGAAAAGAAGTAACTTTTGTGAATCTGGTTATTATTGTTATCATTACCAATATATAACCTCAATTTCGTGTTTCCGAACTCTTTTGCCTCAGAACTAGCTCTAACCAGATATGACCTATAGTTGGCTAAAAGTATCTCCGTTCCCCCCAAACTCTTCTAAATGTTCTGGGAAGAGAACAAGTGATGGAAATCCTGCTGTTGTTCACCCAGTTATGACAAATGTCTGGCTACTTGTAATGATTTCCCAAATGCTTTTATTTCCTTTATGGGGACAATAAAACCAACTGAAATAAAGATTTTGGCATTCATATCTAGGGACAAATGCATTGAAATTAAAAACAGTGTTACTGAAAAAGATATCCATATAAATTGTTTCAAGTAATGAGCACCATTACAGAGAAAAATTTAATGTCACAGCAGAAACATGAAGTAATCTGAATGTAATGGAGCTGGACTAATGTAGAAAACAGATTCAGACCTATCATATTCAAGTCCAGGCATAAATGCTTTGCAAAATAAGCAGCACTCTGGCTTCCAATTTAGCTGCAAGACTAATTCTTTAAATACTAAATGGCATTATAGTAATTATATTTTAAAATATAAAGAACGATAGACAAAAAAATAAAATGAATTAACATACCAAAATCAAGTCTGAAATATACTCTAAAGCTTTAGTGTAGATCATCTTTGAAATATAAATTTAAAAAAGAAATGTAACCATATTTCATCAGTCTTCCAGAGGTACACATTTTTTCCTATGGTATTTTTCCTTTACAGCCTAGTTTCACTGTGCCAGACATAGAATCAAATACATAAAGGGTATTCACAGATTATAGTGAGAGCTATAAAGGGAAGGGCAAAAGAAATAAGAATGAAAAAAGCAAGCAATGTTTCACACTCCTACAAAGATCCTTGAGAGAGGCTACATTGAAGAAATGAATCATGAAGATGACAAACCAACATTAGTATCCTCAAAGTACACCAAATTACCACTTAAGATTATAAAATTACCCTGACTTGTCTATGAATGTTATTTAAAATAATTTTAAAAGACAGTTTTAAGAGTTTAGCAAAGGTCCATGAGTCTAAAAGCTCAAAAAGAAATTAAAATTCTCTGCATAGAAATAAGCAATCTGTTAAAACAGCAAATTCCTTTTCCATAACAAAATTTTACTTTCAAAACAAAGATGAGAGAACTGTTGGTTGGTGTCTGTATCATTCTATCTATCCTTTACTCTCTAAACCTGAACATAGTGTTTGTAACTATGGAATAGTGCTATTCTATAGCTATAGCATTGCTAACTAAATATTTCCTTAGATTAGAGAATTTATTTTAAAATAGGTATGACAAATAATGTTGTGCTTAAAATACCTATTGAGCAGAAAGAGGCAATCTCATTCTTACCTGAACTGCATAGATAAGAATTATTGTTGGCGAAGACCTTTGTTTTAATTTCTTTCATATTTAGAGAAGTTTTATTTGCAAAAACAAATTGGGTTAAGACCCAGAATAAGGTCTCAATCTTCCTAAAACAATTAGAGACATCTCTCTTCTGAGTAACATCCCAGGATTACAATAATTTTCATTCAAAGTCTGTAGTTTTTCAGGAAGGTTTCTGCTCTACAAATTTGCAAGTCTGTAATGCATAATGATTACATTACAAGAGATCACTCTTATTCAATACTTTTCTGATACTAGCTGTCCAAATTTAACAAATTACTTTTCTTCAAATGATAAATGTGTCATCTCAGTTTCTGCCTTTTTTAAAGCCATGTAGGAGATATTGTTAAAATCTCACAAAGACCTGTATTTATAAGATCAATTAAAAATATAATATTAGCAAAATTATCCTTTTAGTTCTCTCCTATTGTTTACATTGTGTATAATAATATTTCATAAAAGTTCTGTTAACTCTGAATTTAAAAACAGACCATAACACATAACTAACAAATTCATCAGAAACTTCTCTTTCAGGTTTCAGGATAGCAAATATATATAAAGCAATTTCAAGGCTTTAATATTTGATTAACATTATAACATCAAGAGCCAAAAATACTTTGCTATTTCAAATATAGTTCATACATAATATCATCGTATAATGATACTCTCATTCTTATATGTGCATATTGACACAGTTTAATTAACACTTCATTATAATTTTGGTGAGGCCAACTCCAAAAAAAACCTTACAACTGAACTTTATGGTTATTTTTATTTGAATACTTAACAATGGTGTAATCAGAATTTTAGATATCAGACAAAAGGAAACTTTAATGTCAATTTGATTCCTAACAAAATTTGGTTTTGGGAGCAGGGATTAGGCTCTGTAAAATTTTACTTAAAGAAGTGACTAAAGGAGTTCATAGCTCAGTAACATATGACTCAATTTTTAAGCTATGTCCAAGAAGTTGAATATCAACATACTGCTTACCAGTTCCCTTTTTACTGAGAACTGAGCATAACAGGCATATCAATGGCTCTGCATAAGAAAGCCTATCAAAAGTTGTCTCAAGGCAAACAAACAAATAAATAAAATTGCTGCATTATCTCAGCATTAATAGCTGTATAGCTTATTCAAGGTAATCAGCTAAAATTTCATTAAAACCTTTTAAATTTTGTTTTATCAAAACCATCGAAATAATTACCCTTTATTTCTGAGAGTTCAGACTTACGGGATACTTTTAACATCCATTTTTAAATGTGTTTCAAAATGCAGTCAAAGTCTCTAATAAGTATTTATTTTAATGGTAATGTATTTCATATTTTACTGATTTACAATACAATAATCTTGAAGGTATTGATTTCTTTAGATTTTTTTAAAATCTTTAACACATTTTTAAAAAGAACAGTGAAACAATGAACATGTCTATACTCTTTTAAATTCTTAAAAGGTGATTTTTTCAGGGCTGAAAAATGTTTATCTACTTATTGTTTGAACCTGTAAATCCAATAAAAGAAAAAGAAATATGAGACTGATTTTTATGTTAGTATTTACCTACATATTTTCATTGCAGCATAAAATGTTTTCATCAGTTAGCAACACATTGCATCTTCAATGAATTTTTTTCTTACTAATATATTCTTTATTTGAAGGAGAATAACTAAAATCAGCTCCTTGTGTTCTCTCAGGGATTTCTTGGACACTTGGGAATGTATTCAGACTACGCTAAATATCTGCTTTAAGAACCTATTATTTCTATACACAACAGATAGACATAAGCTCTTACTTAGGTGCAAGAAATTGGAAGCTCCACTGGCTACTATGAAGGCTACATAGCAGCTACTACATTAAATGACTATAATTAAATTATGCGATTACCATCTTTGAAAACTTTTTTGATAAATTCTAGGTTTTTTTCACAAATTTTCAATATCCAAATGTTAAAAAATAGTGTATATTAACTAAAAATCTGACTGCACAACTTTTGCTGCTGAACAATGAGTAACATGAAGTGGCTGAGACAATAAATGAATTATATCAAAGGTAAGCGCCTATTTAGTCAAAATATTACTTGGTTACCTTAAATAAAACAGTGAATAAGTAAGCCTGAATTCTCTCTATTGCAGAGAGGTGACTACAAAATCAGTTTTAACCTCACTATGCACATTTCAGTCTTATGTTAATGCAGACATATCTGCATTTCAGACTTTATGTTAATATCACTATTGTATGGCTGTGGGAAATTATGGATTTGTACTCTAAAGAAAGATAGAATAATGTATGTGGTAAATAACTAATGAGAATTAGCAAACCTGTTTGAGAAAGGGAATGTCAGAACAAAACCAAGGTTTAATGGATTTTTATCCTTATCTTACAAACATTTACATAAAAATACCACCATGGAACCAAAACTTTTTATTATTATTTTTAATATGTCTTATTAACTGTATGCATTTTTGCTGGGCCAAGACCTAACCTCTAACCTAGAGCACTAATGCTTTATTTCTAACATATGGACTCCAAAAAAATACCTCAGGATTTAAAATATATTGGTATATAGAGATAAAATATTAACAGAGAAGTGAGAGTTCATATTTTTATAAGACAAGAAAGCACTATTTTATTCAAATACAGACTGTTTCTACTAAGTCATAAGGCTGTCGCTGTAAAACAAAACTCATCACATAGCTAAAATAAATAAAGATCGCTGAATTTCATAGAGGGTTATGATAAAATAGAACAGCCATAAAATGAACTTTTTTGCAAATCTTTTTTGCCAGCAATATCAATGCTGCTAACAAAGGCTGAACTGCTAGTTCCTTTGTAGTCTTTGATTCTTAGTCCCAGAATAGTCAAAACAGGCTGGAATGCATTCTATAATTTCATGAAACGTAATGTATGTCACCAAATAATTATTTGGAACTGTTCTGTGCCAGTAAAGCCCTAACATTAATCTTGTATTTATAGAAGCTTCCAGACATTCTAGTTTACATCAGCCTTAGTAGTTCTGATAAGTTTCCTTGATTCAACCACTCTATCTTTTGAGGTGAAGAAAATGAAAGTTCTCATTGCATGTCTATAATCTGGCCAAAAAGTGTGGGAAGAAAACACTGGATATAAGGCAAGACAAGAAGGCAAGAATGAAAGTGCCATATTTTCAACAAATGTACCCTCTGAGTAAAACAAGGAAACATGTCATACAGGTACAATGTTAATAAGAAAATAAGTTTACTGTATAGTTCTTTCTACATTAATAACCTTCACCTCTAACCCTTCAGAACGGCTTTCTCCCAACAAAATGCCTGTTGCCAATTGCCCGACTCTGCTCCAACTTTTGTGAGGGCTTTCTCATGCTGTAGGTTATTTGAAAAGGACTGTTAGACAGATTATGTGTGAAAATAAGGTATTTTCATTCTATTTATCAGTATGATACACCTTATATGGTCTACATGAATAATTAAAGTCTATTTCAGAAGGACCTGTATGTGAAATCCGGAGGAATATCCCTACTATACCTCATTGCTTTCCAATAAAATAAATAATATATTCATATTTTTAAGTTTCCTTCTTTCAGTTTCTAATACAAAATTACTTTCAATATGGCAGCAAATTAAAAGGTCTAAGAAGGCATGCAGATTAAGCTTCATGCTTTGTATTAGTCCCTTTTCAGATCCATATGTTTATTTTGGAAACAGCCTGAGGACTGACCTGCTCCACAAGTGCATCCCAAGCTCAATATTTGCAGGAGCCTTTCAGTCTCCCTGAAGGGGTAGCATAGATATTGTCATAGGACTGGGCAACATTTAGATACAATTGTTTAAATACATCATTTGAAGCCTCCAAGACAAAATTTAGTTGATTTTTGAGCTTAAAGCAGAGATTTAATTCAATTCCCTTCCTTGTTATAAAGAAATAGCAATAGTATATCCTAGAACTATAGCAAGTACTCAACACTGAGTGAATTTTGTCAAAACATATTTAAAAATAAAGTCTTCATAAATGCAAATGTACGAAAAAATACTTCTTAAATGCAGAATGGAAAACTCACTTCAAAATAATGGGCCACGTTGCTACCTGCAAACTAGCCATCTCAAGAGACATATTGAGCTGTCTAACCTAGGGATTGTGGTACTTAAACCATAGGCTTCACACATGCCTTCGTCATGGTGGTTCAGATCTGTTAAACTAGGAGCCTCTAGTACTCTGTATAGGCAATGGCAGTAGACATATCTCTAAGGAGTGATTCAGTGTCTAATTGGAGTGTGTTTACCATTCTTCATTGGCTATATAAAAGCTTTTGTGTTCTCTAAGGGAAATTTAGTATTTCAACATTGTACCGTGGCACACTGTTGCCTACAAGGACTATCAGGCAAACAGATAAGCTTGAACAGAATCCTAAGTCAGGCTTTCACAAGTAATCCCTGTGTTCACATGGGATCTGGAACATCACATCAGCTTCTAAAAGTGAGGATGAGGAACAGACAATCTTTTAGTGATTGCAGTGCTTGTCTAGGAAGTAAGACAAGACTTGATTGACTGGGTTTTGGAACAGTCAGGGATAAGATCCCTTCTCCTCCCTACCTGGTGAAACTTGATCATAGTGCAGATAGAAAAGTAAGATATATGTGGTTTGGAAAAAAGAATTTTCATTTATAACTCACTGCTGGAGATCTCGCCTTGAGGGAAAGACCTAGATTTTAGTCCCTGATCCCAGTGTTTTTATGCATTTTATCCAATAATTCTTAAATAAAAATGATATGCACTTCCAATCTTCTGTGCAGATACGAAGGAACTGTATGCTTTAAAATGACAGACCCAGATTTATTTCAGATATTTTGAACAAAAAGGACAAACTTCTACAGGAAGTTTACATCAACATACTAAACCAGAGAGGAAACTGAAAAATCTCAATTTTGAATTGATATTGAGTACTTCTTCGAGAACTTGTCCTCTGAAGATTTTGATCACCAGTCTTCCCTTACAAATGACTGATTAAAAAAGAGTATGAACAAGCATGCAAGTTATATTATAGGAGTTTACCTGCATGCATATGACAGAAGGGTTGAAGTAAAGAGCAGTAATATGAGGATAAGTGCATGTGAATGTGTTAAAAAGCCAGGCAAATTTCAAGATACATGCTGCATCTGACAAAATAAAGTGACTTTGAACTTAATTTAATGTGCCAGAATGTTCTGTTAAGACTAGTATAAAACATTTGCATTACTAATGCAGCCATTTAAACTTAGTATTTCACACAATTGAAATTAGCACAAAGTAAGATTTTCTTGAACTTTCTTAATTGTGTGTGGGATGGTTGTTTGTTCTTAAAAAATGAAGACATTCAGACTCAATCAATATAGTATAAACAGCAGCAACTTGATATAAAATACTAGCACTGATACTTCACCTGGCATTGTAAACCTGGGAAATTAGAGATACATTTCAAATAACAGAAAAAATATACATTAAAATAAGAGAAATACAGACGATCCAATATCCATAATTATATCTTAAGTAGCACCATGGAGAGAAAGAATATATCTAATATATATTTAAAAAACAACCTACCATAATCTGATGTGCATTATTCGCTATCAAACCCTTATTTTTGACACTATCACATACATAAATTTGTGTGATTAAATGAATTGTACAAAAAGAGGTTAGGAATATTAACATTTTATATTAAAATGTTAACAAAAATTTGAAGGTAAATAACTATCACAATATTTTACTTAGTCCATGTTTACAACTGGGTCTATAGCTGTTGGGTGCACAGCAGGTAGTATTGAGAAGACAGCCATTCACCAGAAGTGAAAGAAACACTCTTGTCTTGATAGCGCTCTTTGTTTCATGCTTTAGTCTCTCAACATATCCATATACATCCAAATACAAGTGACAGAACCCACAATAGCTGAAAAATTTTCCACATGTAGGATATCTGTTGGCTTCTTAAAAAGACTGTAAAAATACTTTAACACTGTCATTTGAAGAAGTCAGATAAGTGGCAATAGACAAACAAAATGACCCAACTAAATTTTCTGGAACAGAAAAAAAAACATTAAAGGAATTAATAAGGAAATCTTTCAGGGTCACTTTTCATGAAACAGAAGCACACACCAATAAATCCATATTTTTGTTTTTGGGATTTTTTCTCTTCCCAGTCATAGATAACATACTAATTTTTAAGTATATTACTGGACATTAGTTTACAAAAGCATGAAAATGCCTGAATTGTTATACGCCTACTCCACTCTACTTTCTTCAATGGAATAATGTTTTTATTACATGGTATTCTGCATAATTTAATAGAAATGAAATACGTCATGTGATTTACATAGCTCTAACGAACCATAAGTCCATGAGCTCACTGCCCCATGGAGTTTATTTTCAATGTTCTCTGCAATTTAAATATTATGATTATTATGACTATTGCAATTTAAATGCTATGTCTGATGGCAGCTGGAAGCATAGGAAGTCATGGCTTCTTAATTTCAGAAAAATTTACAGAGTACAGATCTCATACCTGTTTCCCGATAATGTACATACCGTAGATCAGTCAGCTGTAGAACCACAATGCTGCATTAATCTTCTATCTCAAGAGCTATTCATGTTCTGTATCTTGTTACACATACATATTATAATTTGAGGTGGTGAAATGTTCTATTAGAAAGATAAAGTTATGAAAAAACCTGTCACAAAGTATAATGTGTTTTATTTTTCACCCCTAACTTGCTTGCAAGTTGGAATCTAAATCATTATTGATTGCTGATTTGTAAAATTAATAACTATAGTGATATTTTAAATCCATTATAATCACAGTAGAAAGCAATGATATAGTAGCACTTCAGAATAAGTATTCTATCATTATTTTCTACCTTTCTTATTAAAATGAATTAAGAACAGATTAAAATTTATTTAGAAATAGAACAGCTAATGTTGATCATAATAAATACATTTTTAGTAATAGAAAAGTATATGGGAAAATAAAGCTAGAGAAATTTGGACTAAAATCAGTCAATTTAAAACTTTTTTTAAAAAAATTTAACAAAGTTAAATAAAGTTTGTAAATAAGCACAGGGCATATTTCTAAAACAAATTACAGTCCAATACATGGGCATTCTGTAAAGATGTTGGGGTGAAATTTTAGGGACTATGTTATCATTGTGATTATTTTGTCTGGCCCTCTGAATATCTTTCTTTCTGAATGATATAAAAAAACTTTTTTTTTTTAGTTGTTTATATCATTAAGTGGGAAGCATTGTAATTTTACATTAGCCAAAGTATAGTCTAATTTACATAAATTGAACGGAATTATAAAGACTAGATTTCATTCACTGCACTCACCTAGGTAACATCACAGAATGTCAACAAATGCATTCACATAAAAAAGGAACTCAGATTATTAGATACATTAACAATGTACACACACTGGGCTGTCTGCAGTTATATAATGTTTTCTGGTATTCTAATTCTACATGTTCTTGCAAGTAATTCAGTATATTTATGCATTAAGGGTTACATGAATTTAGGAGTATATTCAGTACTTCTCAAGAAGCAATCGGAGATCATTATATAATGTCTTCCTCTGATTCTTTCGACCATCCTATGAAACTTGTATTCATTAACATTTGACCACAGGAGTCCCACCACCAGGCCATTAATGTCTGGCATACTAAAACCAATCATAACTAAGCTGCAAGACTTTCTTAATTGCCACATAAGAACTATGCATTACCCACCTCATAATATATCCATACTATTCCAGTGTCTTTAAGTAGGATATTCTACACATTTTTTTTCTTCACAATAGAGGAGACTTTTAAACAGTGTATAACAGTTCTATATTAATCTATTAAAATCCAGTAGTTTAGTTCATTATTTGGAGAACCTTATGAATTAAAGAAACATTAGACATTCTTTCCCCCACCCCCCCTTAACACAATATCAAAATCTTTTTGATTCATTTAGGGTACAAAATTAGGAAGATGTAGATTCAAGCCTGATATGGGGTATAAATCAACTTCCTATGAATGTAAGGATTTTATAGCAGCATTTGCAAACTAAAAAGCTTGGCATTTATACAATAATACATGCATAATTTCCCCCTTGTATGTCACATTCTTGAGAAGAAAGTAATTTTAAAACACAAGGTCAGAGAAATATCTGCCAATGTCACTAAAAATAATAAAGGAAGAAGGCTAAGAACAATCATAAAAAGCAATTTAGCATTTTTCTAGTTTGCATAACATTTAGTACCTAATGTTCATTTTCACACAGAATC
>NW_008825075.1:1042081-1058193 GCF_000699105.1 Pygoscelis adeliae | reverse complement strand
AAGGTAGAGATAAATTCTAGGTAGAGAAACTTTTTCACTGATTTAATGACTATCATTGTTCATTGGCCAACAAAACAGTTGGAGCCACTCTTGCAGAACCACAATATCTTCTATATCTGATAGATGGTATGACCAGAACAACCTGAGTCACAGCAGGAAAGACATTGAGCAAATTGTCAGCATGATTTACATACAAGTTGTCAACAGCATCTGGGTTGCTGTGCAGAAGAACGATGGATAACAGATGTTTCTAAAAATGTTCCCATCTGCCCTATCTGAATATACATCCACTGTGAAACAGTAGGCTTCAATGGCTACATAAGATCATCCTGCTCTGATTTTCAACTTTGATCCTCCTTCCTATAACATAAAATCTCTCCCAAAGTATAACATAACCAACATGCAATTACTTCCTGAGTTATTACTGAGTAATGTTCAGTCTTACTACTACTACAGAAAACTGTAGCAGAGTATCCAAAGATGATTAAACCAAAGTGGTCAGTAGTGACTACGGTGTTTTCATGGGTCTAAACCATATTTTCAAGTGTAAATGTGCTTTTGACCTTTTAACCAAATCCTGCCTTAAACTCATAAATATATAGCAAGTAGTTAATTAGTAACCCTAATAACTTTCATACTCTAAAATAGCTTAAAAAAAAAAAAAAAAGAGAGAGAAAAAAGAAAAAAGAATATTCATGGTAGCCCATTTTCGTGTCTTTAGAAGAACTTTATGCTTTTCCCAAAATTAACTGTTTTTTATAATCTAAATATATAACTAATAGTGAAAAAAATTCAAACTCTCACTGTGTCTTTTTTATATACATATTTACTTATAAATATCTATGGGGGTGTATATATACACATATACATGCACATATATATGCATATACATATATATGTATATGCACATATAGACAGAAAGAAAAAGAATCCATTTCACAAAAACTGTATTGTTATCATAGCTTATACACGGCAGTCATAGAAAGAATGATGAAAAATATGTGATGGTGAAAAAACCACCAGCCATCATGATCTTTTTGCAATACTGGCTATTATGTCTTTATTACAGTCCTAATTATTGCTTAAAGTTTCTCTAAGTTGATTAATATTGTATACTGCCACGTAACAGATATATAGCTCTCTGACATATAGTCAGTTATTTTTTTATGTATATAGCAAAATAAAATTTCATGTGATAAAAATAATATAGTATTCAAGAAAGAAACATCTGAAATTAAGCATGTATGAAAATATCATCTGAAGATAATAACTCTGTGGAACTTGTTAGACTGTATGTTTTCTTTGGCAACAGAGGTGATACTGAAAGCTCCCATCACCAGCTATCTGTTCCTGCCCAATCAGTTCTGGTTATAAACAGTTTATGAAGCCCTCTCCATAAAGTGCTGGTAAGTTGTTAAACACAAAGGGGAAGGAGGGAGACTGGTATGTTATTAAAAGCTATTGCAGTGTAAAAACTAAACATTTTCAGTGGGAGGACCTTTAATGGAGGTAAAAGAAAAAAGTGAATAAGCATCACAAAAGCTCGTTATAGCTAATTGTCACTAATTAAAAGATTGAATTCATATTACGTAAGATGATTCAAAGATTCTACAGAGGATGCTAAAATTAGAAAGTATCTCTCTAATATGCCATCCTGCTTCATGGAATTTTTTTTCTTCTTAGTATGATTTTGTTACTTGCTGTGGAAGTACAAATTTGAGAAACTCCCCTGCTTCTACAGAACATGAAAGCAGTATTCAGAACTTTATTTTAATTTATCTTACAGAAAGAAGTTTGCACTCACAAGTTTATGAAGACAACAGAGAAGTAAAGGAAACATTTCTGTGAAATAATACCGATGTCTACCAGACTACTTTTAGAAGATGATTGTAAAATAGACAGTTTCAGATGAGGGAATGTTAATGCAAAATAGAGCTGTCAATTTATTAAGGGGGTTACTCTTTTTGCTTTCCCTTATACAGTAGTAGCTAACTAGTGATGGTCTCTAAGAAGAGAAGGAAAAATGTTGCTTCTCACACATTAGAAATAAAGAACAAATAATAAGTAATAATAGGAAACCAAGAACATAAGACAAATGCTTTAATCTCAGAATGCAAATAGGTTCCTGAGTAATTTGTATGGTAGATGGCTGGCAAGCAATAACATGCCTAGCAAGGTCAAACAAGAACATAACATGTATTGGAAAATGCAATATAAAGGTATGTAGTAAATGATACTATGATTTACAAAATCTAATCCTGCACTGCAAAACACACAGCAAGGGTATGACTAATACGTTCAAAACAAATTTACATGAAATTACTGAATAGTTTACTTGGAAGGAGTAAACAATTTGCAGTTTTCCCCACTGTCTTTTAACACAGCCTTCCTGTTTCTGTCTTCATGAACACTGACTTCAGTATAAGTATGTAGGTACACCATTTGGTCATCAGAAGTTTCAGCAACACAAGCTACTCTGTACTGGGTCTGGCTGGGATGGAGTTAAGTTTCTTCATAGCAGCCCGTATGGTGCTGTGCTTTGCATTTGTGGCTAAAACAGTGTTGATAACACACCAGTGTTTTGGCTCAACAATGTCTGCACAGCATCAAGGCTTTCTGTCTTCCCACTTCCCCGCCACAGCAAGCAGACTGGGGCACAAGAGGTTGGGAGGGGACACAGCCAGGACAGCTGACCCAAACTGGCCAAAGGGATGTTCCAAACCATATGATGTTGTGCTCAGCAACAAAAGCTCAGGGGAAGGGGGAGGAAGGAAGGACATTCATAGTTATGCTGTTTTCCTAAGCAACATTTACAAGCGCTGAGGCCCTGCTTCCCAGGAAGTGGCTGCACGGCTACCTGCTGATGGGAAGTAGTGAATAAATTCCTCATTTTGCTTTGCTTGCAAACACAGCTTTTGCTTGCTTTATTAAACTGTCATTATCTCAATCCAAGAGGCCTATCCCTTCCTTTGATTTTCTCCCCATCCCATGAGAGAGGGGAGTGAGCAAGAGGCAGGGTGAGTGTTTGGCCACTGGCCAGGGCAAATCCACTATAAAATCAGATTAGAATAAGGAAAAATTAGAACTTAATTTTTTATTTCTCTGTATTTTTATTTACTGTATCTTCAACTGAAAAGTTTGAGGAGTTTTTCTATTAAATCTACAACCATAAATGGCAAGTGTCTGTTTTTATTATATCTGACAATTTATCCCTAAGACTATATGAAATGACTCTTTAAACTAAACAATTAATTAAACAATTAATGTACATAAAAGCAATAAGCTACATCTATGCACTAAAATGAAAAAAAGGGCTTGTGTAACAGCATAGAAAAAGTTGTGTATTTTTCACATTTCCAAGGGTCCACAAAACATTTGCATTCAATATTTATCAAATCTGCCACCTAAAATAAATGGGAATCACTTATTTTTATAGTAAAACTGGGATGTCAAGCAGTAACCTCTGTTATAAATTGGATCCTACAGTTGCAGATGATGGAAAAATGGAGATAAGTGGGTAATAGATTGTCACTTCCTTCCGAAGATTATTTCACCTCCTCCTGTCAGCTGCATTTCCTGCTAAAATATCTCTCGCTCACTTATTATACACTTAATTTGACTATTCACTATATGACGAATCAATGCAAATTACACTTTTTCTGGCTATACCACTATTTATGATCTGTCAGAATATTATTCCATGGTCGAGATGACTGCTGCACTCACTCGGTTGATGACATGTTTGGTGCATATTGGTCTGCAGATACTAGACTATCAGGAAGCCTAACAAGGAGATAAATGAGGAGGAGAACTGACAGTGAAAGGAGATGGAAGATGAGATAGGAAATGTGTGGGGGAAAAAATAAGTTATCTAGGAGGACTAAAACAAAGAAGGCAGGAGCCTAAGACAGCCTAAACCAGAGATAGTTATAATAGACTTTCAACGTACATAGCACCACTGTCATTCATCCAAACCAAACATCCACCTAGTATTGCCTGGAATCCTAATGAATAAAGGTATAAGATTAACAGGGTAAATATGATTGAGTATCTCACAGTAGCCATTTGATGGGTTGCTAGTAAGGAATGCAACATGTTTATTCTCTTTTGTCTGATGGCAAAAGTGCAAGACCCATTCATGACAACAGCCCTCATGCTCAACAGTGTATGCACTGGTGTTGTGACTGTTCTAGGGATCCTTCCCCCATCTCTGGTTCTGGATGCAGACAGTCTTTCTCAGCCTTAACTGCTGAATATGACTGAAAATCAAACAGCTCCACTTCTATTTCTTTTTGCCTTTCCTCTTGCTCTGCTTGATGGGAAACCTGATTGGAAACGTTACTGGAACTAATCAGTTTGTCAGCAGTTTCTTTTTGACAAACCAGTTTTTCCTTAAATGGAGTCAGCTTGTTAGAAAAATTACAAGTTAGCAGTGGAGCCCTTAGAGCAATAGTCCTCTGCTGCTAGCTCTGAACTATCCTCTTACTGAGCTGCTTCTGAAGACTGGGCTGAAAAAAACAGCAAAGAAGCAAAAGGCTCCATGTACGAACTGCAAATACCACCCTGGTACAGAACCATACAAAATATTAATAATCTTAATCAGAATTCATAAAAAGAATTCTGCAGGTTTTCACAATATATTCAACTGATATCAATAAAGCTACAAAATACATCAGGAAAGACATAGAAGACTGTAAAGAGCTGCCGAATCCATGAAACTGATGAGATAGCTGAAACAGGCATTTCATTGCATGCTGATATCCCTTCCTCTCTCAGAAATATATTGATGATTTTCAGCTTTTTAAATAAGAGCTAAAATAAAACACTTCTGACATTTCAATTTACAGATGAAGTAAACCATAATGCACAAAATATTTTAATGTATTGTTAAATTGTTCATTTACCTCCATTTGCTAACAAAAAAACCATTTAAAATTATAGACTGCCATGTAATATTATTAGGTCAAAAAGCATAATTTCCTAGATTTCATTTTATATGCAGTTTTAAAATCTGTCATGCCTTAATTATCAGTGACCTATCCAATAGACCAAAGAATTATAAGATTGAGGTGGGCATGGCAAGCTGCACATCTGCATATATATTTATCATAGTAAGTCTTTTGATCACTACATTGAACAGCGCAAGGAGATTTATTTACTTTTATTTAAAATCAGACTGTCTCAAGTTTGACTGGTGAACTTGAAACTAAAGACAAGTACATGGTTCATTTACATTTCAATCCAAAGCAGGCGTAGGGTGGCAGGAGTAAATCTTCTTTCAGAAAAGATAACATTAATAGTGACAGTGCATAGAAATTAGATAAACATGGCAGATAGAGTAAAAAATAAAGTACAGAATATGGCTAAAACCCACAAACATGTTGACCCTTCTACCAAATCCCACTGTCAAATGTCAGTCTTTTAACACAACCAAAAAAGAATGTTTATCTATTCCTATCTTGAAGTAGATAACAAATTTATAATGTTAAAGATTGTATTGGGTTTGTGTGGCAAGGTTTTTTTTTGGGGGGGGCTACAGGGGTGGCTTCTGTAAGAAGATGCTAGAAGCTTCCCCCATGTCCGATAGAGCCAATGCCAGCCAGCTCCAACACAGACTCACCGCTGGCCAAAGCTGAGCCAATCAGTGATGGTGGAACCACCTCTGTGATAACATATTTAAGAAAGGGAGGAAAAAAAACCGCAATGGCAACTTCAGCCAGAGAGAGGAGTGAGAATATGTGAGAGAAACAACTCTGCAGACACCAAGGTCAGTGAAGAAGGAGGGGGAGGAGGTGCTCCAGGCGCCAGAGCAGAACCCCTGCAGCCCATGATGAAGACCATGGTAGGCAGGCTGTCCCCCTGCAGCCCATGGAGGTTAATGGTGGAGCAGATATCCACCCACAGCCCATGGAGGACCCCAAGCCAGAGCAGGTGGATGCCCAAAGGAGGCTGTGACCCTGTGGGAAGCCCGCTCTGGAGCAGGCTCCTGGCAGGACTTGTGGACCCGTGGATAGAGGAGCCCATGTTGGAGCAGGTTTTCTGCCAGGACTTGTGGCCCCATGGGGGACCCACGCTGGAGCAGTCTGCTCCTGAAGGACTGCACCCCATGGAAGAACCCATGATGGAGCAGTTTGTGAAGAACTGCAGCCCACGGGAAGGACTCATGTTGGAAAAGTTCATGGAGAACTGTCTCCCATTGGAGGGACTTTGGAAGTTTCCAGATTTATCAGATCAAACATTGAACCCATGCTCTAAAATCTTTATGTATACTGCCCTAGGAAAAGGCTTCTGCCATCAGTCCATGTCTCTACAACTTTTCTTCCTACAGTGTGTGTCATATTCCAAGTTCAAACACTGAAATATTCTCTTTTCTAGCCTTATTGTTATTTTGAACTGATATAAGCAGGATACCATGCTGCTGTGTGAATTTCATTTTCATAATTCATTGCTTTTAGGGTTTTGCCATTCCATTATATCCTCCTGTAACTCTATGTCTGACAAAGATCGTAAATTAGTTAGTTCTTCAACCAACCATGGAAATTTTTTTCTGATGTCAGAGTTGAGGTTTCCATATTGAGTTTCAGCAATTTATGGCATTTGCTTTCACCTAGAGATAACATTATCAAAAATCACTGTTGTACTCTTCTTGACCTTTTTCTTCATAGCTTATAAAATGTGTTCTAAATAACATGGCAAAGCCAAATAAATCTTCCTCTGCACATCTGTTCTTAAAGCTCCCTTTTAAATCTGGTGGTTGTTCCTATTAACAAGCAGAAAAAAACACCCCAAACACTAGAAAACTGTGGGCCAACAACAATTCATTTACAGTCATGCTGAACAATACTCTTAACTTATGCTCCCTGGTCATTTTAGTTATTTGCTTGCTTAGATTGCCATATCATTGGGCAAGTTGGTTTTGGTTTTGCTTTCAATGATGTAGAACTCAAATAAAACAGCTTTGACTAAATAAAATAGAGCTTACTAGCTCTATTTCCTACTGTACCACTGTAAAGTTAAAACCTAGATTCCCTATGAGATCTTAATATGTTAATGTCAGTTACTGTCATTTCAACAATACCTGTTAAACATAATATTTAGCAACATTGTGTTATCAGTAGAAAATTTAGCTTGGGTAACCCCATCAGCTAGCAACACAGTATTTTGTCACATGCAAGTTCAGTTTTAAAAGCCGAATCATTTAAAACTAGGTTTTAGCCTGAAGTGTTCTTCTGTGATTTATTGTAAGGAAAAATCTATGATGTTGATTACATGCTCTCTTTATGTTATATGGTATATTTTAACACCCCCTAAGAGCAATCCAAACAAAGAGAAAATGCCTTCACACTACTCAGAAGTCTCTTTTCCTACTGCATTCAAGGTTAAAGAAAGGATATACTATCTCCCCTCAGGTGGAGTAGGCTTCATCCAGAACTCTGAGAGCACAAAAAATAATTAAAGCAGAACAGAGGCTAGAATACTGTAATCAGTGACATAAGAATTAAGTAATTTTACTTCAGTGTTGCTCACTAAGAATTTCTGACAAACAATGAACAGTTACACAGAGTAACAAAGTTGTGTGAAAGAAGAATGAAATGTATGTACAATATGAGATGTACCATTCTCAAAGAACTGTTCCCAAGAACAAAAATTTATGGATTTATGTAGCTGTGCAATAGTGCTATTGTTAATGCTTGTTATAGATGACTAACTCTAGTGATTTGAGCCAATGGCTTATTGCTATACAGCTGGCTTAAATACAGATAGCTATAAAAGTCTGAGTGAATGTGGAATTACATCCCATGATCAGCCAACTTCAAAATGGATTTGAAATGGCTGAACTCTCAAAAGGAACAAGGGTGTGCACAAGCAGTAGGCCAAAGAAAGCTGTGCAAAACCAATATGACAGGATGTGGAAATCTAGAAAAATACATTTCAAAGACATTTGCATCAGCTATGCACATCTTTCAAATTCTGAGTCAATAAACCTATAATGATATGAAAAAATTATAAAACATGGGATTCATGAAATAAAATCCACTATACCAATGTAAATATAAAATCTAAAGAGTGTTTTTTTATTAGTTTAAAAAAAATTAAAATACACTGGACTTGGATTCATTTAGTAACAACATTCAGCCTTTGTATCAGGTTTACAACTGAATATTCACATAGTCCAGATTTCTGAGTATGAGAGCAATAGCAGCTTCTACACAGACATTACATGGCTCACAATACCAAGATTCACTTCCACTTCAAACTAAACATCCATTTTATATAATATTATATATAAACATCATGTCAATTATATGAACTTAGAATTTCTATTCTGCCATGACTATCAGCTGCTCCAGATCTTGAAATACTATATTTTTATGCCAAAATCAGGATCAAAAAATATTTCATTGTTTTTTAAAAGAAAGGTATGGCAACCTGTTGCACTATATAGTCATCTGCAATATTATGAATGTTACAGCTTTCATAACTGACCAAATAAATTATAAAACCAGCAACAGAAGGAACTGCAATTGCAGCAGCTGGCAAATCCCACAGTCACAAAGAAATCGTTACTATACATTGCTCTTACTTACTTTTAATATTTATATTTTCACCTCATATTTACTATAATTTAAAACATCAGCTTTTGAAGTCAGAATTCAGTAAATATTATTGTCTTTATTTTACTCCAGCAGTAAAGCAATCCTAAATCCAGTTCAACAAAGATTTCCTCAGAGGTGAGCAAAGAATTAGGTCTTAGGATTCAGCGTTACATTTAATAGGCATATTATTTATACCATACTATCTTTTTTTCCATTAGGGTTTTACATATTTAAATATACCAATAACAAGAACCCCAGAAGAATAAAAATAGCCTCTGATATTCTTACAAAAATAGGTGAAGACCTTGTATTCTATCGTGCCAGACCTTAAACTGAGTCACCAAAATATCGGAAGCCTTTAAGAAATCTAACAGAACAGGGAAGATCATTGTATTTTTCCCCACCATATGAAGAATAACTGAACTTGCTTCACAAGATTAGCAAGAACAATAATAATGATTGCAGTTGGTTCACATTATTGTAGTATGAACTAAAACTGAACACAAGTGTGTATGTCTCACTTACATTTCACCACTGCTCATATAGGTTGAGAATGGCAGCCTAAATCCTTGACAGTGCTGTGCACATCAGACCGCAGTTATGGAAAAACAAAAAATTCTTGTGTAATTCTTGGTAGTTAATCTCTTGGAAATTACAAAGACAACAGGATTGGCCATGAGATTACTTGATTGTACAATGCACTTATCAGTGTGGCATAGCTATGTGATCCCAGATCAGGTATTTCCAGTGAAGAGAAGGAGGAGCAATGCTCATATCTTACCTAAACCATCATGCACATTTCACCTGTAATTAAGAAAAAAATCCTCAGACCAGAAAAGACACAAAGATGGACCACTGACAGGACTGTGCAAAACAGACATCTTACTATTAAAGAGAAGAAAGGAGTAGTTTTGATCTAAGAAAATTAAGTCCAACAAAGGATCTGATTGTTTTCCTTAAAGTTACCAGGATGTGGCCATTAGGAAGCAGCAAACTATATTAAAACTTAAGGACAGATGTTGGCACAAGAACCAACATGGACATATTTAAGATAGGAATTAGGCTAATTGGCAGAAACATCCAGGATGTACTGTTCTGTCAGTAGGAATAGTGGGAAAAAGAAAACAAGGTGGTGTTAAGACAACGCTTGGTAAAATCATGTATGTCTGTAATGATAAAACACTGGATTTTTTTTAATCTAGCAAGTGCCTTCCACTTCTATAGTTCTGTGAGAACATCCTATGTTTTGTGAGTATGTTGTGGGTTGACCTTGGCTGGCCACCAGGTGTCCACCAAGCCATTCTATCATTCCCCTTTCTCCCCCTTCCTGGGGGAGAAAATATGACAAAAAGTTGTTCCCCTGCTCTAGCGCGGGGTCCCTCCCACAGGATACAGTCCTTCATGAACTGCTCCAACATGGGTGCCTCCCACAGGATGCAGTTCTTCAAGAAGTGCTCCAGCATGGATCCTTTCCACAGGGTATAGTCCTTCAGGAACAGACTGCTGCAGCATGGGTCCCCCACAGGCCACAGTTCCTGCCAGAAAACCTGCTCCTGCGTGGGCTTCTCTCCACAGGCTGCAGCACCTGACAGGAACCTGCTCCAGTTTGGGCTCTCCATGGGCTGCAGCTCCCTTCAGGGCATATCCACCTACTGTGGTGTGGGGTCCTCCACAGGCTGTAGGGTGGATATCTGGTCATCCATGGGCTGCAGAGGGACAGCCTGCATCACCATGGTCTTCTCCATGAACTGCAGGGGAATCTCTGCTCTGGCGCCTGGAGCACCTCCTCCCCCTCCTTCTTCACTGACCTTGGTGTCTGCATAGTTGTTTCTTCCACATATTCTCACTATTGTCTTTCAACTGTTGCACAGCATTTTTTACTGTTTCTTAAATATGTTATCACGGAGGTGCTACCAGCATCGCTGATGGTGGAGGGAGTGGGGACTTCATTCCTCATAATCTGGCTTTAGAAGCAAGAATATGATTGGTCTTACAAGTCACTTGGAAAACATTTAAAGAAAGGAAATATTATGAAAATATGTCAGAGAAAACTAGACTTTTTTGTCTTCTTTCCTCTACATCACAGCTTTTAGGGGCAATAGAGAAAGGTATCAGTCACAAACTTAATGACAGCTCAGAAAAAAGCAATGTTCATCTTTATTAAATGAGATCCATAAAAACCAGATAGAACTGTTCAAAAGACAAGTAACTGTTATCAATGCGATGGCCTATCAGATCAATTTATTCTCCAACTGACCAGCAAAATGAAGCATTCCTGGTAATAGATCCATTTGTAGTTAAAGAGGAGGAAAGAACCAGAGGCATTATCTGTTTTGAAGTCTGTCTGCATTGCACATATTTACCTAGCTCTATTTTATAGACCATAGAGATTATGCGATAATGAAAATATTGAATGGGTAGCATTCATTTCATATTATTGGCATATGTTTCTTGATGAGGAATTAATAAGAATTTGCCAATAAGAAATATACCATTCACTTCACAAAACCACTATTTCAATCAAAGCTCACTTTCCTATTAATGGATATACTTGTACTATTACAGGTTAATATTATGAAGTGTTCACTCACAAAATGTTAATCATTCAGTCATTCTCTGCCTATCAGTAAATATATTCTCGTACTTGCTATTAAAATATGGGTTTGCATTTCAGTGTTTACCATACAACCCAACATGTTTGATTATGAAAAGGAAATAATGGACATATTAAAATCTTAGAAAGTTACTTCATTTTTGAAAGTTTGCATATGGTCAATCACTTCCATGGATGTCCATCAGTGATTATTAATCAATTGATACCTATTATCAATTCATTCTAAAGCAACAAATTAAGCAAAATTCATAATGGACTTGTTATAGCTAAATAATATAGAACATGGAAATGGTTTGCAAGATGTCTCCCATTCCTTACAGGTTCGGAAGACTGATCTGTGTGTGGAAGATTTTCTCAGGACTTTGGATTAATTCAGAGTTTATTTACTACACATGATGTATTTGACTATGAAGCCAGCTTAGGAACTTCCAAGCACCTCTCACCCATGGCTGCCCATATTTCCACACAAACAATTCTCTATCTCCTCAGTTTTGTCAGCAAAAGTTTCTGAGAGGCTATGCTGTAAAGCCAACCACTGAAAAAATCCAAGCTGAAATGACCCAGCACATTGATGTATAATCATGTGAGTGTTGCTCACCTAAAATGTCTGGCAAATGCATAATACCCTACTGGAGTATATACAGTTGGGCTATTGAAGAAAGTAATTTCCAGTGACTGTGAGTAAGAGCAAGGGGTTTGACCTCAAAGTCATCAGCTATATTCTGGCAGAAACATTGATTTTAAATCTTTCGTGGAACTACTGCATCTTATTAAATACACATTTAATAATCTATTTTTTTCAATAATTTCTGTTCATGTGTCAAGTAGTATGCTGAAGAAATGAGTTTTAAAGATGAATGATGCACAGATCATATTTATTTTTCTATTCTTTAACACCGTCTTTAAGTAGTTTTTACAAGATTTCATAAGAAATGTGTCCAGTAGTACAGTGTGGAATTTTCCTAGGTTCCAAATGTGAACCTTAAACACAAGATTGTACTGGTTTTGGCTGGGATAGAGTTAATTTTCTTCATAGTAGCTCATCCAGTCCTATGTTTTGGATTTGTGACAAAACCGGTGTTGCTAACACATCGATGTTTTAGTTATTGCTGAGCAGTGCTTGCACAACTTCAAAGCCTTTTTTGTTTCCCACACTGCCCTGCCAGCAAGTAGGCTGGGGGTGCACAAGATGTTGGGAGGGGACACAGTCAGGACAGCTCACCCCAGCTGACTAAAGGGACATCCCACACCATACAATGTCACACTCAGCAATAAAAGCTGGGGGAAGAAGGAGGAAGGAGGGACGTTTGGAGGGCATTTGTCTTCCCAGGTAACCATTACATGTGATGGAGCCCTGCTTTCCTGGAGATGGCTGAACATCTGCCTGCCAATGGAAGATGTTGAATGAACTCCTTATTTTGCTTTGCTTGTGTATGCAGCTTTTGCTTTCACTATTAATGGTTATCTCATCCCACAAGTTTTCTCACTTTTGCCCTTCCAAGTCACTTCCCCATCCTGCTGCAGGGGGAGTGAACAAGCAGCTGTGTGGGGCTTAGCTGCCTACCAGCATTAAACCACAAGAAACCATGCATAATTTCTTTTCCTCACTCATTATTAGAAATATTTTCTTAATATGTTACCTGTATTTTCACTGCTGCAGGTTAAACACATTCCCTTTTCCCCATGCAGTACAGTAAACCAGACTATTCTTACCTTTCCACCAGCCACCTTCATGCATTTAAAACTTTGCTATTCTGTTCCTGACCAAGTCTTCTAATCATTAGGTTAAATAACTCAAATTAGTTAATGCTTTCCTGTTTTCATAATTTCTAACTTTCTGGTTGTTTTCCATATTTCCCAATGGATTTGTATCCTTTGTTGAAATTGAGAGGTCACAAATGGATATCATATTCTCTCAGACGAAGATGAAGTTATTGACTCCCTGACATAGGTTTTGAAATCTAATTCTAATAAGATATCCTAAAGTAATCTTTGTTGATTAAAATTACCTCATAGGTCAGTATATTTTTCATCCAGAAAGAGGTAAGTTCATGAATCATTTGATAATTAATATGAATTTGATTTATAAAAATTTGAATGTTTTCAGATTTTTTTTGTTTTAAACTTTCTCTGATATAATTTTTTAAGATTGTTCCACAAGCTTAAATTTTTTTTTAAAATAGCATGCAATAGCACTTTTAAATTTTATTTTTACTACATTGCATCTACATTGCAATGACTGTGGAATCACAGTTTGACAATTGTCACAGTTTCACATTAGTCAAAGTTTAAAATATTTCTAGTGGCTCATCATCATTCTATTTTCTTCATACTTAATGAAAGCATTTTTAACATGTAGGTATATTAATTACATTATAATCTAATCACAAGAAATTAGCCATGGTTGTAGCTGTCAAGACAAAACCATTGTATATTACATGGTGCAGCATGCTTATAACCTCCATATTAAAAAGTAATTCTCTACTGAACATGGATATTCGTAAGTTAATGACCACAATAGTATTTATTCAGAACATACAATGTAAATGGTACCTTTTCTACTGCTCCAAGTTTTATTATGAGCCTAATTGTGTCTCAAAGACTTAAAAGGTAATTCACGTTTCAGATTAATAAGCACAAATAACTCATGGTGTTCCTGAGAAAACTTGCAAATAAAGTAATTTATTATGAAGCATATTCTACATATGTATTTCTGCAAGCATGAATATCAAAGGAATTTGTGGTACTCTTGCCTTTTTTATTAACAAAATTGGTGATTGCTTTTAACCAATAATTTTCATACTTTCAAGGCATGTCATTTGTTTTCATTAGAAGTTTTCACTTGTTTAATATTCACAGTTTGTGGGTTATTTATTTAAACTACAAGTAAAATCTTCTTTCTCTCACACCTCATATCTGAGTTTGTGCTAAACCATTTAAGAAGGTAAAATTTTGTAGTAAAAATAGAAGTAGCATAGCCATTTCAATTTTGATTTGGTATGTTGTATTCATCTCCCCAGTCCATGTAATCCACTTTCCAACTATTTGCTTTTCTAAGTTTTCCTTTTTCCAAGGCTAATAATGTCACTAAAGAAACAGTAAGAACACGTTTGTAGCTATTGTCCCAAAGTACTGTACATTGTTTTATTTAAATAAAAGAAGTTTTGGACTTACTTTTGAGCAAGGCCATTTTAAACAAGCCTTTAGCTGCTGTCTGTAAAAGTAATTCTTGTATGTGACCTTATCAAGACACTTGTTTACATGACTTAATAGTGTTACATGCTTTATTTTAAACTACCATATCAAAACCTATAGATCATTGAACAAGACCAAAAAAAAAAAAAAAGCTTGTCAATAAGAAATACATGTAAATGAAATCTAAAAACATACACAAAAGAGATGTTTTACTTTCTAAGAGTCAATACATTTAGAAGACAATCTTTTGTGATAAATGATTGTACTTCCCTCCTCACTGGAAAGCACTAGAATTTGTCAAAACAATCTGTCCTCCTTCTTGCAAAGCTTTCCTTCTGCAGCTAATCTGGCTGCCTTCTGTGTTACATTTTTTCTAAAAAATACATTGCATATAGAGGTTAGAGGGAATGCAGGATATCAGGCTTGTATCAAGTTGGCTTGACATAAGCTTCTCCAATGCAGAAATCAGACCATTTCATTTGCAACCATGAGACTGTAGCAAGTATCATTAAGTTCTGCTGAGAGTTAAGAAACTGCCAACTGAGAGAGCACAGGTTTGTGAGTGGTACATTTTGGTCATACTTCAGTTAAAGGAGCACAAATAGTGTAGTAGATTATCAGTTCGCAGTAAACATTGTAATGACCACATTCTGGCTGAGAAGAGAGGATTCAGAGAAAAAAGAGTAGTCACCGTTCAAGTAAATAGATTAACCCTACTAGTAGGCATTGAAAGCATTATTTTCTCTTAAATATGCTGGGGGTAGAGTTTTTGAATACCAAAAGTCATTAAATCAAATGAAAATGACATGTCATTTGAACTGACCTTTAAATCATTACACTAGTTAAAAAAAAAATCAAAAACCAGAGTGTTAGTTTGGAAAAGATCATTTGGGCGTTTAGCTAAGTAGCAATTCAACAGATGATTAATATGCCTCAAAGGGCTGTCTTCAGCATCTATATCATGTAATTGGAAGATGAGGACAGAATCTTTACTTCTTCCTTTCCTTCTGCCTGCAACAAGGGAACATAACTATAAGCTTAAATGTTGTACCAAATAATCATTTATTTTTGCTTCAAATTTCCAGCTGCAAAGATATCTGTAAGTGCTTCACTGCAGTCTTGAGCTTGTCTATTTGTGCCTTATAGCAGAGAAGGGTATATTATAGTTATCCCTAGCTGCTTCTTTTTTTTTTCTCAAAATTATAATGCAACTAATAAAATATTAAAGAAAAATCTGAGAGCTGTATAATATACATCTTGAGGGTGCTCACAAGGCATGTGCGGGACAACCAGGGCATCAGGCCCAGCCAGCATGGGTTCATGGAAGGCAGGTCCTGCTTGACCAACCTGATCTCCTTCTATGACCAGGTGACCCGCCTAGTGGACAAGGGAAAGGCTGTGGATGTGGTCTACCTGGACTTCAGTAAGGCCTTTGACACCGTCTCCCACAGCATTCTCCTTGAGAAGCTGGCAGCTCACGGCTTAGACAGGTGTACTCTGCGCTGGGTCAAAAACTGGCTGGACGGCCGGGCCCAGAGACTTGTGGTGAATGGAGTTCAATCCAGTTGGCGGCCGGTCACGAGCGGTGTTCCCCAGGGCTCAGTATTGGGGCCAGTTCTGTTCAATATCTTTATCAATGATCTGGATGAGGGGATCGAGTGCACCCTCAGTAAGTTTGAGGACGACACCAAGTTGGGCGGCAGTGT
>NW_008825075.1:1041172-1041707 GCF_000699105.1 Pygoscelis adeliae | reverse complement strand
ACATTGGAACAGGCTGCCCAGGGAAGTGGTTGAGTCACCATCCCTGGAAGTATTTAAAAGTTGTGTAGATGAGGCGCTTAGGGACATGGTTTAGTGGGCATGGTGGGTTGGGTTGACGGTTGGACTTGATGATCTTGGAGGTCTCTTCCAACCTTAATGATTCTATGATTCTATGATTCTATATACAGGTTACAGCTGGAGGAGGAAAATTTAAATTTACTTTTCTGATTCTCTCCCCCACCCTGCTGGGGCAGGAGGAGTGAGCGAGTGTCCTCATTTTGGCAGGGATAGAGTTAATTTCCTTCTTAGCTGGTACAGTGCTGTGTTTTGCATTTAGGCTGAGAATATTATTGATAACACACCGATGTTTTAGTTGTTGCTAAGCAGTGCTTACACTAGTCAAGGACTTTTCAGCTCCCCATGCTCTACCGGACTGAGAAGGCTGGAGGTGCACAAGAAGCTGGGAGGGGGCACAGCCAAACTAGCCAAAGGGACATTCCATACCATGTGATGTCATGCTCAGTACATAAACTGG
>NW_008825075.1:1021269-1037511 GCF_000699105.1 Pygoscelis adeliae | reverse complement strand
GCCTCGGGCAAAGGCAAACCCATCCGTGGGATTGCTTTTGCTCAAGGACCTGGGTGCACTTGGTGGATAATGTGGAAGGATGGGCAAGTCCAATGTGTACCTCAACGGGATTTGATTTTGGGTGAGAATAGCCAAAAAATTAAATTGTGTGATGTTAACTGCTATATAATACTATATATATATCATCACTTCCATGGTGGCTCTATGCCATGGCAATGGTATTACAGTAAAAATCACCCAGATTAATGACGAATGAACTTTGATGAAAGCGAGCAAAGTGCAGCGATGATAAAACAGGACAAGTGCAGCAGTGATGGGACCAAAACTGGCTTTGGCATGCAACAATCCAACACCACACACCGTCTCTCCTGCCCTGAAGGACTGTTATGACAGATGGAGCCCAAAGGCATGGACTAAATTAACTCAACAAACATTTTATAGGGATGGCCCATAGACTAAGGGAATGATATCTGTGTATATATATCAAAAGACAGGAAAAGTGGTAGTGATGAATTGGAATGTGTTGGAAAGTGTGGGGACCTGGGCATGATATAGATGGTATAGAATAAGGGGTGGATACTGTCCTGGTTTCAGCAGGGATAGAGTTAATTTCCTTCCTAGTAGCTGGTACAGTGCTGTGTTTTGGATTTAGGCTGAGAATAATATTGATAACACACCGATGTTTTAGTTGTTGCTAAGTAGTACTTACACTAGTCAAGGACTTTTCAGCTTATCATTCTCTACTGACTGAGAAGGCTGGGGGTGCACAAGAAGCTGGGAGGGGGCGCAGTCTTGACAGCTGACCCAAAATGGCCAAAGGGATATTCCATACCATGTGACATCATGGTCAGTATATAAACTGGGGAAGAGCTAGCTAGGGGTGCCGCTGCTCGGGAACTGGCTGGGCAGTGGTCGGTGGGTGGTGAGCAATTGCATTGTGCATCACTTGCTTTGTATATTCTTTTGTTGTTGTTGTTATTATCATTATTATTATTATTATTATTACTACTACTATTAAACTGTTCTTATCTCAACCCATGAGTTTTTTCACTTTTACTCTTCTGATTCTGCCCCCCATCCTACTGGGGTGGGAGGAGTGAGCAAGCGGCTGCATGGTGCTCAGTTGCCTGCTGGGATTAAACCACGACATCGTGTTACATTCTGTTACATCATTGACATGTAGCTACAGAAGGGCCAAATGTTGCCCTGATATTTAATTTTAAACTGGTGGACAGGTGATGGACAGGCAATTCAATGAATTTTAATAAACTAGACTATAATTCAAAATTGTGGTGCTCAGTTGCCTGCTGGGATTAAACCACGACATCGTGTTACATTCTGTTACATCATTGACATGTAGCTACAGAAGGGCCAAATGTTGCCCTGATATTTAATTTTAAACTGGTGGACAGGTGATGGACAGGCAATTCAATGAATTTTAATAAACTAGACTATAATTCAAAATTGTTGTAACATTCACAAAAAAAACCTGTTTTTATTGTTTGTGTTGAACTTCTTTACAACCCTAGAACATGTTGTTTGTTCAAGGAAGGGTGTTAGCCCTTTACTTCTTTTATATGTGTGGAAGGATCACAATACTCAAGAAAGTGTGCTCTAGAGCATATGATCTTTAATAAAGTGGGGCAAGACAGAACTATTTTGCTTATTACATTGTGTAAGACATTTCTTTATAATTCTAAAAGCTCGCACATTTCATTTTCCAGCTCCTCAAGTACAAGTACACTTTCATTTGTTTCTCTCCTCCTGCACAATCTGACAGAGTCATGCTGTGTCCTAACACCACTAGTACCTTCTTCTTCCCTCCAGACTTTTCTCCTAGGATCCTCCACTTTCATGCAGAAGTTTCCATTGCTTCTTTCTGCTCTGACACACTTCTTCTCATCCACTGCTATTAAATTTCAATTTCCTCTATCTGAATTATTTTTACTCTTCCTCTCCCTAAAACCTGACATTTTCCTTCCCCACCTTACCTTATTTTCACTCTTTTCTTTACACTCAAAATCTCCCACTCTTACTTTTTTCCTCAAATATCTCCCTTTCATCTCCTCCCTGTGATTTTCTACAATGACCCAAGCCTCTGCTTCTTTACATATGCACCCCTCATGCTTTTTTTTTTTTGTAAATTAAAGAATAGAGGCATTTTTTTCTCTTGCTCCACAGACCTTCAATAATTCTGAGGAAAGACCTAAGCTAGAAAGGTTCTGAGCTGGCTGGTCACTGGAGCCTGTCAAAAGAGAGAAGAAAATGCACCTCTGTACAAATGAGTGGCAAAAAACCCAAACAAGCAAAAAACCCAAACAAACAAAAATCTCAAACAATTAAGGTACTGAGGTACTGAAGAACTTACCATCTTTCTGTTCATTTGTCCAGTTCCCTTCATGGCCAGCAAAATTTACCCCCTGAAAAGAGGTAAAATCTCCAACTTTCTTCCCTATAATTGTATCTATGGTCTAATGAAGGATGGTTCTCATCAATTCAATAGTTTCCCCTATTTGCTTTTTAAGAGGAAGAGAAACATTTAAGATTACACTAAGAAAACAGAGACTGACAAATGCTAAGTAGCAAATATTCCATCAATAATTCCACCATTAAGAATGCAACAGAAAAATAAAACCCCAGAACTGTTTTGTCTCGTGCTATAAAGGAGACAAAACCAAGAAATTATAATTTTCTCCTTCAGATGCTCTGAAAATGAGTCAACTGTTTTAAGCAAGTTTCAGGATCTGCAGATGTTCATTCAGATATGTAAGCGTCTAATCCTTTGTGCTACTTTTTCTATTTTCATCGCTGAATTTACGTCACCTATTTTCTCTTTTCAGGAGATCGATGGATTAATAAAAACAACTACCTTTAATTACAAAGACTGGATCATAAGTGAGAAAACTTTTCACCTGACAGCTACAGTTAGGTAAAATATAATTTTTTTTTGTTTTTTGTATACAAGTCTCTGAAACACAAGCAACAAGAGAAAATACAGGACAATTATATTCATTAGGACTTTTGTGTGTACACCCAAATTGTGTATTCTACATCCTAAAAAGTCTTTGAAAGATCTTGACCAAAAAAGGTACAGACGCCTGAATAGGAATAAGTATCCTGCTTTATCAAGCACCACTCATTGAAAATTTGTTTTATTGTGTCTTAAATTTAATACCAATGCAATACTTCTTACCAGTATTCAGGACATTTCACAGTGTGTTGAAGAATAGAAAAATCTATCCAGAGATGGAGCAGTAAGCAGATGAAAAGTGCTTTTCAGTCTTTTCTAGATACAGCTCTTTTTTTCCCCCCACCTGTAATTATCATATTTCAATTATATTTTAAGAATAGTTGAAAATAAATTCCTGAACAACAACAATTATTACTACTTTATAGCACCATACATCTGCATAGAATTTACACAGCATTAAAATCTCAAGAACTTCAAAATCAGCTAATCAAATGCTATAATGTTATTCCTAAGTGCAGGTCTGCTGACATTCAGCAGGGTATTCATGTGAAAAAGATACATAGGATTTGGTACCAAGTTAAGACATATAATTGCAAACGCTGAGGTTCAAGGTGCAGGTGTATCAGCTGAGGCAGAGAGATTACTAACCGTTAAAAATTTCATGCTTTAATTTACACTTCCAGGTTCTTAAATCTTTTATTTTCATTTCATAAAGTTGTGTGATATTCTGACAAACCAAAAATTTGGCAGAGACACAGATATTGCCTTATATCTCTTTGCCTAGCAAACCTGATATTCCACTGCAGTTCTTGCCTCTCTACTTTGGCGCATTAAAAAAGATCTGCAGAGTCCTTTTCACCTGAGACAAATAGGAAGTTCTCACAGGCAAGAAAGACCTGAAATCATTTATCTCTAAGAAAATTCTCTCCCTGTTTTCAGAAAAGTTGAGTTTCTATTCATAGTAGTTGTAAAGAAACCCTATAAAGCCATGAAATGAGGACCTGTTATTGCTGCAGCTGCTGTCAAAACTTAAAAGCACTAGAAGCACTACATGTTTTTTGTGTTTATAGGAATTGCAATTTAGCTTGCACCTAGGAAATTAAGGTCTGTAATGAGCGTCACAGAACCTAATGATTCCTTGGTTATTCTGGACTCAAACCCTCTGAGAGTGTGAATTTACAGGGTAGGCACAATTCTTCCACATGTTTAGGCTGGGGGAGCCAGGTCCAGGCAGTCTTTCCACCTGGGGGTACCACTCCTGTATCCAGACAACAGAGAGCTAAAATATCATGTTGAATTGGCTGTGCATCTAAACAGGTTTCTATGGGAACTGAAGAACCACAGTAGACAAAAACAAAGAAAACACATCTGTCAGAATGAGATGAGGTAATGAGGCAATTGCTGTGACCACGCAGAGATTCAGCCCAGGGACAGAAAGTCCAAGAAGGATCAGGGAGGGGAGAAATGCTTAGGGGACATCCATGTTCAAATAATCATTACCAAGAAGTCATAAAATATGCTAGGGCATGAAAAGAAATTACTGACATTACTGAAATTTTAGAAAGCAGAGGCTGAACAGAAAAGCTCTTTACTTAAAGAAGAGATTAATTACAAGTTAGGATGCGCAGTCTATGAACAGGTCAGGTTAAGGAAGATGATAATTGTGAGGGTAAGAGGGTAAGCAGAATTAAAATAGGGTAAATATGACCAATTCAGAAGGACTGTGTAGTGAACTAATGGCAACATGTACCAAGTACAATATGAAGCATGGAGTACTTAAAAGACATGAATTGCAAGGGAAGACAAGATTATGTCATTGGTTATTGCATTTATTATTTTTATTAGGACCATCTTGTTGGCAGTTGTACACTGGGTTGTTGAAGAAAGAATATCTAAGAACTACTTGCTAATATTTCAAAATAGTGAAAAAGCATTCACAGACTTTTTTTTTTCTATCATGGAAAAAATCAACAAAATTTTTTTTTTTATTTCATTGATCTGGAGAAATTATTAACTCCTTCTAAATCTCATCATTTGCAAATATAATCGTGCATTTTTCTAATTCCAAAATTATCATCTAGAGTAATTGCTTTTGCTGTTCTCAGCCTAAGCTTTTGTTAGCAGACAGAAATAAGCAGAATAAATTCTCTACAAAGAAACATATTAGCTCAATGAAATTGGGCTTTATATGAAAACAAGAAACTTAATTTGTCTGCTAGCCAGTGATATCTGTTAACAGTAAAGGAAACCATCAGCACAAGTCACAACAAGATTTTAAAAGAAAGAATTACCTTACATCACACTTGCAAAGGGAGTATTCCAAATTCAAAAGGTCATTATGCAATAAAGCTAGTCATGTTAAGCACCATCTTTAGAAACAGCTGTAAAATTTATTTGCATTATATAAATATTTAGCATTGTAGACTGAGCTGTAGCAACTGTGTGAAGAAGTATGTTATGATTTCTTCTTGAATGTTTACTCTTTCATAAGACTCCCCTCACTGAGATGCATGTATGTTTTTCCTTTTAACATCAGCAAATCTTTGCAGACGTAAATCATGCAGCATAGGATAACACCTTTTTTAATTTATAAGGATGAAACACTACACCACCAAATATTTAAACCAGAAAAAAAATTTCCTTTTCTTGTCCTCTCCCAAGGTTTTAAGTAGTTTAGAGAAATAAAAACTTCCCACTAGTCCTTTACTACATAAAGCTCATGAGTATCTGACACTGGTGCTATTTTCCTCATGTCTTCCTTTTGACTATGTTATTGCTTTAACTTCAATGTGCAGGCCACATTTTTTGAACAACAGAAGAAGGTATTTGTGTAGAGAGGGAGGGGGCAGAATTCTACCTGAGGTGGTGGTGAAGAGTTCTGATACAGCTTTTACTATATGACCAGTAACCATTAGAAGACAAAGTTATTCTGTCAATTGATGATGGTGGGTTTTATCCATTGATCTAAGGTTAATTACACTGTCTTTGGTCAAATGTAAAAAAAAAACAAACATTCTAAAAGACATCTTGCTAGCCAGCAACTCAAAATCTATTTCTTCTGCAGAAATGTCAATAACCTTTCAGGCCTTGCATTATTTTTACAGAAACAGAGATAGCATTGCTTTTAAAGGAACTGCTGCTTAATATAGCAATCAAACTATCCTCTATTATTGTGTATTTTAAAAAAGCAATCAATTAATTTATGAGGAATTTATGCTTTTAAAGTAATCAATTTTAAATATAGCAATCAAACTATCCTCTATTATTGTGTATTTTAAAAAAGTCCAAAAATTTATGAGGTAGTTGTGTATTTGCATTCTGATCCAGTTAAACTTGTTGTGATTAAACTGAAGAAGACATCAGAGAAACATTGAAAGTTTCCGTAAGCTTTTTGCTTTATATTCAAAGATGTCTCTTAAAATAACAGTTTCCAAGTCTGAAGAAAAGAGACATTTCTAGCATGAGGAAAAAAAAAAAAAAAAAAAAAGAAAACAATCTGGCAGAGACTAGCTTTTGAAAAAAGCAGTAATTGTAACAGTGTTACTGAAATAAAAATGGGATATGAATATTAAAACTTGGGTCTAACAATCTTTTTGCATTGAAATATAGGTCAGTTCAGCAAAAGAACTTTTACAGCGGAAAAAAACCCATACATTGAAGAGAACCACATGGATCACAAGTTTAGTAATGGGATATGGAGCCTTTCACTTTGAGGTCATGGGTTCAAATTGAGCCCAATTTAGAACTGGCCAAAAGTTAATAGCAAGTAAGGGCCTTTTGTGACTTGTGTGTGAAATGATATAACACTATCATATTGCTTTCTACTGGATGAGTACTTATAATTAAAAAAAAAAAAAGGGAAAAAAAACCCCAACAAACAAGCAAAACCCAAACCTGAAATATTGTAGACTTCTCACTTTCCTTAACAAAGAAAGATCAAAAATTTAGTCAATATAAAGAAAATACATTTTTCTTGAGCACTCCATGGTCTGGATACACTGTAATTTTATTTTCGTTTTGGAGAGATTAGCTTTTGAAAAAAATGTTGTAAAGAGGTTATATTTTTACAGACAATGTTGCATCAATATTTAGCCCCAGTTTTTCACCATCTGATCACCAGCTTCTCTACTGACATTAAATTCAATACATTAGTCATTACTGGATATGAGAACATAATTGTTGTGGAAATGAGGCAATTGAGACAATTAAAACAGAAATACTCCAGATGACTGCAAGAGGTTAAAAAAAGCCTCCAAACAGTGTCCACGTAGGTTTTCATGAAGGATGAAAGTCAACATTACTGATCAAAACAGAATTTGACCAATACACGTAGACTGTGATTCCTATTTTTGAAAAGTAAAATTAGATTTTTAATATGGAAAGGGAGGAGTAAAATCCAGGTATTACATTGCATTAAAAATTCACTGGAACCTAGCTATACAGTGTTTCATTCTTTGGAGTTGCCTGTCTTTATTCATTGATTATGGTAGGAGCCAAGGATAATCTCACTTCTGTTTTAGGCACTTAAAGCAAATACCTGAAGTTTTCAAGGACAAAGTACATAGGCTTTATGTATAATTTTAGAGTCCCAATTTCAAGAACAAGTAGTCAACAGCATTGTTCTTAATAATAAGTATATTTTTATTATTCAAATTAGGTACTGAATAGTCACTTTTTCAAAGCCCTTTTAACAATTAACATTAAATCTGCTAGAAAGATAGGAAATACAGTCACTGTAGAATTAGAGGTTTGAATCTTTTCTGAAATTCTGGTTAACTTGAGCCTTGATGTGTGAAGCCCTTACAAACTCAGAAGGAAAATACACCTTAAATTATCGATACAATTTTCACTCAGTCTGTCAGTTTTGGATCTTTTTTCTTTAATAAGTTGTCTAAAGTAACTTGCAGGCTGTGTTATTCCTCTTTGATGTTATATCAAGTGAGAAAGATTAAAGTCTAGCCTGAATTCATCACCGATGACATTTCTGTGACTTTGGTCCATCAATCCTTTGTGATGGGAAGATGTCAGAACAAAGTCATCACAAATTATGTAATGTCACTCCACCAAAGCCACAATGCCAAATAAGTTGATGAAGCATACTGTTGTGGAGTCTATATCCTTCCATAGGGTACATTTATAGCTACATGCCTTTGATTTATAATTCTCCTGAGACGATGAAATTCAGAAGGACCAAGCCATTTTGGACTGATCATTCTATATCCTGCGTGATATCTTGATCCTTTAATATACTGAATAACCTCAATTTCTAAATTATAATTCCCCTCTATGGTCTTTCAGGATTCAGTAAGTTGTAGAAACAGGGAGGAATTCAACAGGAATTAAAGAATAATTGTTCTATGTTTGCACTTTTTATGGGCATGCAGTTAAAATTTTAGTTGTCACTTATAATAATTAACAGGGGGCAGTTTAAAATCCAAATGGTGAACAAAGCAAACAAACAAATTTCTAAACTGAGTCTTAAAAATATCAATAGGGAGATAGCTGTAGATAGATGGCTATTATCACATAGGAGAAAGAATCGTTTTCCACACGCAGCATTGTACATTTACATGGATTCCACCACCTAGCTCTCTGCTCAACTCCACATCAAAAAAGCCCAATATTTTCTGAGGGATATAGGAAGGTTTGTTGACACTTGTGCCTCAATGAACTACAGAGAATGCATACTTTTCTACTGTATTTCAAAACATTAGCAAAAGTAGTTTTCTAGAAGTAGCACAAGTAACTGCTACAGGGATGCAGTGTAGCAGAATGCCACAATACACCACTGGAAGAAGGCTCTGGGACACAAAACTTGGGATAGATCAGAGAAAACAAAATCAAGAATAAAGTTAAAGATGTCCATGTGCATGGACATAAAGAAGAGACAGCCTATTAAAACTGGAGACTGCAAAAATGAGAACAGGGAAGTTCCACTGGCATTTTGGTAGCCTAGGGATGACTTATGACAGATTTCTATGAACTGTTCATACACAGAGCCTGATTCCTCAGGCTATCGTCCAGGAAGAGTATTGGGTCCTTTTCCAACAAAAATCTGGACGAAACAACAGGAGGAGGATGGGAAAAGAGAGAGTCTGACAGAAAAAAATTTATGAGCCATTATTCATTACCTTTTTTTCGTGAAACAAACTACCCATCAGAGCTGCCAAGAAAAAGAAAAACCTTCCGGGGACAGGGAGAACTTCTATTTCAAAATGAGCAATCAAATTATCAGAGTCTCTCCACTGGAAAGCTTCAGTGGATGACTAACTGCTGCCTTCTGCTCATTACTTCTCTCAAAAGATGAATTGATGTCCTTTGTATTCTCCGGTAACTGAAGTTTCCGTTTTGCCTTTTCTATTTTTAAGAAGTAGTTACAGATGAAGAGAAAATGTGCTGTAGTAATAGAGCCACATCAGGAAATATCCTCCTCAGCTGCTGTTCAGAAACATTTGAAATGCCTTCTAATAGAATGCTGCTTGTCCCATAACATTTGTAAGTGACTGTGCTTCAAATGTAAATTTCTTCATTACATTGAATTGCATTAAATTGTATAAGTACTCTGCTGCACATATCCCCTAAAAACAATTTGCTGAGAAAATAAAATGATGTGGTACGATGATATGCATCCATTAGATAATACCTGAAAATAGCTTTATAAACATATTTCATTTTAGTTGCTACTTAATGATTTAGTTTTAGTGGGTAGCTTACGGATTCAGCCATTCCGGTGCAATGAACTCGAATCATCTTCAGAGCTGGAAACTTTATTAGTTTGATTATTATGCCAAATATGACGAGCACATGTAGATTTATAAAACAAGAAAAAAGTTGCAGTCCATTGACTATGCCTTTTTTCAGCCTTTAAAAGAACTAACTAGAAGGACATCTCAGCACTGTTAACAGCAGTTCTCTTCCCAGGGAGTATCTTATTAATATATTTGTTAGCAGATAACAATATGCAGATACTTTCTGACAATGTCAAAGTACTAACTTTGGGATGAGACAACAAAATTTAGGTTGAAATCACCCATGCTCATTAAAGATTCCTTTACAACCTACTGGAAAATCAGAGGTGTTAGAATGGGATGGCCAAATCCCAATACCCCTAATTACATCCTAGATGTCTAAACTCAATAGAACTATAAAAGATAAGGTGGTCTTCATGGATTAGTTGGAACTACTGTGCATTTCTGCACAACCTATCATGCCAACAACTAAACTCCACCTCACATACAACTCCACATAAGGCCACCGGTGAGAAATATATTCATTAAATTTAATTCTAGGCAACATTTTGCTCTTAGACGATCCTCTACAACTTCATTGCCTTCAAGATCAAACCTAATGCCCAATTCAACTAGCTAACCTTCGCATATATACAAGAAAAGATGGATAACCATCGCATACCTTGACTGCTTGGCAGAGATCATGCTAATCCAATAATAGGTAAAGCAATATGGGTTCCAAAACACAGCAGTTTGAACAGAAATAATGCAGTGGCAGACTATTTTCCTATGTCTGCCTAAATCTTGTCTTTAATTTATTTACAAACACTTATATAAGAACTGACTGATCAGATTCCTTTTTCTGTTACAAAAGGGCTCTTAACAGACCTAAGTAACAGGAAGAGTAGCTGTCCTCAAGAGCATAATTTTGATCTGTTAAAAAATAAATTACAAAAAGTAATAAATCAAACCACCAGCATATTAATATTGCTAACAAAGCAACAACAAAAACCCCCGCTCATTTATCTTCTACTTGTGTAGTCTTTTGGGAGCTGGAGCACTTGTGCAATGACAACAATGTTATTTCTACAAAGCTTTGAGTACCCATCTGTATGATATTGGGCAAACATATCATTTCTTCAGAGCTGCAACACAACAGGACCTTCTCAACTCCATGCTTATTACCTCCCAGAATGTCCTCTCCTCACCCTGCTCCTGTGCCCTAATTCCTGGTTCTCCTTGTTCAGTGGCCAAGTCCCTGAAAGCCCTGTGAAACGGGTAATGGAACTGAAGTGGAGCCAGAAACTGCAAAGGAAGAATAATATTACACATTAACTGTTTAGCATTAATTTCCCTATTGATTTCCTTATTATTAAGCACCTGACTTGTTTCAGTGCAGTGCAGCAACTCCTATGAACCTGCTCATGCAATTTTTGCACATGCAGTTTTCTGGAACTGACTTGTTTTCCTATGTGTAGACAATACAAAACCGTTTAGACCACTTTCCTTTGGAAAACAAATGTGTATGATTTTAATAAATATACTGTTTCATAGACTGACTCAGTATTTACAGTAGAATGGTTGGCTTCTTTCACATGTAAATTTTTTTTATTTAGTTACCATGAGACATAACCCCTTAAAATAATTTAACAAAATCCTGGCTGCTGGGGAACAATCACTCTGCCTCAAAGTGAGTGGCAATTTCACAAATATCACTAGAAAAGCTGCAAGAGGTAGCATATGCATCTGATGTTTCTAGCAGGTTTGGGTTTTGTTTTTTTTTTTGATGAACAGGTGGAGCTAAGATGCTGTTAATAGGAGGAATCTCCTGGATTAAGTTTTATACATTTGTGATAGGTATAGGACAGATAACACAATGATAACAACAAGTAATCCCTTTTGTGAGGCACTAAAGTATTGTCATCATGAATGCAGGCAAAAGTATTGCTCCTTGGTGGCACAAAAGTAAAGAATTATGAAGTCGAAGCTGTTAAAACCTGCAGATTACTCCATACCCTCAGGTATTCAGAAATACTACCCTATGTACAGGACAGTGATGAAATTTTAATTATTTAAATAATTTTCTAGAATCATTGTTTGAATATATCCCTTTACAAAGCAGAGTTTAGTAAAACAACATATCCCAAAAGAACCTATATAGTATTTTAAACTAAAAATAAACCCTGTATACAAACCCAACACAAAAACGTAGCAGGGATATCTTACTGAATATTTGAGTGTTTCTTGGCATACACCTGGGTATTCTAAAAAACCTCTTGCTTTATCCTTAGGGTCAGGAAATAATTCTGACAGGAAAGAGAGATCAAAGATGTGCTTGCAGTGACAGGAAGGCTGCACATGTTTTACACCCATAAAAAGAGACATAATTCCTTTTTTTCTCCATTTTCTAGGTTAGTACTTGTTTGTATAAGGCAAAGTACTTAAACTTACCTTGCGTTATAAGACAGCATATAAAAGCAGTCTTTAAGAGAACTCTCACTCAACAAAATGACAGATATTGTGTTGTTTACATTTGTGTTATTTTTTTCACCATTTGGGCATTAAGATCACACCTAGAAATCTTATCTGAGAAGAAAATTTTACTGGAAAAACTCAGAAACCATGAGCATTTAATTTTGGTTTTACAACTTGTTAATTTTTGTGACATTTTAGAGGGAGCAAACAAGATACTATCAACCACAAATCTGTCAATTTCCACACCATTGTCGACACCGTGTTTTTTGGTAGTCGTATTTATGGAAACCTGCTTCAGAGCAAAAACTATAAAAAACAGAGAACACTACTAAAAACTATCATTGAGAAAATGGAGTTTCACATGTGGAGGCAACACACAAACCAAGTACTGAATGATACAATGATATTGTGGAAATGTTTTTTTCCCTGAAAACCATTAAGTATTTTCTCTGAACATTTTGCTGTTTCTTCATTTCTCTGCCCTCTAAAGGGCAGTCTGCAATTCTTGCTGAATACAGTCTCGCTGCAAAAAGCCTGTTTATACTTCAAAGTATAATCTTTAGAATCCTAGCAGTTATTCTTTGAGAGCCTGTTCATGACATCATTAGCTTCCTGCACCATTACAAAGATACAAAGTTTAACGATTACAGGAACTGTGGGTTTGCTTATTGGTAGTGAATGGAAAATTATATGGGACACACAAGTACAAAAGAGTTTGCATGGGATATTACTGCATGAAATGGTGGCAAGTACAGCAATCAATATCTGTTCTAGCAACATTTCAGTCACGATGCATTTCTGCATCTGAAGAGATTCTAAAAAAATATGTTCCCTGTCTGCCCTGTTTGAAAAGCTGATATGAATATTATGTCTGATTCAAAGAGCATTGCAAACTATGTGATTGAATTTTCATTACTGTGTGTGGAATGAATATTGCCAACTACTGATTTTGAAATGCTGGCAATATATTACTTAAATTATCAGTGTCATTTCACATTCACAAATAATGTATAAAGAGTGGGTTAAAAAGCAATGCCACAGAAGTTTCACAAAAAGATAAATCTGAATTTCAGGTTTTATTTTATTCTCCTTTGGGAAAAAAAAATGTGGTTGTTCTGTATCCTGAGCTTTGCCTTATGTTTGTTTTTTGGGGTTTGTTGTTTTTTTTTTTTTTTTTTTCCACACAGAGACAGACACACAGACACACACTTATTCAGACAAGTCTAGTTATGCTCAACAAATGTGGCAAGCGGAGTAAATATATAGTACATTTTCATTTTATTAAAAAGAATACTAACATTGCTTAAGAAATTAAGTAGCTTTTTTTTTTCTTCCATTATATGCAACTATATGTTTACACTAGACAAAAAAATAAAAGTTAGAATTTTGTACTCAAAAGATAGGACAATTCATAAGTAATAACTGAAGTCTCCAAAACAGTTCTTTCACTCTGTCATCCTTTGGGATGCAATTGCTACAAATTCCTTCATTTGAAGATTATGATATATGGCTTAACTATCTTTCAAAAGATAATAAACAGCTAAACAGTTTCAGAAAGTGATAGAAAACTAGGATTTCCTCCTACTTTTCCTGTGATTAGAAGTTATATATTCATTTTAAAATAAAACTAGATGTTCCCTATCTATTTCATTCAATAACATTTTAGAAGAGGCTTTTAAGATCTTTGCCTACAGGAGGTTTAATTCCTACCTTATCTACTGACTAAATATGGAGATTGAGGTCCAGAAAGTAAGGGGAACTGGTGGGGTCCAAAGACCAGTTTCTTGCCACAGAGGGTTTTTATACACACACACGCATATATCTGGGGTAGTGAAAGAAGGTAATAGGATGAAGCTGCCATCTAGAGGAAAACAATCATACTCTTCTCCCATACAAAGCAAATCTTTGTCTACAAAAATGCTGCACAACTACTGTAGCTTCTCTGTACTCCATGAAGTCAAATGCACACCTACATAGCTTAAGCACTGTATTTTCTCTATGATTTACAAGTCCCACATAACTCTGATTCTACTTTTTCTGTTTTAGTTCAAGAAATCTTGCTATTCTGTGCAACACCTTGGCTGGGGAAACCGGTAGTGTAACATCCCAAGAGAATAAAGTCTAACAGTCAGATGGGCACTGTAGTTAAAACCAGCACTGAAATACAGAAGACAACCATTGTAGTTCTGCAGGAGGGAAGGCACTGTTCCAAGCTGGGCAAGATATTTCAAATTAACAAAACATATTCAAAAATAAATAGAAAAAAATTATGTAATACATTAGAAGTACAAAATTAGTTACTTTATTCACCAGCCCAAAATAAAGTTGGGAATCTGCAAGTTGCTGTTCTTGTGTGCTGTATCATTTGGTGCAAAGCCATTACTATACATACATCTGAGATTTGAAGAGACAGAGATAAAACGACTGCGTAAAACAAGGCATTTCATAAATAGATGAGCTGCCCTCTGAATACTTCAGTAATTCCTTAAAAGAAAGACACCATCTCTGGAGGAAGAACTCCAAGTTCCTAGTAGAAGGGAGAACGTTTTAGGGAAGTAGTTCTACATGCTTACCCTTGTTCTTCTGGTATTCCTTAAGCCCCTGATGTTAAATCATAGTCTGAGAGAGGATACTGAGTTTAGTCCACCAAATATGATTTTAATTAAATATAATTGTACTGTTCCTTGTATTGAAGAATTTTTCTAAACAAATTAATACTTTGACAGCAGTATTGAAATGTTTTGAATGATGCTGTCTTTGCCATTGAAGTAATTTGGAAACCGTTGCACAAAAATGTATTTGCAGATTCAAAATAAGTGGAGTTTGTAGGTTTCTAAACATTGAAGTAGCCTTCAATATTGTACTGTGCATATTCATCATTTACTTTTGTACATAAGTTTCACAAAAATAATTCCATGTTTTTTGCTGATCCTGAAAAACATTCAGAATAAAAATAATCCAGCTCTCCTGTGTCCTTTTTTTTTATTTTTTGCTGACATCTCACTTCAAAAACTGTTTTTCTGATTCTCACAATGCTATAAGGTAATAATCACTCTTGAATCGCAAGGTCTAATACACCTGATAGGTTTGTTCAACAGTCTTGTGGACTATTCTTAATGTTTTTGCAGTTCAAGCAGTGACTTCTCCAGTCTGTCTCTGGCAAGAGAGGAGAGTAGCTTCCCTGGTGGAAGTATCTCATAAACTGTCTCTTCTCTCCATGAGACGCAAGGCCTGAATCAATTCACATGCTGTTTAGCTGACTGTCTCTCAAAGCATCAATTAACTGTCAATTAGCTAAAGAACGAATGTTCTAAATAATTCAGAATGCAGCTGTTTGCCTAGAAATTAGCAGTTTATGCAGTGCAAAAATGCTCAAAAATTTTAAATGGTGGCAGTATGGCATATTGTTACATGCCTCTCATTAACTACGAAGAATATGAGTACAATGTCTTTGACATATGTGTCACCTTTCAATAACTGTCACAGAAGAAAGTCTTCTGGATACAGAAATAAAACACTGTGCAAAATATAGAAATAGCAAGATACTTCTTATTTCAGTGCTTTTAAGCTCAGAAGGCTCCCAAAGAAACTTCCTATTGCTAAACCTAAGCTGCACTTATTAATAATTAGCAGTAAGGTAAAATACTACACCATAAAACATTGGGAGACTAAAGGGATCTGAAAATAGACACCTATTTTGTTTCACACCTTTATCCTCAGAATACCCCAATAAGACACAAAACTTTTGCATTAAAGTTCTGTATTCAAAGTAAGGATACAACTGATACTGTTGTTTTTGTTTACAGATACATAGTCTAAAAGATATTGCTCTTAAATAACATATCACTTATGTTTCCACTCTTCTTATTATTTACTATATCAGTGATGTAACTGTGGATCAAAACTCAAAGTCTGAATACCAGATAGGCAAAGTTTTTGAATGCAGGCTGTTGACTCCAAATGTTATGAGAATACATCAACTGCAAATGGTAAGACTAAGCTGAGGCATTTAGTTTTGGTATGTTTTTGTTTGAAACATGCTAAATTAAAGGTATTTGAACAATAGAT
>NW_008825075.1:1015979-1021224 GCF_000699105.1 Pygoscelis adeliae | reverse complement strand
AGAGACCACAGCACGCTGTAACCTCATTGCTTTCACTCTTGCTCCCTGCAGAAAGACTCCAGTTCCAACAGCTGGTGGAACAACGGGTACCACTACCTCCTCTTCCTTCACCAGCTCTGGTCTTCTGCTAGCATATTCTGCCTGCTCCAATGATCTAATTCAATATTGTGTTCCTAATGTAATGTGCACCATTGATCTTGTTTTTTCACATACTAATGAGTATGTACTCCACAATTCAGCCTCACGTGGCTCCCTTCTGTATGTGGGTATTTTGCTTCTCCATTTGCCTTCTAAGTAAATGTTAAGGCAAATTCCACAACAGTTAACTGTTGATCCAGTTTTCCTGTGTCTAGTAACTGAAAAGAATATTGCTGTCTTGTCTATCACATATTTTGCTTTTCTGCTTTTTTATTACTCCAATAATTTTCCAATAACAATACATTTTCATTCTTCATTCTTTACACTATCACTGCAAAAGGTCTTTGGTGTTCCCTTTGTTTTCCCTTAAATAAATTTTTGCTCATTATTACTCTCCTGTTTCAGATTTCAGCTCCTTCCTCTCTGTCCTCTCACATGTTCCCTTGCCATCTGACCCCATGTTGTTTCATGTGCATCCAACCTGACTTTTTTAACTGCTATTTGCCATCTGAATTTTCCTGTCTATATTTCCTTCCTTTCATTATAGGAACCCTGTTGTTTTTCTCTATATATGATCTTCTTTTTCTTTTCTCAGCAAAGATACCAGAACTTAGAACTTCTCTAGATCTTAATTTTAGTAAAATCTTCTCATCTCACTATTGGACACATTAACTACCTTACACAAGGAAGTCATTATGGCCACTAATGGTTACACAATTAATATATTTTGGCTTTTCAGGATGTGTTTGTCCTTGTAATGTAACACTTGTTGCAAGGGCAAGGGATCTGCATTCATCTACTGAATCCATATAATGCAAGGCTAACATGTTGTCAGTATTCAGATATGCCTCTCTAGCATGATTACTGTTAACTTAAAACAGAAAATTTTTCCTAAATGGTGGATCACATGAGGGCCAGAAAAACAAGCTCATACAGCCAAAACATCCTGACATCAGAGAGATGATAAACTCAGACCTTTGCACCCCATAATGATGGAACACTGCCTGAACACCTACGCTTTCTCATACAGAACAAAGCACGAACATCAGTCTTCCCCTTCCCCCAGCATGACAAAATCCCCTATTACTCAGTTGCCATGAGGAAGGAGCACACACAGAAGAACTTGACTGACAGATCCTTATTCCTGATCCTCCATCTCTCTCGCTCTCCAGCATGCTCCTATCATTGTTCTTACGTTCTCAAATCCTCTATTCCAGCTGATCAGCAGGGTCTCCCTAAGCCTCTATTTTTTCCAGCCACCCATCCTCTTACAACTGTCTTCAACACCTCTCATCCATTCCAGTCCCCCACCTCTTTTACTTAATTCTAACTCCTTTTCCCACAAACACTTGCATGTAAAATTATTTCTGTTTAAAAACCATTTCACACCTTTTCTGAAGTTTCTGCTAAACGCAGATCTTTTCCTCCTCAGTCCACAGTCAAATAAATAAATCCTTTGACGCAGACTACGAAAAGAAATTCACACAGCCAAGATTACATGCCAGTGTAAAATGCCTGAGTGTTGTCAGCTTGCCACACATTGGTAATTGCATCACGCTATTCCTGGGACAACAGCCTTCTACACAGCAGAATTAGCTTATGAGCACAAAGAAAAATATCTTTTAAAAGAAATATAATGTTCTCTTTCCCCCAGAATATATCTGAGAAATATTACAATCAACATTTTAAAATTAACACCACATCCCTAGCCAAATATGTTGTTTTTAAACTGCACATTAAAAGTTCTTGCTTTGGTAGCACATTAAGTCAAGTTTTCAGTAATACACATCACAAGTTATCTATTAACAGCAAAAAATATTTGTGCATCACTGCTTCTTTGTTTTATTAGAGGATCAGACATGAAAAAAGTCTGTCTTCCTTGATTTTTTTCCTCCTTCTCGATAACGACTAAAAGTTGCAGTTTCTGCAGTGAGAGTATACGCCAGCAGAGACAGCCTATCCTACCAACCCTGCAAGAACATTCAAGAAGGGAGTTCCTGCTTTTCCTCCCTGGCACCAGCCAGCTTTGTCTAACATATCTGCAACCAAGATGGCAAGGGGCTGAGCAAGTGGCTGAACACCTGCTCTGAGGCCAGGCTTGATCCTGCATCAGAAACAGAATCAGTCCTCCAGGAGTTCACAGTCCTCCTGCTACAAGAGCCAAAAGAATCAGCAGTGTTGATGTTGACAGATATGAAAACAAAAAACCCCCCCTTTCCCCCCCCCTTCCTTTTTTCTTTTTTTTTTTTTTTTTTTTTTTTTTTTTAAATCTAACAGACAATCTTTTATTCTCTTCATCTGGAGACATTTGATCAAGGCAGATACAATTTCAGAACTTGAATTTCAGGTGTGAACGATTGGTGTTACTTTTTATAGATGTTACAAATTCAAATTGGTTTTGAGATGATGTCTGGCCCCAAACAGGCATTTTGTTACATATAACAGATTCTGCTAATCTTCAAAAACAATTAATTGAGAATCTTTTAGCCCTGGCTATTAAACAAATTACTCAGCCTGACAGGCAATTACATAGATACATACTTTTCTCTAGATGAATGCTTTCAAATGTGTAAGTTTTGACAGATGCTGTAAGAATAAGCTAAGTAAATTAAATGTGTGTGTTAATACTGAGCTACCCCTTTTCCACCTGTTGAAAAGATTTCTGCTCCTCGACTCTCTGCATAGGATACTGCTTACATTTTCTTGGGTTTTCTATTGTACAATTTCTCATGCCTTTTTAAAAATATATATGTGTAAATGTTGTATTACTTACAATTTAAAAATAATGTAGCTTAATAATTGACTAATAAGTGTAATTAAATTCTATTTATAGCAAAAAGAACACATATATTTAAAAAGAAAAAAAAAAAATCTTGTTAGTGAGGACCAATTAAAAATTTCAAAAATTCAGAAAAATACATCTTTCTTGAGTTACATATCCCTCATATTCATCAACCCTATTCACACACTTCAGATAAATGGATAATTTATAAAAATCAAAAGACAGGATTGATAAGGTTGTAACAATGAACACAATAAAACAAACCAACAAACAAAGGAGAAGATCCACCACATATCAGAAATTAGATTTAATATTGAAAAGTATCTGACTCATAACAGCTCAGAACACAATGATAATCACTGATGGGACTTAATTGTAATGTTGAGCTTCACTTCAATTCACAGTTAAGGGAGTTGGTTTTAGTTTTTCTGTTTCCATTCAATTGGAAAAACAAACATTCTAAACTTGGTTTAATAAACATTTGAATAAAATGTCCAAATTTTTAAATTTCTTATAGAACAATACTTAACACCTCTTAAAAATGTTCTAATATAAAATAGTTAATGTAAAATAGCACCCTGCCCTAATAAATGTTCATAAATGAAATAAAATATTGTGAAAAGATAATTGAAACAGAGCATTGACATTAATGAAATTAATAGTTTAAAAAATTTCAACTTCTTTTCCTTATGAAAATTTAATTGGGAGATACATATTTTTCAATATTAATGTCTAACTAGTCTACTATTGCATTGTTGGGTTTTTTTAAGTGTACATGATGTGCTGTATTATAGCCTTCTGTTCAGTTTGTGATCAAATATCTAACTCATGTTCTAGAAAAAGATTTATAAGGACACTGTAAAGCATTAACAATAATATGTGTAAAATACTTGCATTTTGAAAACACTCAAGGAAATTTATGGTCTCCAATGCCACTTTTCTGTAATATACAGAGGCTTATTTAAAATGCTTTTTCTCTATCATGTTTGCTGTAGATACACTGCTAATGATGAATACGAAAATTCATCTCGAATGAAAACCGATAAAGTACAACTAATAAAGTACGTAAGAATCTACTCCCAGAGATTAACACCTTTGATACATGAGAATCATAGAAAAGTATTGATATGCTAAACAACTTCAAAATTAAAAAAAAAAAAATAGTGCTTTCAAGAAGTAACAGAATAGTAGTACTGGTGACTAATCAGCACTGTAAAGAAGAAATTACAACTTGCTTCCTCCCATTATTCTATTGAGTTATCTTATTTCATAAGTGGGAGGACTAGGTATTGGCAAAAAGAGGAAAGTTTATAAACTTTCCACAGACATTCCTTGTAGTCTCACTTTTGAGGCACCAGGGGTGACACATAGTGCCAGATGCAATAGTAAGTTTTTTGTATTTGCTTGCTTAGCACAAAACCAAGAACTTTATCACACATGTAAGCCTGCAGCAGCTGTTCACATAAGTGAACACATCTCGGTATAAAACAGTCCAAATAGCACAGTAGAAAAGAACTTTGAATTGTGTTGTGGTTTACCCCCAGCCGATAACTAAGCACCACCCAGCCGCTTGCTCACTCCCCTGCAGTGGGATAGGGGAGAAAATCAGAAGAGTAAAAGTGAGAAAACTCATGGGTTGAGATAAAGACAGTTTAATCAGTAAAGCAAAAGCTGTGCATGCAAGCAAAGAAAAACAAGGAATTCATTCACTACTTCCAATCGGCAGGCAGGTGTTCAGCCATCTCCAGGGAAGCAGGGCTCCGTCATGCGTAATGGTTACTTGGGAAGACAAACGCCATCACTCCGAATGTCCCCACCCTTCTTTCTTCTTCCCCCAGCTTTATATGCTGAGCATGACGTCATATGGTATGGAATATCCCTTTGGTCAGTTGGGGCCAGCTGTCCTGTCTGTGTCCCCTCCCAGCTTCTTGTGCACCCCCAGCCTACTCACTGGTGGGGTGGAGTGAGAAGCAGAAAAGACCTTGACTCTGTGTAAGCACTGCTCAGTCCTAACGAAAACATCCCTGTATTATTGACACTGTTTGCAGCACAAATCCAAAACATAGCTCCATACTAGCTACTATGAAGAAAATTAACTCTACCCCAGCCAAAACCAGCACAAATTGATTTGTGGTTTGCACGGAGACACCCTGTCTTATTGAATGCAGCAACAATGATCAAAATGTTTGAGTTTGTTTTGCACAGAAAGCAAGTTTGAGAAAGTATAGAAAATGCTATTTTCTTGTAGTTTCAATACGCTGTTTTTAATGTGCGTTTATGTTACCTTCTACTGTTTTAATTCTCTGATCAAGTAGCAGTGTTACA
>NW_008825075.1:1003586-1015957 GCF_000699105.1 Pygoscelis adeliae | reverse complement strand
GAACCTTATCCCAACTCTCCATCTTGCCCAATAGTCAATTTGCTCCTTTTACTCCCAAAAGCTCTCCTGTTTCTGAGCTTCTCTCATGCTTCTTACCCATTTGTTTGAGTGCATTTTTGTGCAGGTTATCCAAATGTCACATTATATAAAGCAATATGTGGTATATCTGGCTCAGAAATCATTATCCAGCATTTTTTGTTCCCTACAGAACTGTTTGCACTAGTTCCTTACACACAGATCCCATGTTCAAGGTTGCTGAACTGATTTTCAAAACACTATATGCTTTGGATCTTAGCTGTTTGAAAGATCCTTTCTCCCCCTCTTGCAATTTATTTGCTCTGTTGAAAAACAGAATGGGAGGGCAAATATTTCCTGCCATCTGGGGGAAATAGAGTTTTCATGAGAATTAGGCTAAAAATTCAGAACCCAGCACAAAGAGCAGTCCTAACTTAGCCTATCTTCAAAACTAAATGTGAAGTCTGCATCCTTCAATTCAGATGCAAATATTCATCTCTACACTTTCACTATCACTGTATATAATGTTCAATGTCTTCTTGCTAGTCTGAAAGTAGGGGGGTTTAATTTTTTTTTTTTTTTTTTTTTTTTGAAGGACAGCTAGACAGAGAATGATCAAATCTGGACTTCTCTCATCATAATAAAAATACTGGAAACTTGAAAAAAAAATACAAAAACCTTTTAGGTGGACCTGTGGAGCCCTTCTAAAATGCAGTAGGTCAAATGCATATTTGATGTATAAAGTAGTCAAGTGCACAAATCAACTGCTCTGGGGAAAGCTGCATCCATAAATCAATGACAGGACTACATACACCCACGATGCAAGTAGATTTCTCATCTGGAAAGACATATTGTATCAGATTTTCTTAAGCATTGTGTGTCTGAATTCCATACAAACTTCTTGATCAAATTCATGGAACAAAGTGTTTGTTTTATCTGATTGGTGATCAGAACAATATGTAGGATGGAGATTAAAGGTGTGGGGGTTTTGTTTTTTTTTTTTTTTTTTTTTTTTTTTTTTTGAAGGACAGCTAGACAGAGAATGATCAAATCTGGACTTCTCTCATCATAATAAAAATACTGGAAACTTGAAAAAAAAATACAAAAACCTTTTAGGTGGACCTGTGGAGCCCTTCTAAAATGCAGTAGGTCAAATGCATATTTGATGTATAAAGTAGTCAAGTGCACAAATCAACTGCTCTGGGGAAAGCTGCATCCATAAATCAATGACAGGACTACATACACCCACGATGCAAGTAGATTTCTCATCTGGAAAGACATATTGTATCAGATTTTCTTAAGCATTGTGTGTCTGAATTCCATACAAACTTCTTGATCAAATTCATGGAACAAAGTGTTTGTTTTATCTGATTGGTGATCAGAACAATATGTAGGATGGAGATACCAGGAGAGTTGACAGAAGGGATAAGCTATGTAAAATTTAAGATTCATTATATGACTTCATTTCAGATAGTGTGTTCTATAGCTTCTGCAAACTGGTTAAATTTCTGTTAAAGTTATAATCAGATTCGAAACTAGTTCATCTAAAATGAGCACATTAGGTAGTCCTATAATTATTTCAAGATGATGCAGACTATTTAATGCAGTAGATATATTTCAGCCCTAGACAATTCTTAAGTGAAATTTTCATGGATATATTCCCATAATCATAGACTTAACAAGCATGCCAAAATTGAAGATTCAAGAATACTGTAACTTTCATGAGGGGATTAGAGATTTCAAAAAAGCTTTTTGTTACAGATAACACCAGTGGTTTGCTCCTACTCGCATTCTGCTGTATTTGTCTAAAATGAAACTGTCAGATAGTCATTATTTTTTCTTGTTCAACAGCATTGTCACTCCAAAGGCCATAAAACTTGAACAAAAAGAAAGAGGAGGGGAGAAAGGACAGAAAATCAAAGTGCAGATTGTAAGAAAACTGGTTATTACCGGTGGGAAGGTGTTAGTCTTCCTCCAGAGATGAAGTCTCAGAGAATGAAACATAGAGAGCAAATTCACATGTATTCATCATGCATACTGTTTAAACCAGTGTGAAGATCTCATTCATACTCTCTTTTAAAAAATATGTTCCTAAGCTTTTCTACACTCCACTTCTGGGACCTCAGTTCACCAATCATTGCTTTAAATAATATCTTACATCTTTAGTCAGCTCTTCTTAGTGCTCTATGTTCAACAGTACCTCTCTTCAACTGTTCCTCTCACTTTTTTTTCTGAGTCAATAATTGTTGTAGTATGTCTTAATTTGTTTTAAATCCTTACTATATACTAATATATATTTTTATAAGCCTTTCCTTTCTCCAAATAAAATATCCCCTTTAAAGGCATGAGAAGGTAACTGTCGCTTTACAAATGTTGAAAGATTTCATTCTCCTGTTGAAAGAAGTAGAAGACTTAATTTGAAGATTTCTTTTGATGGCTCTGACATGTTAATTGCTCTACAGATAATACTTGATTGAGCTACATGTGCTAGTATGCCAGAGAAGATCTCAAAACTTCAAACAATTATATTAGAACCCATTTCCCTTCCATATTCTGGATTTATATCAGGTTGCACATATGCAAACCTAGTTGCATACTAGGACTTCTTAATCTTCTCTGCCATGAAAGCTTTATTTCCCCTTTCCTCATTTAAACAGTGAACTACTAAAATTTTGATACTGTGAGGTAGGAGTTACAACTGTTGTGCATCTCTCGGGCATAATACTGAAACTTCCTACAACTGCTCAAGAAAACAATCAGGTCATTATCTCTGTGGAAATTGAGACAATTGAGCCTCTTCATACCTGTACAATTATGTGAGTAAATAGATTAAATACTCAAACTACCAGTCAATTGAAACAATAGGTTTTTCATTGGTTTCTCCCCCACCCCAAATATGACAAGGGATTTATGGCTAGACATATGCTTCAACTAATTAGTGTCTTTACAGAGCTGTGTGCACATGGATACATAAAATTCTACAGACAAAAACTACTAGGAAACAATAGATTAAAATTGAAAATAAGCAACAGTGCAGTAAATAACATTTGAATACCATAAGATTTTCTCAGATAACTAAAGCAAAACGTCACAAAATTTTCCTTCATTCTTATCTTTGAGAGTCTTAAGGAAATGTGTTGTGATAAAACTATTGACTAGTTATGGAAAGAAAGTTATAAATCACACACTAGAGAGAATATTAAACTAAGTAGAAGTTTTCTTTCTGTCATAAACAAAAACCCAAGCTACAGTTTTGGAAAATTACACGCAAGAAATAAAAACAAACAAACAAACAAAAACTTAAAAAGGTAAACAATGACAGTATCAGGACTATGCTGAAGAATATGATCATACACTGCAACTGCTACCTCTTCAAGCTGGTAACATACAATTGCACTGGTTATGGGAGAGGAAATGCAGTTCTAAGAGAACAAATAGAATTAAGTGATAAAGATGTCCCTACATAACAATACCTCACCAGCATGAACTAAGGAGCATTACCAGTCTTAACAGATAAGCAATGACTAATACTACTAAAAGAAGTGGTTAGCTAGGAGTTTCCAAGGACCTGAAATGCAGACATACCTGCAGTGATCAAGATGAGTACTGAGCTCCCTAAATCTAACATGAAAATGCACATTAGCATCCCAAAATATAGCAAATGTAGTAAGCCCAAATTTAAAATTCCAAAATTAATCCCTTATTTTCAAGGAGGAAGGGAAAGGGAGTTTTCCTCCCACTGTTGTGTCAGACTGTGCCCTCCAGAAGAACAATACCCACCAATGATGGTGCACGCAATCATAAAATGTAGTCTTTGCTGTTTTTCTAGTATTATTTACCACATTTTCTACCTTATATTTCTTTATGTGTCATTTTGCTATTACAAAGACTTAAGAGTGAGTTTCTATAACAGTCATCTGGTTATCCTCAGAAAGGACCTGAAAATGGTTTATGATTTTTAAGGCTATTTGTAGCTTCAGCTCCAATTTTTGTCACCCTCAGATATCGCTACAAGAGGCACAGAGCTTTCTGCCCTCGTCTCCCAAGAAACAGATAAAAGGTACAATCTCAGGGCAAGTGTACTTAATTTTTTATTCTTGCAAAGCTTAAACATTCTCTAACTGGAAAAAAAAATGGCCATTAACAGTCTGCATTCTCAAATGTTCATGTTACAATCATTAAACTTCTTTCAAATGAAGTTTGGAAGCTGTGTTAATCCTGCTCGCTTGCCACAGTCAGTGCAGGAAAAAGAAATTTCTGTCCACCACTCTTCACATCGTCACTTCCTTTTTGAAATTCAGTGTAATAATGTGCTTCATGAGTATGTTTACTGTGTTAACTTTGTCATCTGAGTTTTCATTGCTTGGATACAAAAGGAAACCAGAAAAATGGTGGTGGAGAGCAAACAGAACATTAGCTTGAACAAAGAGAAGAAAAAATGACACCAGAAAAGAAAAGACAAGATCATGCTCCCGTCATGTGCATCGCACCACCAGAGTATAGTTCATGTAAAAAATGAAGTGATCTTTATCACAGTGTAAACAGCATAGGTTCAACTATGATGCAAAGAGTTACTGAAAATTAAATTTAAAAGTCTCAATTAATGCAAGCTGAAACCAGTAGAGGGCAAATTCTCTCTTACTTCTGCAAATAAATATGATGAGATATCTGACCGAGGTGAGGCAAATAAACTGCATTTTATGGATGTATTTTATTTAGATGACAGTGAGAATTTAAACTCCATATCTAATATAAACAAGCAGAAGTAGCTGAAAGAAAAACTCTGTTATCTGATAGATAGGCGAGGTAACATATAGTGTTCACTACTGAGGGTTTTTTCAAGAGCTGAATCAGTCTCTGGATTTCGCCTGACATAGAAAGTTTATGCATCTAGATATCTAAAATGTTTTCTAATGAAATAACTAAATTCAGCCAGTATGGAAAGAACAACATCAGCATATACTTTTTTGTTTAAAATAATGCATCCAAAAAATCTCCAAACTTACAATGGTATCAGGTATCAGCTAATCTCTCTAAATGTATATATAAACATACATAAAGTACAATATACGTCACTGCTAATCTGCAAAAGAAAACCAAAATTCAATTAAAGTATATTATGTATTAATCATCTTAACTGAATAGTCTCCTCTAGAATCAACCACAAATTAGAGTCTAGTGCAGCAATTCCTAATTGAAACACAAGCTATTTCAATGCTTCCTGTCCAATGATAATCTTGAATTACTTTATGGTACATATCTGAATTTCATACCAAGATTTCACATACCAAGTTAACACAGTGACAAAAGGTGCATCTGATCCATGAAGATCTACTGCAGCTATTGCTGTCCTAGTCAGTCCTGTAAACAAAGGAGCACTATATATGGTCTGTTATTCCAAAAGGAATAGTAATGTTTGTGCAGGTATAGTATTTTTATTATTACATACCTGAACCTGCTCAGTCTGTTGGAGGTAAGTTGAAGGTCATCTGCTGGAAAAAAAACAGTGTGGATAGACAATATTTTTTAGTAATCAGTTACAGGAAATTGTGCATGGAAACTTTAGATTTGTTACTACTGTTTCACATCTTTTTGTCTCTTGTAGCAAATAGACATATTTGCCAGATCTAAGCCATGTCATTCCCACACCATCACACTAGATATTTTATACAAAGAGAATGATGTCATCAAAATTAAATATATGGAAGACTTGGGGGGCAGGGAGGCATACGTATATATGCATATAAGAACATATATATGTTTTATAACATATATAACAATATGGGGGGGAAAAGATTGGAAAAAAATCATTATAAAATCCAGATTTGCAGTAATGTGAAAAGATAAAAGATCTAGGAAGTTTCTCTCAGAAAGGTGAGTTAAAAGTACTCATCCTGTAATGGGCAGACAGGTATTGCTTACAAGGTTTAATTAAACTTCAGGTCATTCTAATTTTACATGACAGCAACTCTAAATGCAGAAAACTTTACTCAAAACTGGCAGTCACCATAAGATATGTGAGATATTGTAAGATAAGACTCTCCCTTGGTAAATGTATGTTCCACACCTCAGTAAAAGGGGGACGGCTCACTATGGCCAGTTACACTACAATAAAGATATTTTTTTGTTTGTATTATTCTCATTTTTTCATCATTATTTCAAGAGAAAAAGAGTTTGGTCCTGAACAGAAAATCAAGTGGTCCCTCCTTCTGTGTGAGACAAAACTTGGAGTCAACTTTAAATGCAGGTGAGATAATTTAGGCAACAAAATCTGGGAATATTAGGCAAAGCACTGCATTTAACATAATTTGCATATAAGCTAAACTATATGATCATGAATCTATTTTTATAACTGAAGTTAATTTTAGAATTAACTTCAGAATAACTTCAGAATTCAGCATGGACAAACAGAGATAAGAAGAGCATAAAATGTAGATTAGTAGAAAAATAAATCATTTGCCTTGAGAGTCTGCTTAAGCAAAATGAGTCTTCAGCTGTTAAACTTCGGAATGTTTCAATAGAGAGTGTGCAGGAGCCCATCTGTTGAATAACTGAAACCTCTGTGCTAGCTGCATACTGTGCCAAGAGGAATTAATGATCTTATTTGGCCAGAGAAAGACAGTGAAAGAGCATTGCAAAAAATGTTTGTGTTTGGTAATGTTGAATTCTGTGGAAAGAAAAGGAAAAAAAGATGGTCCAGCATGAATGTTTTATAAAGCAAAAACTATTTAGTATACAGATGGTGATAAAATTTGAGTTGAATTTTCTTCAGCTTAGAGCTAGACTTGAAGTATTCTTTCATATTTAACATTTTGGTTTGCTGGCATTATTCTGTTTTTTTTAAATGAGAGCAATTTGTATAGTCGTAGCAAATTCAGATGAGACAGTTTGGTTTCCAGGACTTTTCTTTAGAAAAAGTAAGCTGTGGATAATGGTGTCTGCATCTAAGCTAGTGCTAGCACACACCATGTAATTATACAAACACCTAAAAGGTAACATTTATGCACTGTAAAAAATGTTGTTGAATAAACAGAAAACTCTCCCAATAAGATTATTCCTGTCTTTTGCTTTGTTTTGGGGTTGATAGGTAGTGGGGGAGAGGGTAATGCTACTAAAAATTCTGCTGCTTCCTATTTGAATATCATTTATTCTTATTAAGCCATTCCAAAATTACACTAATTTATCATGAGCAGAAGTTAGCCCTGCATGTATATTATTCCAGAGAGCTTCTAATTCTGTATATGTCTGGAGAATATACTTTTCTTCTTGAATAGTTAAGCACCCTAACTCTGATTGGAGAAAACAGTATCATAAAGGGAAGGAAAGAAAGAGAAAAGGCTTTTCTGAAACAAAGAAAACTAATAATTGGCAAAGGAAAATGTAAGGCTAATCAGAATCTTAAACACTAAAAATATTCGAAAACATATAGGCTTTGGGATTTGAATATTTTATTCTGCTAAATAAAAACCATATTTTTTCTAGCTATCTTGGGATTTGTTCCTGACATGACAGCCTTGAGCCTTCAGCATGCTTGATTTGTACATATGTAATCAAAGATCACATGATATAAATCCCAATGCAGAAACCGAATACTTAATTTAAAAGAACCGTTGCCATCACCTGCATAATGAGTAACATTGTGTCTTAATAAGTAATGTTGTGGTTTAACCCAGCAGGCAGCTAAACACCACACAGCCATTTGCTCACTCCCTGCCCCCAGTGGGATGGGGGAGAGAATCGGGAAAAAGAAGAGTAAAATTCGTGGGTTGAGATAAAGACAGTTTAATAGGACAGAAAAGGAAGGGAAAAGAATAACAATGATGAAAGAATATAGAAAAAAAGTGATGCACAGTACAATTGTTCACCACCCGCCAACCAATGCCCAGACAGTCCGCGAGCAGCGGTCACTGCCCCCCAGCCAAGTCCTCCCAGTTTATGTGCTGAGCGTGACGTCACATGGTATGGAATATCCCTTGGGCCAGTTTGGGTCAGCTGTCCTGGCTGTGCCCCCTTCCAGCTTCTCACTGGCAGGGCATGGGAAGCTGAAAAGTCCTTGGCTAGTGTAAGCGCTGCTTAGCAACAACTAAAACATCGGTGTGTTATCAATGTTGTTCTCATCCTAAATCCAAAACACAGCACTGTACTGGCTACTAGGAAGAAAATTAACTCTATCCCAGCTGAAACCAGGACAAGACTACATAGTCAAATCTCTGATGCCTTTTTTTTTTCCTTATCAAGGATATGCAATCTGAACATCGTATCAGAACTAATTGCAACACATTCATATTATTAGCTGTAAGATCAGCTGCAAGCCTTAAGCAATGCAATTCTACTCATCTAGCCATTATCCTTTTTTGTTGTTGTTGTTTTAAATAATCAATTAGCCGGCAGCAGACACTATCACTGACAATTGTTGAAAAGAAATCAAATTACAATAGATTCTTTAATTAATGAATTAATTCAAACTGACTTTGATGTGACATTGTCATAAGATCTGCCAACTTGCTGAAGCACTGTAAATGATAAATGTCATGGACACAAAACTAATAAATGAATTGCACTAGTAAATAAAACTGGGGTAAGTTGCAATAACAAATTGGTGTTTGGGAAAGTAATACTGAGAACATTGCCAAATCTATTTTTCTGGAACATCTTAAAAGCACAGAAAAGTGTAACAAGCTTTTAACAAAATCTACAGACCGCTCCAAATGAAAGGACTTGTCACTAAGAAAAGGAAAAGATTCTATAGGTACGTCAGGGATAAAAGGAAGCTGAGGAAAAATGTGGGCCCTCTCTGGAATGAAACGGGAGACCTGGTTACCCGGGACACGGAGGAGACGGAGGTACTCAATGACTTTTTTGCCTCGGCCTTCACTGGCAAGTGCCCGAGCCTCACCGTCCAAGCCACAGAAGGCAAAGGCGGGGACTGGGAGGATGAAGAGCTGCCCACTGTGGGAGAACACCAGGTTTGAGACCATCGAAGGCACCTGAAGGTGCACAAGTCCATGGGACCCGATGAGATCCATCCATGGGTCCTGAAGGAACTGGTGGATGAAGTTGTTAAGCCACTATCCATCATATTTGAGAAGTCATGGCAGTCTGGTGAAGTTCCCACTGACTGGAACAAGGGAAACATGACCCCCATTTTTCAAAAGGGCAAAAAGGAAGACCCGGGGAACTACAGGCCAGTCAGTCTCACGTCTGTGCCTGGGAAGATCATGGAACAGATCCTCCTGGAAGCTATGCTAAGGCACATGGAGGACAGGGAGGTGATTCGAGACAGCCAGCATGGCTTCACTAAGGACAAGTCCTGCCTGACTAACCTAGTGTCCTTCTATGATGGAGTGACTACATCAGTGGACACGGGAACGGCTACATATGTCGTCTATCTGGACCTCTGTAAGGCCTTTGACACGGTCCCCCCCAACATCCTTCTCTGTAAACTGGAGAGGTATGGATTGGATGGGGGGCCTGTCCGGTGGGTGAGGAATTGGTTAGATTGTTGCATCCAGAGGGTGGGTAGTAGTCAACGGCTCCATAATCCGTACTGCCATTGAATATTGACACCATTATGTATGAATAGTTACTCAGCAAGGAATCTGGAGATCAAGAATGCATTCTTACGATCACATTGCTTGATCAAATTTTAAAGGGACAAATGTAATTTGCATTTGAACAAATATTACCTTGCCTGCACTATTTGATCAGCCCTACTAACCAGATGTCAAGCAGCTCATTTTCCCAGACTGGCTTTAGGTTAAAGGTACTCTTTCATCCACTCATGTAAATTTGTGTCTGTAATCTTTACCTTTGCTTTTCTTCATTTTATGAAATAAATGTATGGCTAGAAGAAAAAAAAAAAAGAGCCTATCTTGAAAGGCATCTTTTACCAGACCCCGCTAATCAGTGGAACATATTAACATGGATTCTTAAAATAGGCAACGGCTCAGGAAAAGAATTATGAATGTTTGATCAAATGACATTGCTCATAGCACTTTTGAAAGACATATTCACATGCTGAACCATGAAAGGTTTATACTTTTATGCAATAATCTGAGAAAGAAATGGCACAGTTTTTTGTTATTATTTTGTAGATTTATGCTGTTGGCAAAGCATTTTGAAAGAGTTAACTAGCTGACAGCTTTTACATCAAAACTTGTATTTGGCCTATTATAACTGAAAAATAGCCCTTACCTCCTTGCTTGCACAGCTTTTGTGAATGTACCCAGTTCTATCACATAAGGACACATGGTTTTCAGGGTTCCATTTTTGTACTAAATTGCTAAAGATCAGTCTTAATTTCAAATACACTACTTCAGGCCATCTAAATCCATTTATATATGCACAAATTGGAAATCTTTATAGTTCTTTTCTGTTCTAGGTTATGCACATATTTTCCTGAAATGTATTTTTGCCTCCCTCTAAGACAGATGAGTACAGACCAGTATGTAGTACCTAAAATCCTCCTTAAACTAGAATAAATTTCATTTATGCCATTGTGACTATCCTAATTCAGATTGAAACTAAACCTCAAATTCAGTATCATTCACTAAGGACAAACCTTGTATCTGAACAAAATAACATACATGGAAAAAAAAAAAAATCCCAGATTTACCAAAAAATGCTTGCTTTAATTTTTAGTTTATGCAAAAAAAATCTGCAATTCGCAATTCAATTTTAACATCAGATTAGAATTACAGTTCAGCTTCAAATTAATCTGTTCTCAGTTCATTCAAAGGGTCATGTAGAAGGTTTTATTCACGATGGACCTAAAGAACTCTAGGTTTTGAGCTACTCTCAGGACTTCAGGAAACAAGTTTGATGCAACATTTTGACACTAAAGTCCCTCCAAATGAAGGAGCTCAAAGTCAGAAGTATAATTGCATCTCTTCACTGAAGTGTCAAATAGTGTTATTTATACTGTTGAACTCAGTGTGTCCTCAAGTAAGATGTCTTCCTTTTTAGTTCCATCCATGATGAAGATGCTCCACTCCTTATATTTTTTTGTAAGTCTCTTAGTTTGTACTTATGCTGTCGTGTTGCTGCTTACCAAATCACTGACCTACCCTGTCTCTGGAGCATTTGCTCTCCCTGAAAACAGCTCAGCAATCCCCACTTGTGTCCCCTCCTGAGGTTTCAGTTTCAGCCAAAAGACATCAGCTGGGGCAAGGTGAACAGGCAGCCTCCCTCCTACCCATGTCCAGCTGTGCCCCTTCCAACAAAACATAGTAGACAACACCCTGGGAGAATTAAATAAACAAATACAACCCCAGCCACACTCATAAGACTTTCACACAGGTTTGTGTTAGGCCTTCCCAGCACTCGTTAGCCAGAATGCTTAGTTTTATTTCAGAATCTCACTACTTGGCAAGGGTATGCTGAGTAACAATCTAACAGAAGGATACTGACTTCACTGTTATTCATTGCTAACTACTATAGAGGAATCTGAATTATTTCACTGAGTTCAACATCTCTATTAAACATCTTGCAGAGAGCATCTAAAAGTTCTTTTTCAAATGTCTATGAAGTTAATCGTTATAGTCTGCATTTCACTGCAATCTGTTGCCTTAATCAGTTTCTTTTCCTAAAAATTCTTGAATATTATTTTAACCACATGGGGCTCAGTTATTCCATCTGTCACAACACGTACATTTGTGTGTAAAAACAAACTTGTATCTAAATCATTTCAGAAAACGCATGATGCTCCATATCACATCCTAGGTCAAAGGATGTGATATCCTTCATCCCTACCACAGGGAATAAGGATCAATAAAACAAGGAAGAACCAGTTTATGAAAAAGGCCTGGCCTTCCACAAAGAAACTTTGTCCAAAGCCATGACAATCACTTTAAAAGTGTCATGGAAAATGGAATGAACAGCTCAAGATAGGTAAACCATTTCTTTCTCTTTCGGCATATGGGACTAATGCTGATTTTGCTTAAAATAAACTATTAGATGTCTTAAATAGGATCGTTTATATTGGAAAATATACTATTGGAGCTTGTTTGTCATCATCTCAATGAAACCCATAAAAAAGAAAAAAAAGGGAATGCACAACAGACCTTCCTGTTGTAGGGAATGAATAGAGAGACAATTGCCACTGTTATTCTTGGATGTGCTTACTTTCAGTGGTGTTGGGCTGTCATGTAAGAATCCAGTCCACAGAGTCTTCACATTTTCAGCTATTTATCCAAAAATCACCAAATAGTCCTGCTTCATTACCAGGAAAGTGGAAAAGAGAACAAAGCTTCCTCAAATATCTTCTTAAATCCTCCATGAATTCTGGTTGCAAACCCAAGGCAGGTGGTCCCACAGGTAAATGGGGAGAGATCAAGGAGCTCCAAGGTACTGGTGAA
>NW_008825075.1:988072-1003550 GCF_000699105.1 Pygoscelis adeliae | reverse complement strand
CTCTTCCTTCCAGATAACACCCTACAGCCAGAACTGCCTATGGACTTCCTCTACCACAGGAAGTTTCTCAAACCAGTCCTTCTTATATGAAATGAATTCTGTACAAATGCTATCTGTAATTTCTGAGAATCATTACGTTCTTTCAATGTAATAATAATGGAGCTATAGCATATATCCCTGAAATGCCTCTGGCTTAAACTAACACAACATCAGATGAGAGGACATATAACAAGAATAATCCCAAAAGATACAACACCCTACAAGAATGACAACATCGGCCATTCACAAAACCTTATACTGTACCTGTCCAATAATAACCATACAGTTTGCAGTACTAAATTTCTGCATTTCAGCAGTAGTAGTATTCCATCATTTAGTCATTATGAATATTTTTTTCTTTCTTCATTCCAAGGGAGTCATAAGATTTGCTCATCAATTTATTCTATCTGATTCTTCAAGATTTGAACCTTTAGGACAAAATGTCCTGCATATAATTAGAACCTTTAGGAATACGCTCATTTTAATAGCTATAGTCTTATCACTAAAAATAAGACCAGAGCAAATTTTAAAAAGGTTTCCTTTAATTTTAGTTAAATTACTCTTTCAGAACTGGCACTGTACACTCCTAGATATGTGCAGATTTACTTCACTTTTACTTACATAGGCTAGAAATATTATTTTCTGTTTTCAAGAATAATAGTTCTTACTTATATGCCATATATCTTATACTTGAAAATTGAACCACATTCCTGCATTATTTTCTTAATTCTAAGATGGACTTTGAAAGATTTGACATGTACAATAAGATACTATTCATCTAAGAAAACAGTTATTTGACTGTAGCTTGATAGTGATGCTGCTATAGGCAACGTGGCAGCTTAGGTATCTGCAATACGTCTGGATAAGTAATGCTATTTAAGAACTGTTAGTGGTATGGAAGCTGTATTGATATATCTGACTGCATAGTGGAACCTGTATAGCACATGGACCAGTGTGTTATACGCAGTCTTTCTGTAGGTATTTAACCTCTGAGCAAGGCAAATATTCACTACAAAAACAATCCCTGTATCTGACTGACAAAAAATCCCCTTTCCCTTCCTTGCAAGCCAGCTGCTGTCATTCATAGGAGAAGCAGGAGCTGCAGCTGGAAAGAATCATCATAAGCTGAAACACTGAAGACTTGGGAGTCTGATATTGTTTCTCTACCTCATTTGCTCTTTCCCCAGTAGCTGTTAGCTCCTTTTCATTCCTAACCTTAGAGATTCCCTACATTTTTGGCAGCCAAACCCCAGCATCCTCACACACAAGTTCTTCTTTTAACTGCCCTTCTGTGATTTATTTCTCTCCCCAACTGTGCTTTCTGCCGATCCTTAGTCCCAGAACTTGCCAAATCTGTAACTTCGTATTGTGAAAAACAAAAAAGGATAAGCACAGAAAAGCTTTATGATTCATCATCCTGCTTTCATAAGAAATGCAATACTGCACACACCTAATACAAAGGAATGAGCTCTGCATTGCCAAGATATTACATGTTTACTGTTAAATCTACTCAAAATGGCAGTCTATTTATATGATGTGAAAGGAATGGGATAAGAAAAAGGGTTTTTAAATGTTATATATAACATTGATGTTTGCTATAAATGGCAAAACATAATATATATTATCCACAGTATAATTATTACAACATTGTTCCGTGTACTTACAAATATGACAGGGATAAAACCAAATCAATGAGCCTCTGCTGAACTTCCAGATATCCTTCTTAGCAAATAAACCATGGGTCCTTATTTTTGGATCCCAAAACACTCCTTACAAAAGAAACAAGAAAGTACAATGTGTCATCTCATCTTGGTCATGCATGTACACAAAAATATTTTCAATTTCCATATTACCCCTTCAAAAAAGGTTGATTTTGTTGCATTTAGGAAGGTCTATTCCAGTATCATTGGAGCAAATAAAACTCCCAACCACTTGCCAATTCCCTCATGAAAAATAAGTAATTTTTCATTTTTCTCTACATGTTTTTATTGCTGTATACTAGACACAATCTTGCAATCTCAGCCAACTAACAAGTGTATTAAAACCAACACAAGAAAAAAATCACTCACGTTTTCTTGAATGGATGGATTGATGAAAGTTAATTTCAAGGCATTATTAGGATTCCATTTTGATTTTGAATTTTTTTATTTAAAAATAAAAATAAAAAATCATGGATTTCTATAAGAACTAGTGCCATAATTAAGATACTCTCAATGGTCTTTTCTCAGATGACATTGAAAAAGGGAGATTTTAGATTTTTAAAATGCATTTCAAAATCATATGCCAAAAAAATCTCTTGATGTACTTTTGCATTTTTGGGGGAAAAAAGTAAAATTCTACCATTGGCTGTGTAAGTAATTAAGGTAACTTCATTGTTTTCAATAGAATAATACTATTGTGTCAAAGCAAAATTTGGCCCTAGGAACAGAGCACAAAGCTGTGCAGTGCTTAAACTACTGTATTGTGAAACAACAGCTTTGGTAAAGAATTCTGAATATGCTAAAGCTCATCACAATGCCTGTTCAACAGTGAGTCACATATCTTTTCTTAGGGGACCTTCTTATAATAGCATAGCTCTGAGTATTTCTCCTATTGAAGGGTTCATCGTATGTTTGTCTTCAAGTTCTAGCATTCTATCTTTTGTTATCAAAAGACAAAACAAATTTTTATTTTCTGACAGATTTTTCTATTTTTTCAGAAATGTTGACTCACTTGAGACAAAAACAGGCATAAAAGCTGGTTGTATTTTTTGCCCATAGGAGCTTGCTTAAGTCATGGTAACTGTCTAAAGCAAAATTTCTTATGGCTTCTACAAATCCTATTTCATGAGTACATAAATTCAGTTTTTAAACTGTATAGTTGTGCTCATTACAAAAAAAGATATATAACATAACATACCTTCAAAAAATATTGTGACTTGTAGCAATTATGTTCCCTGTATGCTCTATAGAACAAAGCTTCTGTTTGTTTGATTAACAAGATATTAACTACATTTTCTAAATTAAATTTTAAAAGGACTCTACTGCAGTAGTTTAGGCCAAAGCAATCAAAAGGATTTTGGTACCAAAGATGGGATTGTTTCCTTTCACAATGAAACCGTTTCATTAAGTAGCATTGCCCTTATTTATATAGAAATGGAAAGATTTCAAATCTTAGACTGAGAACCAGACCATTACTCGTAGGCTAAATCATTTAAAAAAAGATCATAAACCCTTTGCATATATTGATGAGAAGCAGTCCTAGCTTGTTAAATATTTAGTATCTTAAAGAATTAAATGAATGAGAGAAAATACAGGGAAAAAATAGGAAAAGTAATGGGGGGAGGGAAGAAGAGAGATTAAGAGGATAAAGAGGAAATCATGAAGAAAAGACTGACAGTGAAGTGATGAAAAAAGGACAGAAAGAATGACCAGAACATGTGGAAGAACACAGACGATATCATTCTTGCAATGCAAGAATATAAAAGAAGCAGAGGTAAAGGGATTAAAATATTGGATTTCACCAGAATTGGGCATAGTATAATAAATCAAAGAAGGAAGCAGAATCAGAAATTAAATATGTTGAAGAGAAAGAAAAGACTCATGGAAAATGCAGAGAAAAAGTCTTCTCATACACTTAAAAAAAAGACTAAAAAAAAAAATACATTCGTATGAAGGTACAGCATAAATAAAAATAAAGGAATAACATAACCAAAACCTCATTGTTATATCATTACATCAGAATTGCTATAAGATTGTACTATTACATCAGTGTCATAACGGCAACTGGTACCCAAATGCAGAGAGTAGATCACTTTTACTAAATACTTATGACATTAGGAGGCTTGTCATTCTAGGTGATCTCAATTGACTTTAAGCATCAGGCTTTATGTTTTTAATAAATTAATTTTGGAAAATTAAAAAAAAAAAGACAGATATAGGAACTACACATGACTGTTCACTGTTTACAACAGTTATGAGTTTATTGATCCCCAGTATACTGTCCCTTAAATCATCTTTTTTTCAAACTAAAGAATCCTTAATCTCTCATAAGAAAGCCAGTCCATTCCTCCGACAAACCCTGTTGCCTAAGCTTGTCCCTTATCAATTGCACTTCGTTTATGACATGATGCAGCCAGAATCTGGTTTTGGTTTGTTAGTCAACTTTTCCCCTATTATTCATAATACTTTATTTATGTTTTTCATTACTGCTAACAGCAAACAAAGTTTTTGGACTACAGTCCACAGTGGTTTCCAGATTTGTTTTCTAAGTAATAATAGCCAGCAACGTGTGCAATGTTAGAAATTTTTTATCCATGTACTTTAAAATGTAGTTAACAAAACTGAATTCCACCTATTATTTGGTATACCCAGTCACTTGGTATCATGGCACCTTTCCGTAAAATTCTATTTCAACTCTAAATTTCAGGTCATTTATGAATATATTCAACTTTACAATTTCCTTTGCTACACACAGGTACCCTACATCTCTTGTGGAAAGAGATCATATATTCTTACCATCTTTTTTACCTATCTTTCATTATATTATTAATCCATGAGACAACATACCCTCCTAACGAAAAGAGGTTGACATAGGATAACAGACATATGTAAGGCTCCTTGAGCAAAACAACTTGAAAAATTCATATACCTATTATTAAACAGTCTTATCAATATCTAATTGACTTCCAATGACAATGCCAGATTTGTGATTCATAATTTGCTGACTCTTCCCAAGTACATTATTACACATTTGGTCAAACAGCTGTATTCTTTATTGAAGTTTCTATCTATTTATCCTGTGTAGAAATCAATCAGTTCTGGCAAGTACATCTACTCTAACTGTTTTATAATACTCATAATTTTTTCTAAAATCTTCTTCTTAAATTCATATATGGTATCTTTCTCCATTAGGATTATCTCTGCTCTGGTAATCTTTTGAGATTGGTTGTGGTAAACAATGACAACAAGAATTTATCTTTTCTATCATAGTCTTAAAAGTCCTTTTTGTACCATGGTCATACTTACTTTTCTATGACGTGTTTGAAGAAACCTCTATTTTTAGCTTTTATGCCTCTAACAAGAAGCTCTTTAGGGTTTTTTGTTGTCTTTTTTAAAATCTTTTTTTTTCCTGTGATTACACATATTTTTGAAGTTATGTCTTTCCTATTTCTTTTGTTTAGACATGACACCTACATATTGAGGGGTTTCTTTTTCTTTATGTTCCTCCTAAGAATTCATTATGGTTACTGTTACAGAATGGCTCTTTTCTAGTTAAGTATTTTGTACTGTTGACAAAATTTTGCCTTTCCTTCACTCAGTGAGGTAACATTTACCCATTCTGTAAGGAGGTTATCGAAAGTGCCTATCTGTGTTTTTATCTGTACAGCTTCCCTAATCTCCCATAACCTTTTGTAATAGCTGACTTCCTCCCGATCAATAACAACCCTGTCCTCTTCCTACATACATATAGACTTTAAATCCATTTAAAAAAAAAAAAAAGTAGTATGACTATATAGTTTACTTTTTACCCTTTTTATAGCAATGCTTCTGTACAACCTTCTTTGTCATTCCTACATAACTTCTACAATTCTCATATTGCAGAAACTTGAATGCAACAGAACTTTTCCCAAATGACAACAGAATCTGTGACCGCTCCTTAGAGAAAAATCCAAATCCCAAAGATGCAACCTAAACCTAGTTCCTGAATAAGTATTTTATACCAAAAGTACATGTTATTTCAATACTAGTCTGTAAAGTCAAAAGACTGATCTGCTTTTTCCTTTGACTGTTTTGGTTTCTTAGTCATTTAAACATTCACTTGACATTAAAAACATTCATTAAAAACATGCATTAAAACATTCACTTGACTTCCTCATCTTTACTCAAATGTTAATACTATGTATTTTAATACTTGATATTAAATAAAACTTGTATAAGAAGGAAAACAGAATATAAGCATTTTTCCACTGTTAAAGCAATGGATTTTTAAATAGGAAATTATTGTTTTACTGTTTTATAAAGTCTCTAAAATTATTTCCAGACTACACACCATAACTTCAGTTTGGATTTATTTCTTACTAAGTGGTGAAGAAGAGGGTTTTTTTCCCCATGATTTATTCTTATATCAATTGTGAGATATCTCATCTGACTGCACATATATTTATGTTCCTATCACAGATCACATAATAATTCAAAATAATACTTTACTTAAAATATTTCAGGAAATCTAAAGTATACTTCAAACATTCACAACCACCAGCAACAACCTCTCCCAGCTCCCTCCCTCTCCCCTTCCCCCCCCCCCGAAATATATTTAACTCAGATTGTAAGGAAAAGCTACTGATTACACAACATAATGAGGTTAACAACAAGGCTGGGGTCCTACTGTCAGGACTATAAAAAAATGAATATATAAATTACTGCTGTGAGATAACTACAGTTTGGGAAGGTCTTTACATGCTGTCTCCTAATTAAAACTCAATAGGCTGTTTACGTGTTTCAAGATGGATGATATGCACAATACTACACCAAAGACATTATTAAAAGGAGTCATACTACAGAAAGCTTTTCTCGACAACTGTCCCAGATCCTTATGAAGGAATTTCACAAATGCTCAAAATGCAAACATACTGAAAGCAATGATAAAATTGTTATCTAATCTCCCAGTCACTTTGTTCTTCTTCTCAGTCCTTGTAACTACAGAAGCTACCTGCCACCTGCCCTCTGATTTGTACTGCGGCAAATATAACCTATTAGGAATACATTACAGCATTAAGATGTGTTAAAAAGACTGCCTTATTTTCTGATGATAGTGGATAAACAGCAGGGCTGTGAGGCCCAAAGAAAGGGCTCCAGCAAGGATGAGGAATGAAATTGAACTTAATGGTAGCTCCAAAGCTTTTCTTATAGTACAAGTTCCAGCAAACTCTCGGAATCCTTTTCCTAAGCCAGAGAAATGTTTTAGCCTAATATTTCCATGAAGTTTCCTTATTTTTAAAGAAAAGTTTATAGAGTCCAACTCCCTCCAGGAAAACCTGCTTACACCTTTGTGAAATTTAGCAGTTTCACTGGCAGAGAGCCATAGATTTATGAGCTTTTTATTCAGCTGTATACAGATGAATTTACGGTAAAGCACATTCACTTTTGTACCTTAAGAAAAGGTCACTATTCTAAGAAAGACCTGGGCTGAAACAGGCTTTCTGCTATAGACGTGATGTAAGCATTACAGGCTAGATTAAAAATAACCCCTAAACCCCCAAATAAAAACACACAGGTACCACCTAAAACTGAGTTACTTCATAAATTCTGGAAAATCATTTTAAAAATCAAGTAAAATTTTATGTGTCTGCAACATTGAAGACAGCAAATGATACAGATTTGAGATTACAACCACTCCAAAATGTGAGCCAACAGGTGACAGCTGAATACTTCTGCAGGTTACACTGAACTTGGACATCCAGATTTGTGTATCTGAATTTTGAACTGAATCCCCATCCTGGTTTAATCCCTGTCCTGGTTTAACTCCAATTTCTTTTAGCTTCAGGTATCACTGAATATTCGTCTTATCTTTAACAACATTAGTTATTAAATGGCAGAGAGACTGCAATTTTTTCTGGTGCCAGTTACTGCAAACTGTCATCATTATGTTTTGACTGGTGTTTAAAAACATGACAGAAAATACACGATGAGTTAGTGATTTGGAGCCACCTTGAAAATTACTAATAGAAGCCTATTTGCCTTGTTTCAATAAGTTTGTCATTGCTTTCTGTTATTAAAGAAATATTTTAAAAATACTACTATTTCATGTTAATTGAGAATTGACCAATATTGTTTAAAATACTCAACAATGACAGCACAATGCCTGAGACAACAGACATAACATTCCTTTTCAAATCGAAATATTTGTTCGGGTTTTGAATAAAATAACAAGGCAGTAACTCCACAGTGATAGATTGGTAAATCTCACCTACTTTACTTGTTGATTAATGCTGACAGTTTGCCCTGGACTGCCTGTCACTCAGAAGCTTAAAACGTTACATCGGTGGTGATGCAACATCTGGTTTATAACATTTTTTCCAAAATCTTGTTATTGAATGCTTTGTTGTTGTTTTGAGCCTAACTGCTGTGACTGTGTTTATGATATTTTCCCTGTGCTGCTGGCCTAAATGCACAGAAAGCATCCTTTTTTAAGTTAAAAATATATAGCATGAGCAGTGCAAAATAAAGATATTAACCAGAGAGCATAAGGGAATGAGAGTAACAAGAATATACAACAGTGCCACAGATTAAAACTTCATCCTTTTCTTCCACCTAGTAAATGTAGTCCTTTTATCAACAGAAAAGAAATTACTCACTCTCCACAAAAAAAAAAACCCAGAACATACAGAATGTATTCTCTCTCCTCTGACCCAGTTCAACAAGTAGAAAAGAAATGTAATTCAGGGAAGCACTACTACAGTCTTGCTGCTTACTTCATGACCACATAATTTATCTTGATTTCCTTTTGTAGATGTTTGGACACCATCCTTACACATAAGCTTGTTGTTGAATCCAGTGCTTTTACAGACATATCTGTGAACATGAACAATATGTACTGTCTGTTCTTTGGGTTTTTGTGAAATATTAATAAATTATGGTGCAGTAACAATGGTATAAAAACTAAGCATTAAGGAAACCTGGATCCCACTCCAAAACCTGAGAGGTCTCCACATAACCACAGAGCATCTGCAACAGACCCCTGTGTGCCTTTGTATCAATCCAGTTCCCACCTCAGAGGCATATGAGTGCCTAGGGAAGCTATATGCATCTAAGGGAAAATCACTGATATGTTGGACAAGATGTGAAAGTGAGGATTAAGAGAACTGTCTTTTGTTTCTGACATTTATATTCGCTTTTTTTAAAGCTGGTTACTTTGCTTTTCTCTATCTCCACTTGGAAAACACCCTTAACGACAGTTGTCATGTCAGAAAGCTGTCACAGAGAGATGGTGAAAAAGATGTTTTATTTTAAACAAAAACAATGGCCTCATAAATTCAAAACTCACAATTTTTTAGTGCACCAAGAAATATAAAAAAGAAAAGAAAATTATAAGCTGAGCCATGTTCTTTCTTTCAACATTTCTTTGGGCCAAATATTGTACATGTATAAGGACATGTAAGAAATTGTCCCTTGATGACTTAACCGGTTCTTATTGCTCATTAGGTGTATTAACATACTACAAAAAAAATATTGCCCTATCCCATGCCAATTTTAAAAATTATTTTAAGTTTAAAATCAAACAAAAAGATTTGGAAGGTTTTCTTATTTTTATTTCTTTATATCTCTTTCAAAACTAAGAATTATTAGGCAGAAACAAACTTGTAATACTACTAATTATATTTGAGAATTACTTCATATGATAAGCAGTGGAAAATGCATTGTCATCTGTGAAAGCGTAATAAGACAGGACATATCTTACTACACAAGATGAAATAATAGAATCAGAATTAAGAAAAATGATAACATTGCTTTCTTCAGAAGATATCAGAATATTCATATAACAGCCATACAGAAAGAATTTGCAGAAATAAAAATTTTTAGAGCAAATTATCTTGCTTTAATGTTTCTTCTGAAAAAAAAATCTTTCCAGTGCAAGTTACCATTTTAACATCCCAGAAATCTCCTGTTTTCCCTTTACATGAGGTATAGTACTTAATTTTACTTTTTCAAGGTAATTGGCTTGTAACTCACCTGTATTGAAATCAAAAGCTATAACAATGGCAAAAATTATGCTGGAGTCAGGAGATTGGCATTTAAAGTACCAAAATTGTTTTAAATATGAATGAAAAGTCCACGACGTGTTAGTACACTAACTTGTAAAATACATTATATCAAAAAAGCTTGTATTTAAAGCTTCAAAGCCAAGCACTCAAAAGTTCAGAAATGCTACTAGTGTGGTTCCTTAATTTGTTCCTACTGCATGTACATTTTCCTAGAGTCTTTATTATCTGATTGGTTGACAGTTTGTGTTTGTTTTTTTTCAAGGCTCCTGCATTGTTCAGTGCATGGAGAGTTTTCTTTCTATCTTCCACATTCAATGTCAGTCTTAAGGTCTTATTTGAAGTATTTCACTGAACACAAAAAGCATAAAATAACTTCTCAATACTTGTATAGTTTTCTTACTATACCATGAGAATTCTTCATTTACAACAAATCTATTTTCACATAACCCTACAAGATAAGGTTATATCATTAAACTTTTATGTTCCTTAAAAGATGCATAGGGTGACAAAATATTTTAAAATTCCTCAGCAGCAAGAGGAAAACCAATGAAAACAAGAGTAAATTATTCAATGGTAACAGAAAAATGATGACAAATTATCTGAAAAGTTTTGAAGCACTTAATATGTCTTTTTTCTTTTATTTTAGTTATGAAAAAGACTAATTACATGACTAAAAATTAACATTATCAACACAGCTGAAAGACTTCTTCCCCTGATGACCAGCTGAAGTTTTACCTTGCCTGGATGAAGGATGGCTAGTGTTTTCTCAGTGAATTACTGATTCCACCCTCTCTTTTTTTCCCCCATGTGGAAGCTCCTGGGAAGAAAATTAGTCAACAAACAGAAAGAAAAGAGCTTAGACGCATACATTTAGCTTCTGAAGATGAAAGAATTGGATTTGTACTCATCTACACCAGAGAAAAACAGTCAGTTGAAAGTTCATGTGAAGAGCAGTATTTCTAACAGTCAAAAATTAATTGTCCAAAATTGCTCTAGACTCCTTCAAATTTCTTTATGTCAAAGAATCAGCAGAAGTCTAGATTCCAATGGAAAAGATGGACTCAAATTTACCTCCACTTAAGAAATATGTAGATTGCAGGAGAGATAATGATATGGCATAGACAAGTGTGTCAGAGAGAGAAAGAAAAGGTCTCAGACTGTGAAAATTTAAACTATGGCTCAGAATGGGACAGTAAAAAGCTAGAAAGATCTGTGCAAAGGCTGGAGCAAAAGGGCAGGACCAAAAGCTTTGCAAAAGAAAGCTTTTTACTTAAAAATCTTGTAAAATCAATTCTTCCATTTTGGGAAACTGACCATGGGCCTGACTCTGGAATATGCCTCATTCACTGGGTACAGGAAATATATTTAAAAGTGCCCTCTATTACATCAGTCCCAATCTGTGACTGAATCTAAATCACAAACATACAGAACAGATAACTGACACAGGAATAAGGGAGTAAGAACAAAAACTAGAATATTGAAAGAATGGTGTACAGACTGCTTAAGTAAAGTAAATTTTCTCAAATCAGCTGGAAGCCATGAAAATTGCTAAAAATTACTCTGTAAACCTATGGAGACTGTCTCAGAGCTGTTAACAGCTAAGCTTTAGAACCAACAAGGAGTAAGCCTGGAAGAAGGCAAATATTTACAGTATCTTTGAAGGGGGAGAAGGAGAAAAGGACACAAGAAACTATAAACCAGACAGCTTAATAAATGAAATTCCTAGGAAACTACTGGAATAATAAAACTTGGAAGTTTGGGAAGAAATAGGTGTAGTATATTTCAAATATGAGAAAGATTTTGATCCTATCTTATGAAAATCTCTCAAGGATTTTAGGGTGATACATTTTAGATGAAAATACTTAAAAGGTGGGCACAGAATTAACTACGAAAACACTCAAAACTCTGATCAATATTCTTTGTTAACTTGGATGGTTGTATCCAGTAATATTCTGCCAGAGTAGGTCTTGTAATCACCGCTATTCAATGCATTAATGAAAAGGAGAAATGAGCAGAAAATATTTGCATTTGCAGATGGAAGAACTTCATGGATTTGGAAGAAAGGATCAAAATGCAGCACTATTTGAAAGATCAGAAATTGTTTAAAATAAGATGCAACTATATGTAGAGAGGAGCAAAGAATAATCATCAGTTAACAATAGTGTGAAGTAGATAGGGTTTTTTGCAATAAAAAAGATCAGAGTTTGTCATGAATTACTCAAACTGAGCATGAATCAAGATATTGAACTAAATCATATTAGCATACATAAAATATAGTATTATAAAACAAGCTGTCTGAACAATTGTCTTTCAGGAAAGGTATGGAAAGTCCAGAGGACAGACAATTGGATACGTTAAGGTCTATTCCAAAGCTTTTCTTCTATAATTATCTCCATTTTAATGATGGAAGCTCAAGAAATAGGATTCCCCAAGAAGGAATGGGGAGGTCATAGGAATGTCAGATGACAATCCCAGTCCCAGAGAGAAGCTTTAAAGGATCATCCTCAGAGCAGACTTGTTCAAATAAGTCATTTGCAGAAATCTATCATGTCACCCCTAAATTAGTGATACAGCTTAGTTTCAGCAAATGTTTTCAGACTGCTTCATGTAAAAACTAATTTTAAAAAATTAACTAAGAAATAAGATATGAGATTAGAGAGTTTTATATTCTTTTTGTGTCTGCAGATTTATACCAAGATAAAATGAGAATATTTTCATAGCACCAGGAAAAAGCGCCACAGCAACATCTTCCAGAGAGAGTCAGTTTCCCATTTTACAGTTTGCAGGACTCATTTCCCTAAAAATTAAAGTTCAGCAAAAATCTAAGTTACCAAATGCAAGATGGTTTTGTTAGGGAAACAGTTATATAACCGTAATGGTAAGGTAATGGCCTGACAACTCCTTGTTAACGTGCCATTTTGGTAGCTATCACCTGGCTCCATTTGTATTAATGCTCAGATTAATCTCTGAAGTAAGAATGAGCAAACGTAATAAGAATAATATTGGGTGTCTAAGACTTGGAGAGTAGAAGAACAAGAGAAAGAAAATTGAATGTCAATATTTGTTCATCAAATCATTATGAGAAATTTCTGTAGTACTCTTTCACAGTACCTCGCAGCTATTTAAAAGTGTTTTAATCGGATTTAATGCAACAATCAGTTTCTAATGCTTTTCCAAGATACTTCTCTATGCTCCACTAAAGAGTTAAATAAAGTAAAGGAAGATGTATGCAATAGTTCCTCTGATTGATTTACCCTGCTATTCTGTCTATCTACAGATATCGTGTGGCTGTGTGCTCCCACCACGGCCCTGCGTAAGCAATAACCACCAGTGAGGGTCATGATGGCTGCATCCAGCTTATGCTGGACTTTGGGAATGGATGGCAACACAGTAGCCAAGGGCTGCCTGAAGCAGTGACCCAAAGGTCTTGCTGCTATGCAAATATGACTATAAGTCAATCATCTTACTCTATAAATAGTGGAGACCCCAGGGCCCGTTGAGCTCTCCTGCACGGCAGCGGGCTGCACACCAGGATCTCCCCTTGAGCAGGGACACCTCTCAAGGTTACTCCTTGAGGTTGAGAGATTCCTTGCCGCAACGCATCCTCGGTAAGTGACTAATAGCATGCTAAACTTTGAAATCTTAGCTAAGTCATAGAAAGGATTGATTGCACATATATAATCCTTTAGACATAAACCGTTGCTCAAGTCTGGGACTAGGATGGGATCCAGCCGCACCTAGACTCCTCTCTGAGAAGGAGTTTAGAAAGCAAGGGGGTCCTTTCTGAACCTCATGGCTCAACGGGAGGGTCTCCCTGACAGTTTTGTCTGACCCTGGACTCTATGCCATAAATAATCAAACGTACTTCACCATCGAATCTTGTTAAATCACTGTCGCATTTACCATTGAACTTTGTTAACTCACTGGTTTGTATCAATAAAGTATATTGCTGCTTCTCTCTTACGAGGGAAGTGCACTCTCATTCCATCCGCGACATAGGGGTAATTTGAATAACAAAAATGCATTAAAAAGGTCATTTAAACAATGCATAATTTCATCTTGGTGGTGTTTTAACTGTTATATTATGCAAGAAAATAGATTTTCCTAGGTAAATTTGCTAACACCAGACATGGTTTCTGAGGTATTTATTTCTCTAAGCAATCCACAGAAAGATTTTTTGAACATTCTTTCACAGTACTGAAGTTTCCAAAGACAGAACTCAGTAGTTCCCAAATGTACTTTTCAGACAATAATATTTTATAAACATTTGTCTCTGTTTTTTTCACAGTTAAACTGTACATATCTGGAAAGATCTAAGTTGTTCAGGTTACTGTGGGAGACCAGATGAGATTCATGAACTATCTTTGTTCTATCTAATGCAATGTGGGGTTTTATTCTTTTTTTTTTTGCAAAATCCAGTCTATTAGTTTTAATTACTCAGGTAAGTGAATCATTGTTATGATCAATAAAATATAAACATTTCATTAATTTATTTTCACCTTCTACATTTGTTATAGAAATTTATTCTTAACAATTATAGGGCTTATTCAATTCTTACTGAATTATCAGGCTTCCTCTCATTAAATAAAAAGACAGAGTAGATAGATTATGCCAGTAGATAGATTATGCCAGTTCCCAGGTTTATTGCTAACCAAGCTAAGGAAATGTTTAGTGCTCTAATAACTATCTATATTTATGATTCATTCATTTCTCAAGACTTATTTTTTTGAGTTAGAATAATTAAGAGTCACAGATACAATTTTTTCTTCCAAATTGGGAAATCTTTTTCCTGTGTAAAATGAAATATATTTTCCTAGTTATTGTCAAAATAAACAGAAGGGATGTTCTGACACCTCTTCTTTTGCTATTTTATAAAATCTGAATTATTACTGATTAGTCTAAGATTTGCAAAGCTCTTCCAGACATAAGCTTAATAATGTATTTCATTTGGACTAGACAAAGGTGTTAATTTTTCAAATCCGGTCAACCTTGTGGAGAAAAAAATGTTTAAAAATTTTTTTTTTTTTAGATTAAAAGGAAGAAGATTCAGGTGCAAGCCAGAAAATATTTAATAAATATCATTGGAATTACCCTTGCCTTACATTTGTGGGGGAGAAAAAGTATGACAATTAGTTTAACCTGGAAGGTGACTCAACATTTAACTCCATGAGGTTTGCTCATTCTTATTTAACACAAATCTCTGAGTTAATTTAGGTTGCTGGAACATGGAATGGCACAGTGTGGACTTCTTTTGGAAATCACTGTTTCCACAAAGAAAGTGACTTAGTAAAGTAATAATGAGACCACTGCCACAATGAAAACTAGCAGCTGTGAAAGGTGTCTAAAGGTAAAGTAGTTCAAAAGTAAGTGCAAAAGTCTTTTTCAATTCATTCAAACCATCCTAAGTCATCTTTTGGCTTTCTACAATGAACTAGAGTTCTCAGCATTGTTTTTTTCCAACCTCTCAAATGCCATGCATAACTCTCACAACCTGCGCACTCCTTTTCTAATGATTCAGACACCTAATGGTGAAATTCTTTTCTGAAGATTGTCTTACCTGGCCTTTTGTTAGATACATTATAGCATGTCAATCAATCCAAATGTTACATGATGAGAGGTCAGGTTGACCTTGACCATGAGTCTGATGTATATCTGAACTTTGGGAAACACAAAAAAATGGGGGGGGGGGGGGGGGAC
>NW_008825075.1:954986-983858 GCF_000699105.1 Pygoscelis adeliae | reverse complement strand
GGGGGCACAGCCAGGACAGCTGACCCAAATTGGCTAAACGGACATTCCATACCATGTGACGTCATGCTCAGTATATAAACTGGGGGAAAGCTGGCCAGGGGAGCCGCTGCTCAGGGGCTGGTTGGACATCGGTCGGTGGGTGGTAAGCAATTGCATCGTGCATCACTTGCTTTGTATATTTTTTTAATTATTATTGTTACTATTATTACTATTTTATTTTACTTCAATTATTAAACTGTTCTTATCTCAACCCATGAGTTTTCTCACTTTTACTCTTCTGATTCTCTCCCCCATCCCACCGGGGGGGGGCAGGGAGAGTGAGCAAGCGGATGTGTGGTGCTCAGTTGCCAGCTGGAGCTCGTAATTTCATGCTTCACCCAATTGTGATTTTACTAGTTCTAACTTTAATACGTCTATTGCTTATAATTATGTTGTATACAAAGATTTGGTACATGATAAAACAAATAACCCAACTTCAACCACCCAAAACATACAAATTAATGCATATCAAATAGCAGTGCTTCACTGTCTGCTTACCATGGATCTGTAAGTGCACAAACTATCAATATACTATTTATGGCACAGAGGCAAGAGGTGACCGTACCACCACTCTGTGAAGGTAAGATCAACAGACTATAGTCACAGCGTGGAGTGTGGCAGTGTGGTCCCCCCGCCCCACCCTGCGTAAGCAATAACCACCAGTGAGGGTCATGATGGCTGCATCCAGCTTATGCTGGACTTTGGGGATGGGTGGCAACACAGTAGCCAAGGGCTGCCTGAAGCAGTGACCCAAAGGTCTTGCTGTTATGCAAATATGACTATAAGTCAATCATCTTACTCTATAAATAGTGGAGACCCCAGGGCCCGTTGAGCTCTCCTGCACGGCAGCGGGCTGCACACCAGGATCTCCCCTTGAGCAGGGACACCTCTCAAGGTTACTCCTTGAGGTTGAGAGATTCCTTGCCACAACGCATCCTCAGCAAGTGACTAATAGCATGCTAAACTTTGAAATCTTAGCTAAGTCATAGAAAGGATTGATTGCACATATATGATCCTTTAGACATAAACCGTTGCTCAAGTCTGGGACTAGGATGGGATCCAGCCGCACCTAGACTCCTCTCTGAGAAGGAGTTTAGAAAGCAAGGGGGTCCTTTCTGAACCTCATGGCTCAACGGGAGGGTCTCCCTGACAGTTTTGTCTGACCCTGGACTCTATGCCATAAATAATCAAACGTACTTCACCATCGAATCTTGTTAAATCACTGTCGCATTTACCATTGAACTTTGTTAACTCACTGGTTTGTATCAATAAAGTATATTGCTGCTTCTCTCTTACGAGGGAAGTGCACTCTCATTCCATCCGCGACATAGGGGTAATTTGAATAACAAAAATGCATTAAAAAGGTCATTTAAACAATGCATAATTTCATCTTGGTGGTGTTTTAACTGTTATATTATGCAAGAAAATAGATTTTCCTAGGTAAATTTGCTAACACCAGACATGGTTTCTGAGGTATTTATTTCTCTAAGCAATCCACAGAAAGATTTTTTGAACATTCTTTCACAGTACTGAAGTTTCCAAAGACAGAACTCAGTAGTTCCCAAATGTACTTTTCAGACAATAATATTTTATAAACATTTGTCTCTGTTTTTTTCACAGTTAAACTGTACATATCTGGAAAGATCTAAGTTGTTCAGGTTACTGTGGGAGACCAGATGAGATTCATGAACTATCTTTGTTCTATCTAATGCAATGTGGGGTTTTATTCTTTTTTTTTTTGCAAAATCCAGTCTATTAGTTTTAATTACTCAGGTAAGTGAATCATTGTTATGATCAATAAAATATAAACATTTCATTAATTTATTTTCACCTTCTACATTTGTTATAGAAATTTATTCTTAACAATTATAGGGCTTATTCAATTCTTACTGAATTATCAGGCTTCCTCTCATTAAATAAAAAGACAGAGTAGATAGATTATGCCAGTAGATAGATTATGCCAGTTCCCAGGTTTATTGCTAACCAAGCTAAGGAAATGTTTAGTGCTCTAATAACTATCTATATTTATGATTCATTCATTTCTCAAGACTTATTTTTTTGAGTTAGAATAATTAAGAGTCACAGATACAATTTTTTCTTCCAAATTGGGAAATCTTTTTCCTGTGTAAAATGAAATATATTTTCCTAGTTATTGTCAAAATAAACAGAAGGGATGTTCTGACACCTCTTCTTTTGCTATTTTATAAAATCTGAATTATTACTGATTAGTCTAAGATTTGCAAAGCTCTTCCAGACATAAGCTTAATAATGTATTTCATTTGGACTAGACAAAGGTGTTAATTTTTCAAATCCGGTCAACCTTGTGGAGAAAAAAATGTTTAAAAATTTTTTTTTTTTTAGATTAAAAGGAAGAAGATTCAGGTGCAAGCCAGAAAATATTTAATAAATATCATTGGAATTACCCTTGCCTTACATTTGTGGGGGAGAAAAAGTATGACAATTAGTTTAACCTGGAAGGTGACTCAACATTTAACTCCATGAGGTTTGCTCATTCTTATTTAACACAAATCTCTGAGTTAATTTAGGTTGCTGGAACATGGAATGGCACAGTGTGGACTTCTTTTGGAAATCACTGTTTCCACAAAGAAAGTGACTTAGTAAAGTAATAATGAGACCACTGCCACAATGAAAACTAGCAGCTGTGAAAGGTGTCTAAAGGTAAAGTAGTTCAAAAGTAAGTGCAAAAGTCTTTTTCAATTCATTCAAACCATCCTAAGTCATCTTTTGGCTTTCTACAATGAACTAGAGTTCTCAGCATTGTTTTTTTCCAACCTCTCAAATGCCATGCATAACTCTCACAACCTGCGCACTCCTTTTCTAATGATTCAGACACCTAATGGTGAAATTCTTTTCTGAAGATTGTCTTACCTGGCCTTTTGTTAGATACATTATAGCATGTCAATCAATCCAAATGTTACATGATGAGAGGTCAGGTTGACCTTGACCATGAGTCTGATGTATATCTGAACTTTGGGAAACACAAAAAAATGGTGGGGGAAAAAAAAAAAAGGGGGGGGGGGGGGGAAGGCAGGCTGGAAAGAGGTCTTTTTAATCTGCTGAAATCTTGGAAAGCTTTTAAAAGAAAATATACATACAGATAGTTAAGAAGCAGAGAACTGGGAGTTTCCATTACAGCCTGAGACTGAATTTACATCATGCTTTGCCTTGTTTTTAGAGGGAACTATTTTGGAGACAGTTTATGAAGTCCCAGCGTAACCACTAACAGGTGAATTGGAGAACAAAGCTTTTAAGTTCACTGTTGTTTCTCAACCCAGAGGGTACTCTGAGTCACTGGAAATTGCATAGCACACATTCTGGTGCAAAAATTTTTAGAATTTCTAAATTCTGAATTTCTAATTTCCGGTCAGAACATGAAATGAAATAATCTAAAAAAGGGGAAAAAAACTGGATTTCTTATATGTACTAAGCCTTTATGAAAGGCACTGTTACCGTTATTCATTGATGATAAGCATATCCAACCTGTAAGAACAGAACCTAAATGTTTGACTATTCATTTATACGCACTGAAACAAGAACAGTAGTGCTTCACATTATAGCTGTTAGCCTGTGCTATCCAGCATAACTTTGAAATATTCTTACTAAAAAAGTCAGTACAGAAGATTCTCTATATATCTATAAACACAGATATATACAGAGAAAACTATAGATATCTCTTTCGTATATTAATTAAGGAGACACCTCTTTTTTTTTTTCTTAACATGCATGCTGCTTTTTTTATTTTTAAAGCAGTAACTGAAAAATGTCTTTTGGTAGTGATAAACCATATTTTAATTTCATACAACTCAAGTCCTAGAGAATAATAAGCAATATTAGTTTGGATTTTTATTTTAACACTCAAGAGTTCAAGAAAACAGTGCTATGGTCAACACAGGGGAGAATTTGCACACATGGGGTAGAGCAATATTTCACACATATATTAAAAGTAAAAGTAAGCTGTATATTGCAGAACACCACCACCAGAGCAACATGAGAGATGCGGAACATCACAGGAGAATCTTGGGAGGTTCACACTTCATTTGTTCCTATTAGATGGTAGTCACCAAGATGATTAGGGGGCTGCAATATGAGACATGCAAGTACGGATTGAGAGAGCTGGATTTCTTCAGCCTAAAGAAGGAAAGGTTAAAGGAGGATCTTACTGCTGTCTTCAGCTACTCAGTGTATGGTTGCAGAGAAGTTGGAACTAGCATTTTCTTGGCAGTACACAACAAAAGGACAATGGATACAAACTGCAACAAGGGAAATTTCAGTTAGATATTTGGAAAAAATAAATTCACAATGTCTGTCAAACAGCAGAACAGGTTGCCCAGGGAGATCTGGGTGAAGCCTGAGCCACGTGATTGAATTACAAAGCCAGATCCAACATCAAAATCAGCCTTGCTCTGAACAGCGGGTTGGACTAGATGACTTAGAGAGATACCTTCCAATCTCAACTATTCTCTAATTCTAGTGTATAATACACACATCCCTTTTTCCACCTTCTGTGTTCCTTCCTCAGATTTTCTGACTACTCCTCCCACATATTTCTGCTTTTTTACCCAAACCCCAGGCATGAAACGACATCATTAACTGTATCAAAATGGCCAAAATAGTACAAAATAGTAAACGTGATATCTGCACCTGAGAGTCTGATCAGGAACAGCTGTGATTACTGACTACAGGTAGGCAGCAATTCAGTGCATCTTTTGGGTTGAGCTTGTCATCTGTTCTGAGACCCTGCACAAAAGTGAATTACCTGCAATATTTCACAGACTGTAATATGCACATAAAATGTATGCTTGTCTTAGAAAGCTTTTCAACATGTATTAGCATCTTCCCTGGAAACAGGATGAAAAGAAAGACAAAAAGCTAGAAAATTCTGCTTTTAATCATACAGGAGCAGCATATAAATTACAAATGCAGAAGCATAACACTGCAATATGAAGTTTGAAACAAATTTGAGAATTCAAATACTTCAGAACTGCAAAGCGTAATTTCCATACTGATTTTAACATTGCAGTTCATACATTACATCAGAAGCAATAGTTATATGCATATTCTGTGCATCTTTCTATAACCATGTATAAATATTTATAGCAAAGACCCCAAATCCTCCATAAAGAATCATCACAACTGTGGAATTCATGAACATTCTTGTTAAAGAGTCAACTTTGCATTGACTAATGACAAAACCTAAATTGCCAGTTATTGCATTGAATAAAATGTTTTGTCTTTTTTTTAATCTAATATGTATGGTCTAGTGGTAGAAAAATAACTGAGATTGCTTTAAAATATCAGATAGTATTAATGTAAGATTACTGGAGAAGTTGTGCGTGTAACCTCTCATGTGGAAATGTTATGCAAATTATTTGTAAATGTGAAAGCCTCAGGAGCAGGGCTGCATTAACAGCTCCTATTACAAAGGTATCCTAAAGAATTTACAACTCAACAAAGGCTGAATTGGATATAAATTGTTTCTGTCACAATAAATTCTAAAATAAATGCAGAGAGCACCATCTTCTGGAGTAAATGAAGCATTTACAACTCTCTACAGTGAAAGCAGAGCATTGAGTTTCAGTTAAATAAATGTTTATATATGTAACAAGCTTCGCAAATTGTTCTGTGAGCCGAGTAACTAACGAAGCATGATTTCAAACAGAGTCGTCTACTGTGTCTCCCAGCACATAATCTTCCCAACCTTGCCAACTCCCTCTATGTCACTAGTGCCTACCTTCCTCTGCGACATGATACACAGCTCTCTTCACAGAAGCTCCTTCAAAGAAGGGTTTCTTTTCACTGGACAATAGCTACTCACACTCTGGCTAGTTCAGAGCTATGTGCATAGTCAACCAGTACACGTGCTGTTTGGCAAACTGTTAGCTGTTTCTTGGAATGGCTATCTGAAAATTTTGTTGGAACTGTCCAATGGATTAAAAAACTACTGGGAGTTTAACAAGAAATTCAGGCCCATACATAATTATATTAGGTTATCAGTCCAAAGACAGTTGGCATAAAGCAGGTAAGCTGTGCCAAATTAAAAAGGAAAGCTGATATACCAATGAGCAGCTTTGCAGAAAAGGACCCGGGGTCCTGGAAAACAAGCTGACCATGAGCCAGCAATGCGTCCATGCAGCAAAGGCAGCCAACAGCATCCTGGACCGCAGGAGGAGTGTTGATGCCAGCGGGTCAAGGGAAGCAATTCTTCCCCTCTGCTCAGCCCTGGTGAGACACATCTGCAGTTCTGTGTCTAGATCTGGGCTGCTTTGCTCTGAACAGGGGGTTTTGGCTAGGGTAGTGGTTAGGATGGAGTTAATTTTCTTAATAGCAGCCCATACAGCATTGGGTTTAGATCTGTGATCAAAACAGCATTGATGTTTTAGCTGTTGCTGAATAGTGCTGCTCAACAGTATTGAGGCCTTCTCTGTTTGTCACTCTGCCCTCTCCCCTTCCCCAGCAAGTAGGCTGTAGGTGAGCAAAAAGTTGAGAGGGGACACAGCCGGGACTGCTGCCTTGAACTGACCAAAGGGGTATTCCATACCATATAACATCACACTCAGCAATAAAACTATGGGGGTAGGGGGTGTTTTTCCAAGGTAGCCATTACTCAGAGACTGACTGGGCATCAATCTGCTGGTGGGAGATGGTGAGTGAGTGCCTTTGCATCACTTTTTATTTTCCTTTTTTTTCTTCACCTGTTAAACTGTCTAGCTCAACCCACAAGTTTTCTCGCTTTTGCCCTTTTGATTTTCTCGCCCATCCTGCTGGGAGTGAATGAATGAGGAACTGAGTGGGAGCTTAGCTGCCAGCCAGGGTCAACCCCCACAACTAGACAATCGCCAGAGGTGCCTTCTGGTGCCTCAGCTATTCTGTGTTTCTAAAATATCATACGCATGGAGCTGACTTACCACAGGATTTCTCTCTACAATACTATATTGATTTCTGATCTTAAAAAAAAAAATCTGAAAAGTGAAAATTGGTACTCCATGCATGTAATTACCTGTGGCACCATTTTCTAGACCTATAAATTAAAGACAAAGCAAAGGTGAAAGTTATTCCTCTACACCAAATGTTGAAGACCCCTTATGTAGAACTTCTTGCTTAATCTGGCAGTGTAACTACTATATTCTTTTGTCTTTAACTCCACACTGCCAATAGCTCACAGACTGCAGGGCTTTCTAGCACAACATCCAGGTTCACGAGCACATATACTCTTCATTTATGTCTAAAATTTCTAAGTTTTAAAAGCAGGCACAGATTTTTCAATCCAAAGCAGATTTGAGGTTTGCAAAACAAGTCAATTCTTGAACTACTATTTTTCAGTATAATTTTCTTCACATCGTCTCATACAGCGTAGATGCTTTTAACAGGATGACACTATTATCATAGTGTTGTTGCTATGTGTACTTGTTCTGTTGAGCTATGAACATGAAATTGGCTACAAGGCAGTTTCAAATTTATCTTCTCCATTAGAGGTCAGCAGAAGACCATTTATCTATACAGGAGCTGAATGGTTCCCATTTCTTCTTGAAAATCTAGGTCATTAAGCCAGTAGCAAGAAAAAAAATTGACATTGTGGGTCAGAAAAGGCCAAATCTAAAAATTCACAGTAGCTATTGCTTGTTCCACCTAGAATAACTTCATTGTAGAATCATTGTGGACAGATTTAGATCAGTTACAAAAATTGTGGAATGTGAAAAATTATGCCATGAAAACTAATGGCAACATGAACAGACAAATTCATGCAGAGTAGACATGTCTAGATGTCTATAAGATCTATAAGATCCTTCTTATGCAGAAAAACTGCAATGGAAAACTCGCAATTTTGTGGCCTTTTCTTACTGTTTGGGGTTGGGGGGGTGGCAAGTCTAGCAGTCAAGAGGCTGTAAGTTACTTCACTGTCTCTCCTCACATTTTCAGTACCACTGAAAAGTCACCTTTACTTAGGAGACCTTCTAGACCAGATGACTTCCCTTCCAGTTTTTGAAGTATCCCTTTCTAAAGAGCGCACTTCACCTCGCTTTCCACAGAAGAACACCTATAAAGCCACTGCTTCTCCAAGCCTGAAATTAGCCATGACCTTCATACAGTCACTAAGAAACTTTCATAGGTGTCCAATTAGCAAACATTTAGGATTATGAGATATTTTTTCTCTAGCTGCTGTCATAGTAACTATATTATGTTTTCACTCCTGAACTTAAGCTTAGTCACTGTTTTGATCAGAACTGAGGAATGCTTTCAGAACTATTCTGACAAGGATTTGTGGAGGAATGAAGGACACTCACATATATCAGGTTATTATAAATACTGAGGTTTATAACACACAGTAAACTGTTCTCCCAAAGGCCACACTGTCATGAAATCACTACAATTCACCAAAGACTGAAAAAGTTCAGACTAATGAGTTCAAGAATGCATACAGGGAAACATATCTTAAAACACTAAAAAAAACTAACACCATCTGAACAATATGTTATTTGAGAAGAAAAGTCACAATACTGAAAAAGAAATCATATACTGAAATATGATGACATACACACACACAAATCCCCCCTGCTCCACTTTTCAGGCAGACTCCAGGTTCCCCAAGACAATTTTTTTTTTTTTTTAGTTACCACATATCTTATAAATGGATTTTTTTATCAAAAGTAAGCTTAACTATAGGCAAATCCTCTAAATGAAATTTTCACAGTATCAGATTCTCTACCAAAGCTTATTTTTGAAGAATATTAAGTGGATATGCTCTAGTGGAAATAATCTAGACCAGGATTTCCTAATCTGAGAAAAAGAATTCCTCTGAGGATTGTCAAACTGCTTCAAGAGGTTAAGGCCATAATTACCAGGAAAAGGAGTAATATCCAGGCAATTCCCCAAAAGGTTTTATTCATTTCTAGAAAAGAAATTTGAAAGTCATTTGCCTTTCCTCCCTACTACATTCTAATACAAAAATCATCATTCTCCATGCGAAATGTTTCATACCAGGTTTTGGTGAGTTTTTTGTTCCCTTGCTTAACCACAGCAGGTAGATTTCACTCTGTGTATACATACATAAAAATATATTGTGTAAACACTGACAATAAACTGATAAAAAATAAACTGATTATGAAGTTGACTATAAAATTGCACTTTCTATCTGGTAACTAAATCCTCTTCCCTGGGTCTATTTTCACATTAAGCCAGTATTTATAAAAAGAAAAAGTGGAAAGACAAAAAAACTTTCCAGAGAAAGAAACTTTTCTTATACCCTAAATGTTAATATACTCTATAAGATGTTATAGATGCAAAGTCAAAGAGAAACAAGATTCAGTCCTGCACAGATTTAAAATATGACTTCTCATAGTACTGCAGGACATAAAAAAAGGAACCTTATATTGTGGGAGAGGAAAGTATAATTGCCATTCCTTGTTTCAGAATACTGAAAGCAGTCCCCCTCCTTCAGCAGAACATTTCAGGGCATATTCATAGGTTTTCAGGATGCCCTAACGTATTATATTTTCCAGACAGAAGAATAGAAAAATATACTAAACTGTAAAATCTCTCTGAAATATTCTAATATTAGATATTTTTTTATTTTTTTCCTTCCCTTAAAGGATGCCATACTTCAAGAGGACCCACACCAATGTGGAACAATGGACAAGTCTCATTGGATCTTTGCAGGATTGTAGTGATGGGACTCAGAAGCCTGAAAAAGATCCGTGTCGCTCATTTTCTTATAATAAGCACAAAAAACCCCTTTTAAACTCAGAAGTCAGATTTCATTAGAATATAGACCAGAATACTTAACTTCTTAGTTAAACCTAAAGCAACTAGACTAGACAGTGTACACTCAAAATCTTGTTACTGACAAAAAGGGAAAACACCATATATATGGAAAAAAAAACCCAAACCGTTGTTAGCTTGATGAAAATATCAGTAATTTAACCAAAAGACAACAGTTATGACTGGTCTAGTCATACAAATATCCATAGTCCAACTGCCACAGCAAAGCCTCAGTAATAATATCACCTTTAAAAACACCATACAAGAAAAACTCCTAATACCAACCCCTTTCCATTGGTGCTAAGCTCACCCTTGCAATGCCCTTCTGGACCCTTCCATGGGCAGTTTCAGTCTTCCTCAAACAAAAGCTCTTGGGGGAGAAGGGTAGGTCACACTCAAGGTCTTTGCCGGGAGAAGTTCATGGGTAGGGTTTCTTCTTCCTGTTGTCTGGAAGGAGCAGGATGTAAATGCTTTCTTCCTTCTCAGCCTTGGGCTTGTTTGGGTTTATTTCTGTACTTTCCTTTAGCACGGCCCACACCACTGATGGTACCGCACAGCCCCAGCTCACCCCAGGGAGGCGAGAGTCACTCACCCCTCAGCAGATGGGGGGGCCAGCACTGCACAGTCCAAGACCAAGACCAGACCCTGGCCTCACAGGTCCCAGGGCACCACAGGGTTTCTGCTAATGATGGCAAAATCATATTTACAGGCTATGCATGCAGATCCCACGCTTCCATTCTGGGAATACAACCACAATCACAGTCTCAGTGATGTCTTAACCTGACAAGAACCCTGCTCTCAGCCACTATATCTTCCTATGACAGTTGCACGAGGGTATCTTATACAGTGTCTTGCTTTAGTCTACTTTCGACAGTTATCCTGATAGTCTAGCATTTCAACTGCAGCTGAAAATTCCAGAGAAAGAAATCCTGAGGAGCAAACTGGAAGCCTGTGCAAAGGAAATACAGCTGAGCCATAAAACTCATCTCTCCCCAGAAAAAAGCATAGAGAGAGGTACTTGCGTAAATACATTAGGTTGTCAAATTCTCTCTCTCTCTCTCTCTCAGGAGAAAAATAGGTTTTATACACAGACTCACAGACACATACATACTGACAGATCAATTGATCAAGTAACTTTTCTTTTGGTGGCAAAAAAGGAAGCTTATGTTTTCTTGCCATCTTCTAAGGTCAGCATATTTATTTCCACTGAAGAACATAAATTTACAACATAAATTTATCTTCTGAGAAAAATAATTGGAAACACATAGGAAAAACATAGGAAAAACTGAAGGATAAACTGTAGCTTGACTAATGCAGACTAAAGTCAATGGTGGAAAGCACCATACATTCCATGAGGCAACTATGAGGCTGGAATTGCTGTGCTTGTGAAATCTCAGACCAAAGAGAATTGTTTTTTATATCTATTTCATTTGTTTTGTGAAACATGTGAAACATTAGTATAGTATTGTTCTGTGGTAGATTACATTCTATCATCCTCCCATATTGCTAGTCATATTCTGACTCAATTATATCTTACTTGAATGCTGCTAAAATAATTTCTAATAGAAAGAAATAAGAAAACAAACAACTCCCTGCAAAATACTTCCACTGTAACTCATCAACTAGGGGGAAAAAAAATCCCCAAAATAAACCCAACAAACTATGAAAAGCACACCAAGACTAAAAGTAGTCATCTAAAGTAATGTGAAATATTTACCAGCTAACCTGGTATTTCTTAAAAGCCTATAAAAATTTATAAGGGGACTGTGCTGCCTTATCAACACTGACAGAAAACAGAGGCAGTGTGCCTGCATGCACTAACATCAGTGATCAGACAGGATTCACTGCCAATTATTCTTTTTTGACACAATAATAGGTTGTTTTATAAGTGCTGCCATTTCCTCTTTTCTATTTCTTGTGCATGACCTTTCCACATGGTGAAAAAACCAGACTGGTATCCAAAAAAGTGAACTGTAAATTACAAACCCCAATATTTATCAATTGTTTTGGAAACCCAACAAGTTATGAAAAGCAACATTACTGCACACTTATGAAAGTTATATTTTAGCCTCACCTTTAAAGGAAAAGAAAAAAAGGTTTTGCAAACCAATATAAAAAGGTAGCACTGATCTGATACAACACAGTACTACTTCCAAGTAATTATAGCAAATGCACAACATGTTAAAGTATCGCCATTGTGCATATTAACCCATGTTCCATCAGTCTTTTTCCTTGCATCCATCTCGGTTCTCCCACAGAAAATAGTCCAAATGCCACCTGTTTTATTAGGTTGAAGATGCACTACTATGACAGAAGATTTATTTTCTTCAGTAATTTACTGAATATTTCTCACTAATTATATTATAAAAAGCACCATCATCGTATTTCAGTTCCGCTGGCAGTGGTATAAGTTGCAGACAAGCCTGTCTGTCTGGCAGATTTATTTTCCTAGTTATACCAGGCTTGCTGGAGCCTTAAAAAAAAAAAAAAATTGACCTTCTCTACAATTCTGTGGTTGCATTAGGTGCTAAATTGTGACACAAGTATTATGAATCTAATTCCATGGCCTTACACAGGCAAAAATTTCAAGGCCCTGAGATAAATCTTCTGTATTAATACTGCAACAACTGATTTCATTCCCTGAAAACTGTTTTTTAAATCAAACACTTTTTCAGACCTATGCTATCCACATCACACAAAATGCAGCACAGAAAACAAACCATGATAGTACACATCCCAGCTGTCCAGCCTCGTTCCAGTCAAGCTTTCACCAATGATGATGCATGATTTTGCCTTACATCAGTATCTGACTGTTTTATGTTTGCTTGCTTCCTATGCACCCCCACTGTCCACCATGTGTGTAGCTGGTTCTTTGCAATTCTAACCCTTAACCATAACAGAGTTGGTATGTGCAATGGAAGCCTGTTAAATAGTATGTTTCTATATGTTGGTTTCTTGTTTGTGTGCTTTGTTCCTTCAAGAAAGGTGACCAGACAAGGTAGATCGGGAAAGACGGCAGTCATATCCCTGGAGACAGTGAATATGCACCAGAGGTTTCCATGTTGCCAATTACAGCACGCAGTCATTGCACAAGTGGCCAGGCTGCAGCTCACACAAAGGCATAGACTGCTGAAGGAAGCAGGCAGCACACAGGCAGGCCGCTATGGGGACAGGAAAAAATGATCTAAAGGGGATTTTGCAGAATTTGCAGTAATCCAGACAGACGCTGAATAGACTGAAACTAAGCCTAGAAGCACAGTCCAGCTTGCAGTGATCCATGAACAGGCAGAGAGTTGTTTATATAGACATTTTTATTCTAATATGTTACATAGCCATCCTATTAGAAATTGCAAATATGGGGGCTTATATTCTGAAAAATTCTAATTTTTGTGTCTCAAAATCTTTTGGGGTTCCACTGAGAAACTCAGTACTACAGAAAGGTTTAGAAAGATTGATCTGTAAGCTCCAGCTAACTCCTTGTTTCTTCTTAGGCTAATACTATATGGTACATACAGCTATACTTATATGAGTAGGTATCATCATGCACTCACAGCTGTCTCACATTTCTCATTCCTGTTCCCAGGATAGAAGGTAACATTCTATGCCATACCTGCAGATGACTTTAAATGTGTATGTCTTAACCACTCCCCTCCCCATCCAACTTAATCTCTTCCTTATGCATTTCTGAGCAAACTTTTCAAAATCCCTAAGATATTTCATCCTACATTTTTCATTCCTATTATACATACATAATACACAGATTACACAGCTGTTTGAGAGTTTTATTTGTAACTGTTCAGTGCAAACCTAAATCTAATTCATACCCCTGAGGAGAAAGCACATTTTCAACTTCCCTAGCATTTATAGAGAGCATGCAACCAGCACAAATTCATACTGACTGCAGGAGAAGGAAGGATTTGAGTCCTTGTGAAAGAGTTTGAGAAAGCCAAACACATTCAGGGGGGCAGGAGTAGCACAGAGCTAAGGGTAATGGCAGAGACAGAAAACACAGAGCTGGGCATCTATAATGCATTTCAGCATGCTTTTGTATTAAGGACTGAAATTCTTCATGGCCATGTCTATTAACTATTCAAAACATGAGCCTACGTGCTACTAGAAAATAGCTCCAAATATAGCAAGTCACAATCTAAACTAAAGTAACTGGTGTAAGATCTGGAAATTACTCATCAAATTATTCATCTTTATTACATGCTCTGCATTACTCATCTAAATTACCTCTATGACACAGTAATGCACATTCAGTCATTGGAGCCAGAATATTTTTATTTCATTTTCACAGCTAAGTCCATTTGAACTTCAGAATTTGTCCTTTTATTTGGGTAAATCACTGGCAACTCCTCCTCAGAACTGAATACTGTCACAGTTCTCCAGCCAGAGCAAGCCAAAAATCAAAGAACACCTCTGCTTAACCTGTGCACTCTATCGAGTAAGGTTACTATTAATTCCTATCTACCAAGTGTGCAATCAGCATATAAGTTGATGGTTTAGAAGCACAAAAGGCAAGAGCTCTTAAGACTCAGAATATTCCTGCGCTACCTTTGTGCCTTAGAAACCTTAGTGTCTCAGTACATACTGAAAACAGAGTAAAGGCTGAAGTTTTAATTTGCATGTTGGAATCCATAGGTGGTTATGCTTTAAAAACTGTGTATTCTATATATAAAACTACTTATAAAAGTACTAGTACTAGCACGCAACAGACTAAAGCCATGATTTATGTATTAATTTGTAACTTCTCTACTAAATATGTAACAGAAGAATTTGATAGTACTAATTTTCAGTGTATTGCAGTTTTAGAAATATCCATGAAATACATTATGTCCAAATACTGCTTTTTAATGCACTGACTACAAACTGATTTATATACGTTTTTAATATATTTTGCTACTTTTTACAGGAGTTTGTCATTGATCTTAGATAAGAAGAGAACAAAGAAAAGGACAGGAATCCTTCAAGATGTGATAGGCATCTATTTTTCCTTGAAGAATTGTAACCATCAGAGAGGATGAGATAGTCCTCTTTTTTCTGTTTCGGGTTCTTAGCTCTGCAATAAGTGGGTGCCTTTCTTTGTTCCAGATGCTGCTGCTGACCTCTCCCAAGCAGTGCTGCTATCAAATGTTCTAATAACCAATTATTCCTCTCAATTCTAGCGTAAACAGTAATAATTTCTGAAATAAATAAATGTCATACTGAGCAATCGGGCCCATATAGTTCCAAATTCTGAGCTGACAGACGTGTTTTTGTATAAAGAAATCATTTTAGGTCAACAGTATTTCTTCAGTTTTAAGCTAAAACAAGAGATATTGCACCTTCAAGAGTCCAGTGCACTCTCTGCCTTCTGGGCTTAAAAGGCAACAGTAGCTGATTTCTTTCCCAATATCCTTGTTCTAATAGTTCTCCATTACTTGGAAGAGCTTTCTTCCTAGCATAATTTAAAAGTTTCTACACTGCTGTGTTTCTACACCTGCTAGTAGGGTCCACTGCATTTTGGACATTCTCCTACTCATACATTACCTAAAAGCAAATAATAATACCATTACCTCAGCTGGAGACCAAGTAGAAATTGCTACTACAACAGAAACTTCTTTATCTTAGGATTGTTTTTACCTTTTTTTCTAAGGATACCAAGTGTTACAAATGGTGCTGGGGGTTTTGGGGTTGGTTTTTTTTGGTGGTGGTAGTTAGTTCCTTGATTGGGTTTTTTTTTTAAGTAGACATTTATAAGGCCATAAGGTAATGGAGTACAGTTCATCTCACTTTATTTTTGGTCTCTCATCTGAGCTAGTCACCCAGTCTCCCTTTACAGTTAGTGAAGCAAAGCCACACCTCTAGGACACGTTTCACCAAATTTCATTTACTTCTTTACTCCATGATGCAATCAATTTCCCCAAGGAAGTATCTTGCTCTTCCTTGACTGTAAAACAAATCCATGGGATTAGTTCAGGTACATGTATTTTCCTCTGGGAACATGACTCCCCCATTGAAACCCTTTAAGGTGCTCACCGAGAAGGACATCTAAACGTGTTCCTTCATAACCTCTAGACTGAAATATAACGTTTATAGACCTTAAAGGATGCAGTGCTTCACCACTTCTTTGGTAACTGCCTGAAGGGCAGGCGGAACGTTTTGCCTAACTTGTCTTTCTTTCTCAAAATCTATGGGTTTATTTCTCTCACAGCTGAAAATCTGAAGTTTGCTGCCTCTGTAAAATAATATTCTTTTTCAAAGTTTGCACCAAAAATTCTTTGCAAGCAGAGTGACAGATTTGCTGCTAGCAAGCGAATCAGTATCACAGGAAGGAAGAAAAATACTGCGTACTAGCTTGCACAGGGTTTTCCCCTGCTTCCCCCCCAGTACATTGTTCTACAATATTATTTTAGTGCCCTGTGGTGTCGAATATTGTAGGTTGATGGAACAAAATGTTGAAAAATTGTCAAAGAAAGTAGAACTAAATGACTCTATGACCTTTCAGTGACATGCCATCATAAGATGGTGAGAAATTTGCATGCAGGCTGAAAGGCTTTTTAAAAGTTATTTAAATAGATTTATATGACATATTTTTATATTTAAATCTTACCATTTCCTTCAAAGAGTTCTTCATTATCTTTCAGGGGGAAAAAAGCAAAAAACAAAACCAAACAAAAACAACTGTTGCTAGAAGGTCTAAATAACAAATTAAAAAATCCATTTGAAAACAATTTCAGAATCAAAATTCTATATGTTTTATTCGGGTTTAATTATATTTTACATTATATTAGAGCAGGAAGTGATTTTCATCTTTTAAAAGAAAAGGTTTTTTTGTTTGGTTTCTTTGAAAAAGATAGTACACCACTTGTCATTTAAATGAACAAAATAATGAATTGCAAATGGAGAGAACTCAGTGAAGCATGAGACCATTTAGCAAAATATTTATACATGCTGCACAGATTCTTGTTTCCCTGGAAAGGTTATTTGAGTGTAAATGTGACATTTTGAAACGTGTGACTGCAGTGAAAACTAAATCAATCATAAGACATTTATCACTTAGTAATGAAATTTAATGTTTATCTTCATTCTCATTCTCATTTAAAGAGGTCTTGTCTCTGTAATTCTTGGCTTTGAGTCTGACCTTCATACTTTTTCCAGGCAATTAACTTTTCTCTTGCTTATGTCTGACCTAGATAGGGGTCTGTTCTTCTGCAACAAATATATATTTTAATAAAATTAATAACCCAGTTTCAGTCATTGATATGTCACAGTATTTTTTAAAATGGAATTCCACAGCATTTGGCACATTTACTATATCTTTATCACTAGCCTTATATCCTTTGCAGCCATTTTAGGTAACCAAACAAAAAAACTATGGTCTCTAGCTTCACAGTCCCAATCTAAACTTTTCTCCTGCTTGGGCTTCCACTTAAGAGGATTGGTTAAATAAGAACAAAAGTTAATACATTCTGTGTACTCGCAGAATAGACTACATGTTCACTAATATGTAATTTTCTGTTTCTATGTTGTTTGAAGTTTCCCAACTTGCATTCATTTCACTTATGCATACGTATTACCTGCACAAATACAGTGGTCATACAGCTATACTCCCATAATGTTTAAGGTATCTTGTACTATTTCTGTACACAAATCAAGGAAACATTTCTCCTACCCCCATGTCTGCCCCGCTCCCCCCCCCCCAAAAAAAAAAAAGGAAAGAAAAAGAACACCACCACATGATCAGGAATTTAAAGGTTGGTTAAACATTGTATGTACATAGTGGATCAATAAGGCAAATTATGTCTAAATAAACAACATTAATCCTAACTCTGGTTAGGATTCCCTTCTGAAGGGAACAGCAATTTTGATGTTGCAGAAAACTGCCTTTCATCAAAGTTAATGGTGTTGCAGAAAAAAACAGAATACAATTTAGATCGGGTCAGGACACAAGTAGTGTATAGGAGAGCTATAGGAAAGAACACACAGCAGCAATGTGTCAGATTGCTGATACGAACTCTGCCCAAATGGGACAGAGTTTATATAACTTTAGGTTATACAATACATTCTTCACCAGCACTGTGCCAGATAAGCAAGATATGGTAAATAAAAATAGCGATTGAAGTCCTTCTGATAAGGAGGCTCTAGGCAGTACACCCTGTTAGGAATAATCCACTCCACTGTTAACTAAATCGTGCTGACTGGCAAGACCATTAGTTGCAAATGTTTCTTAGCTGGTGAGACCTGCAAAGGCCCATGAGGTGTTAATTCTCTTGCTTCCACAATGGAAATGTGAATGATTTTAACCACTCAGGTGTGTGCCAAAGCTAAATCGGAGAGGAGAGGGGTGTAAGCTTTGGTTCTGAATCTGTACTTCTTTCAGTAATGCAGAAACACTACGTTACTAATCTCTCCACCAGTAAGCAAGATCATCACTGCACATTTTTGGCTGGTGTCAGTCATTTAAAATAAATGCACCCTGTGGTCAAGCTATGTTCCCAAGGCAAGAATGTGCCTTCCACGCAGGTATTGTTCATCAATAAAGGAGAGTGCACTTCTTTTTGGTCAAGTGGAAGTTATCTGAAACAATAACACTCAGTTTTTAGAAAGGCAAAACCAAAAAATAGAGGAATCCTATGTATTTCCTTCAGACAATATATTTCACAAACTTCATTAAGTTTGAGTGTTTGAATGACCAGAATTTCTGGTCAGAATGGAAATAAATTATTTTACTGTTAGGGTATCCCAGGATGGATAATTTCTTATTGTTAATGATAATTCCCTTACTGGGAAGAAAGTTTACTTCTTTAAAGTTTTTATGGGACAGTAAGCCCAGTTTCCTTCCATTTCAGTTGAAGTGCCAGCCTGAAACTACAGACTACCTCTCTAAGAATCAATAACAGCAGGTTGAGCTCCCTTCTGCTACAATTGCAAGGCATACTTCTTGAACCTGCTTTTTGTAACACAAGAGCATCCCCCCCTCTCCACTGCACATGCCTTTTCCTTTAGATCTGTGAACTATACGTGGCATTATAGGAAGGTGGCTAGATGCTCCAAAATCTGCATGTGGATTGCTTTGGTACTGCAGCCAATGATCTATGGAAATGCATTATTTAATACTGATTTTTTTTGCTTATAAATAATGTTAATTATTGTAGGGTTAGTTTGTAAGTTTTCAAGTGTTTGTAGGAGAGAAAAGAGATGAACAAATAAAAATAATTAACATAACTCAGTAGTATGTTGTGTTACACTGTGCCTAGCTGGCAATTCTCTCTGTGCATCCCTGTAGAATTTTCCTGTAGCACCACTAATATCAACATCCAAAAAAAAATGGTTAAAAAAGGTATAAGTTTTACAATTACAGTTCAAGTAGTATAGTTCAGAGAATCGATCATAAAAAGTGAGCATTCAAAGATTAAAGTGATAGCCACTTCCAAGTTGCTGAGTCACAGAATAATTGGGGTTTTATGTATAGCCTATCAGAGATGTGGGTGAGGGAGGGGCTCTGACACCACACAGGAGCACACGCAAACTCATATGCTAGTTTGACAACAGGTTTCCTACTGTCTTTCTATGCTTTTGGAAATATTACTACCTACATTTACAAGATCTAAACTATCTTTGTAATCTGGTAAGTCACACTCCTCAAGAAGCCAGGTCTGCAAATAAGATAATGGCTTCAGCATAAAAGTATAAAGCAAATTCAGGTCTACATAACATTATTTCCAATGAAGTTATTAGGTGAACTTTTTGATATATTCTTCTTGTTTCTAAATCCTATTAAGGCACTTATTGAATACAAAGAGGCAAGGGAAATTCATACATGAAAAGAGCATGTGAAAGAGGAAAAATGAAAAAAAAGGTTATCAACTAATGGTGGCAAGGGACACAATAAAACATTAAGAAGAGATAAAAATATACATTTGTGTCAAAGCCCTGGAAAGTAATGCGTCAGATGTAACTGAGCTACTGAGTAGTTTGAGAATACACAAACCTGGAAGTAAAGTGATTGCATATATGTTTAATCCTATTTAGTAATTACACTTAAATACAAAACTAGCTAGCTTATCTACTTCAATTAGTCTCCCTCCAGACAGGGGTTCTCTACTACTATGTATTTATACTAGAGCTTATGGCAACATGCCCTAGGCTAAGCTGGCCTTTGAATACCAACAAAGTCATATAATTATTAATAATTAGAAAACCTTTGGATTTGTTTAAGAGCTCTTCATGGTTAAGGGTTTTTTTGTTTGTTTTGTTTTTAAATATAATTTTGTGTTAATCATTTAAAAACATTATAGACATAAGAAACCCCCTCTAACAATTTATCTGGCATTTTATACTTCCATAAAACACTCCAGGGTGCCCATTACTGTATAATATCAGCATGCATACTAAACTCAATGTAGGTGAGCTGTGTTAATATTATGCTTCAACAGCACACCCTGGAGTGTCTTATTGCTTAAATGATGGAAAGGTCAAACATTTACAGCATACTATCATGTTTCACAGAACAATTCTTCATTATCATTCTCTGTTACCTCATCCTTTCGGGAAAGGTCGTTGCAAGAAAAAATAACAAACACGATTCAATTAAACCAGGTTTGTTAAAGTGCTAATATGTAGCATAATCTTGTAGTTCTCTTTGGGTAGTGAATAAAGTCACATTCCTTGTATATAGTGTTAGCATAAATTATGTATCAGTAGAAAATCCAGTAAAAAGTCCAATCAAAAATCTAACTAGATACTAATATTTTTAAATAAAATGGAAGGACTGAATCTTGCAGAGGCTGATATGTTTACCACAGAATATATTAAGCTTAACAAAAACCAGAGCTGCACTGGGAGGGGGGGAACAGAATTTTAGCTCAGCATCAGTGTCTCACTACACATCTCAGCTGTTTTAGTACAGAGACTTTCATTCTAAGAGCCTCTCTGGGTAATAGCACACTACAGTAGAGCAGAGTAGAAGAAACTTCAGCTAGGATGCATGTAGCATGATTGTTCCATGAGTAACTGTACACTTGCATATCCAGAACTGTTAGTCTAGTAGTAACTTATAGTAATAAATATCCAAAAGGAGAACGTTTGTTAGTGCTTCCTCTACTTACTTTGCCTTTGATTAATTCAACTGGTCTGTAACACAGCAGTTCTATATACAATGAAGACTGAGATTGCACAAAACATTATTCCTCCTGAATAGTACTTCAACTTTGATTTGGACTCAGCAACATTTGACTGGTCCTACAGGGGTCAACCAAGAAAAACTAAATATGGATTTTGAAAGCAGAGTATTTTTGCTCAACACGCTAAAAGCTCTGGTTGTCTCAGCACCCCAGCTCTCATTCTAGAACAAAATAAATTTTCTCCAGTTATGGAGAGGGGATACTTTTTCTGCAGGCACTCATCATAATCCATTTTATGGTACTAAGGCTTTTCTAGAAAGCATTGGATCCTTTTCCTCAACCTACTTTTCCTGACATTGTAGGAGTAATCATGCCAAGATGTCCTGTATCTCTAGAAGAATTCCTGGGAGGTTCCTAAAAAAGGCTGTAGGCACAAACTGCTTCCTAAATGTTACTGAAACAGCCTTTCCTCTCTGCAAGAGAACACCACTTCAGCAATACCACCTCAGCTTGGCCTGTAAGATACTCTGAAGTCTGAATACCATTGAAAGAAAGCAGTCTACCATTAAAAAACAAAACAAAACAAAACAAAGACACACCAAACTTTAGTTGTTGTCTACCATCCTTTTCTGAAGAGCCCTATCAGTCCTGAATCCCAATGCTGCTTTTTTTGTTGTTTTGTTACTGTCTATGGTGGACAGAGTAGAGTAGGACCACATTGGAAATACATGAGTTCGACGCTAGTAGTGTTGCCAAGCATGTGTGCTGGAACACTTTCAGCAGTGATTTCTCCTGGTTTGTAGAAAAAGTTCCATTTAAAAGTTAAAATAATTATTGAACCAAATTCCTGAGTATCACTTAGAAAGGAAGTAAAAAACTTCTTTCAGGGTTAAACAGTGCCAAACAGCTACTTATTTTGGATACAACTGTACTTCAGTTAGAAGAATGCAATCTTCTTCATGATTATAATAAGCAGCACTGATGATGGTATCAGTTAATTTTGAAGTGTAGAAAAAGTTACTTATGAGGTGTAGATTTGTTTTAAATTTCTTTAAAATGACCCCAGTAAGGCAGATTCCTTTGTCCCTTTAAGCTTTAACTTCAACTTAAAACATTTTTTCAGTAACTCTCAGAAGATTCCTCTATCAGAATGGATTTAAAAATTCACATCTATTTTATGCAACAGTGTTTCATTTATGCCATTATTTCGTCTTTTGCTTTTCATGTATTTTATAAGGTATTTCTGTGAAAAGCAATTACACCATGTGTACACACATAAGTAAAAAAATAAAATTAAAAGCAAAAAACTTTGCATTGTGACATACCTTTCTGATTCTTCTTCTTTTCACCACAAATTGGGACTGTTCAGGGACACTGTGAATGAACAGACCACAAATGCTGCTGCAGGCTTTTTAGGACAATAAATTATCCGCACGAGTTTGAAAGTAATTCATCAGTAAAATGTGACTTCTTTTTCACACCTAAAGGGAAATGCTTCCTTTGCCTGGTACACAGAAGTAAAAGACACTTTGCTATTTCTCCTAGTTTTTGTGCCCTATCTGAGGCTTAGGCAGGCTGCTACTATCCTGAGACCAGCAGAAACCATAGCTTCCCTTCTTCCTCCCAGTGTGCTCACTTCCCAACAGATAGTTACAAACAGAAATAAACTAGAATGTAGGTGCTTCAAGCATTGCTCACAAAATACAGCAGATATTTATGAATGAATCTTATAAACGTTTTTCTGTAGAGTAAAAACATATGTGTAGACAAATGTATACCACTACTTTTTTTTTTTTTTTTAATTTTAATACAGACAGCATAAGAAAAGTGAATTTCAGCAGGCCTCCATGTAACAAAACCCAGACCACTCCCTCCTTTCAAAAACATATAGGTATTTCTTTGACTCCACAGTTAAAAGCTGAGTGCTTCATGCTTTAAAAATCTAACTCTCACCCTGATTTACTCTGCTTATAAAGAAAATGTAAGAGTATCATGAATATGCATTTTTCTTCAAAGTACTTATTGAAAATTCCCCTTAGTTTATAAGTCCTTCTCTTGCAAATATGCCTTGTGCAGTGCTATCAATTACCCATGACTATACTGCAAAATAGGGTCTGCAAAAAAAACCCCTCCAAATGCTAGAATTTATGCACTCCTAAATAAACATTTTTTTTTGTAACATTCAAGAGTAAGGCAGTGCTTTAAACAAACAAGTACATGCTGAAACTTGGACCATTCTTAACTACATCAATCACACTGTCACATTGCTGTCTTCAAAACAGCCATATGACCAACCTTGAGTTGCATAGTCATAGAAGATGCAGATCTGAGACTTATATTGAAATCAGTTATACTTTCTCAATTCAACAGGCAAATCAGCATAACAGACAAGTTAATTTTAGAAGTATTAACTTTGTCAGGCAAGTATTTTGGGGTAAAAATTCCAGATATTTTGTCAATGATAAAATGTCAATAATCTCAGCCATTCTGGCTCCAAATTCCCTTTTGAAGCCTCTTGTATTTGATATGTCTCTAACGTATTCTAGAAAATCTCCTCTCTCCCTCTTTGGAATCAACATCAATATTTCCTGAAATGTCAGGTATTCATGAACCCTTTCCCACCACAGGAGAAATTTTCAAGCCCTTCACAGAAGCTGAAAGTCAAGTAGCATCCACCATGATAGCATTGATATAAAAAAGTTGAAGTAACAGCTAACGTCATGTACGTAATATTTATAAAAGAAAAGTCAATGGTCATCTTTTGGGTGTTTTGGGTTGTGTAATACACTAACTAAACAGAAGAAATGCAAGTAGGAAAATAATTTTTTTTCCCCCTAAATCTTTCAACCATTAATCTCGAGGAATGAGTTACTAAAGAAGAGTCAGCAAACCCAAAGAAGAGCAAAATGGGAATGTTGCAGGAATTAAAAAGAAGAAAACAAATGTGTGCCTTTACTATATGAGGAATGCTCAGTAATCTGCAGGTTGCACAATCTTTCTGATATCTGTAAGCATTACTCCACAAAGACAAAGTAGGAAGTAAAATAAGTAAAATTAACATACCTCCTTGCTATTCATAATTATATAACCAGAAAACTAATTCTTGGTAAAAGGTACTCCAGTAAAGGAGCTGCATCTGGTCAAAGAATGAAGAAGATGGGCAGCAGTAAGCTGTAACAGCGATAAAAGATCTCTGCTAATTACAGTCAAGGGGTAAGTGGCAGTTTCAAAGTTTAATTAACAAAGCACAGGTTTTCAAGGCAAATTAGCAAAGCATCTGGCACATCCTTCTACAGATAAATAATGATGACTTTCTTCTTGTCAAGACTTTTAACTCCAGATTTCTACAAAGAGAAACAAATCTTGGAAAATAGGCAACAGAAATTGTTTTCTCTTTTTTAGATTCTAAGAACCTTTTCCAAAATACTACCACCCTCCCAGCATCTCCCCACACAAAAGGTATTAAAATAATACATTTCAGCTACATTTAAACTGGCCACTGATTCTGCAGTGGAAATTAATCTCTCAGTTAAGACACTATTTGAAAATGCTATGAGAAATTAGATAGCATCAGGAAAGTGAGAGGGCAGAGAAGAAGGAAACCTACCTCTTAGGCATCTTTCAGAAGATTGACTAACATCTATTGAGAGTCACATAGATGTCAACAAATCTCAAGTCATTTTCCCTTTCACACACCAAATATGTGCATGTTTAAATGAACATGCCCAAGGTGTTAAATAAATAAATAAAACAGCTCTTGGCCTTGAGAAGTTCTTTAGTCACATACCAGGAAACTATCATCTGCCATTATTAGAATCCCTAATAACACAAAAAAAAGTAGTCACAGCTGGATCTTATTTTAAAACTTCCTTGACTGAAAGAATGTTTACTGTAATAGTCATCCTGGGAGTGGGAAATTCTAAGTATTGTTACAAGAGGCCAATCATACGATCATGCTAGTGCAAGGATATTCACAAACTGAGTTATGCATGTGAAAATATATACTCATTCAATTCTTCAAAGAAAGGATATAGAATTGGATAGATAGATCTTTTACAGCAGCAAAAATCCTAACAAAAATAATAAGTGTAGATCAATTGTGAATCCTTAACCATAGAGCAGAGAACCAAAAAGAACAAAAAGGAAGTTTAGGAGAAAGACTAGATTTTGGTTTACCCATTTGCAAAATGTCTGAAGACAATATTCTCATTCCATGACTAGGATTCCTACATGATATTGATAATTACCATTGACAATGAAGAAGGAACCACATATGACCTACTTCAGTGAAATGCAACATTCGAACAACCTGTTTAATATATTTATCAACAACCCACAGAAAAGGACACCATCAAGCTTGTAATGACACCAGATTAGAGGGACTAGTCAAAACACTCAAGGCAATGCGGACGGGCCTAGACAGGCTAGAGAAATGGACCAATGGAAATCACAGAATCATAGAATCGTAGGATCTAAAATCATCAAGTCCAACCGTCAACCCAACACCACCATGCCCACTAAACCATGTCCCTAAGCGCCTCATCTACACATCTTTTAAATAGTTCCAGGGATGGGGCCTCAACCCCTTCCCTGGGCAGCCTGTTCCAATGTTTAACCACTCTTTCAGTAAAGAAGTTTTTCCTCACGTCCAATCTAAACCTCCCCTGGTGCAATTTGAGGCCATTTCCTCTCATCCTATTAAAAAAAAATAAAAATCCCATGAAGTTCAAGAACAAGTGCCGAGTGCTGCCCCTGGGCAGGAAGCACTGGTGCAAGGGCACAGGTCGGTGCCTTGCCTGGCTGGGAGCAGCTCTGAGAGAAGGGACCTGGGGGCATTGGCAGACACAAGCTGAGCATGAGCCAGCAGTGTGCCCTGGCTGCAGAAATGGCCAGCAGCACCCTGGAAGGTATTTATACAGGCATAGCCAGGACAGAGAGGAGGGCACATGTGAACTTCATGAAGCTCAACAAGGCCAAGTCTGGGGTCCTGCACCTGGGTGAGAGCAATCCCAAGCACAAATACAGGCTGGGCGATGAGTGGATTGAGAGCAGCCCTGATGAGAGGGACTTGGGGGTATTGGTGGATGAAAAACTGACTATGAGCCGGCAATGTGCGCTTGCAGTCCAGAAAGCCAACCGTATCCTGGGCTGCATCAAAAGAAGCATGGCCAGCAGGTCGAGGGAGGTGATTCTCTTGCTTTACTCCACTCTCGTGAGACCCCACCCGGAGTGCTGTGTTCAGCTCTGGAGTCCTCAGCACAGGAAAGACATGGACCTGCTTAAGCAGGTCCAGAGGAGGGCCACAAAGGTGATCAGGGAGCTGGAGCACCTCTCCTATGAAGACAAGCTGAGAGAGTTGGAGTTGTTCAGCCTAGAGAAGAGAAGGCTTCCGGGAGACCTTACAGCGGCCTTCCAGTACTTAAAGGGCACCTACAGGAAAGATGGGGAGGGACTCTTTATTAGGGCCTGTAGTGATAGGATGAGGGGCAATGGCTTTAAACTGAAAGAGGGTAGATTTAGACTAGATATAAGGAAGAAATTCTTCACTATGAGTGTGGTGGGGCACTGGAACAGATTGCCCAGAGAAGTTGTGGATGCCCCATCCCTGGAGGTTTTCAAGGTCAGGTTGGATGGGGCTTTGAGCAAGCTGGTCGAGCGGAAGGTGTTCCTGCCGATGGCAGGGGGGTTGGAACTAGGTGATCTTTAAGGTCCCTTCCAACCCAAACCATTCTATGATTCTATGATTCTATCAAACCTTTTTTGGCAAGTTTGTAAGGATGACCATTATACTCCAATAAAGTAACAATAAGATAAGACATTTTACTCAGTCTTTCATGTGAAGTGGTAAAAACTTGCACCTTTGCAGAGTACCCTCCCCTATCCCCCAAAATGTTTAAATATCTACCTGAGTACATTCAATACGCAGAAAACCATATGACAGAGAGTTATCTTTATTTTATTCCAGTAACAAAGACAACCCCCTCCCTCCAGAGATGGAAGGAATTTTAAAAACATTTTTCTTCAACTTTTCATATATGGAGCACTACCTTCAATTATTTTATTCCAGAACAGCTTTGGCTACTTTCCTGTTATCCACAGTCATGGTATTTTGATTCAAGTTTAGCACACCTCCTTGATTCCAATATCAACATCAAAGGAATAGCAAGCAAATTTTACATTTGCATATGGGACAGTGAGATTTCAGAGAAGAACTTGTTATACTTACCAGTAAATGGATTATATACATTTGAAGATGCAAATATTTCTTTTGGAGTATGAAGCTCAAATTCACAGTTTATTCAGGAAAATTAGGTTAACTACAGCAATTCTTACTACACTTTAAATTTTCAGTGAAGACCTAATATCCCTGGTCTCACAGAATGCACCTAATGCACAGAGATTAGAAAAAAAAAGGAACTTAGTGAATAAACTGATTTTTTAAATATATTGCAATAAAACTTGCAAACCAAGTTTTCCTTAGTTTTGTTTTTTTTTTCTTTTACTACAATGCCTATGTAGAAATAGGCAAATTTAAAAATATATCATACAAATTAGACATACTTCATTTACTTTCTAAATTCATTATACAAGTGTTTGACACCCTTACTTGCTTTTCTTTAAAGAAAACAAACAGAAAAGCTTTTCTTCACTAAAAGTTCCATTAAAATCTTGAAAATATTAACAAGAATTAGAAGATATTATTGAAGTATGAACTATAATATGATCAAACTGTTGCTAAAGGAAGTCTGAAAATATCTGAAGGGAAAAAGTGGTGAAACAATAATGTATTAAAAACTAAAAATATAAGTTTTTTTTTTTTTCTTCTATCTGTGGCATTAAGTCCTAAACTCCTTGACATAAGTTTAGGACTCAGAACTGTGAGAGGTGTGGCAGAGGTGGACTTATCAAGGACGACAATGTCCGAACAGGTGAGAGCTATGGGCCCTTTGTTCCATCCTGTCCCCTGTTTCTGTACAGTCATTGCTCCCTTGTGTCCAGCTGCATGGAGGCATGGGCATCACACCTGCTGGCCACGCTTCTTTTGATGCAGCCCAGGATATGGTTTGCTTTCTGAACTGCGAGTGCACATTGCTGGCTCATAGTCAGCTTTTCATCCACCAGTACCCCCAAGTCCTTCTCATCAGGGCTGCTCTCAACCCACTCATCGCCCAGCCTGTATTTGTGCTTGGGATTGCCCTCACCCAGGTGCAGGACCTTGCACTTGGCCTTGTTAAACCTCATGAAGTTCACACAGGCCCAACTCTCAAGCCTGTAAAGGTCCTTCTGGATGGCATCCTTTCCCTCCAGTGTGTTGACCACAACACACAGCTTGGTGTCATCGGCAAACTTGCTGAGGGTGCACTCAATCCCACTGTCCATGTTGCCAGCAAAGATGTTAAACAGCACTGGTCCCAGTACAGATCCCTGAGGAATGCCACTTGTCACTGGTCTCCACTTGGACATCAAACCGTTGACTGCAACCCTTTGAGTGTGACTATCCAGCCAATTCCTTATCCACCAAGCAGTCCATCCGTCATATCCAGGTCTCTCCAATTTAGAGACAAAGATGTCATGAGGGACAGTGCCAAATGCTTTGCACAAGTCCAGGTAGATGACATCAGTTGCTCTTCCCTTATCCACCAATGCTGTAACCTCATCATAGAAGGCCACTAAATTTGTCAGGCACAATTTGCCCTTTGTGAAGCCATGTTCACTATCACCAATCACCTCCTTATTTTCCATGTGCCTTAGCATACTTTCCAGGAGGATCTGCTGAATGATCTTTTTTGTGGTTTAACCTGGCAGGCAGCTAAACACCACGCAGCCATTTGCTCACTCCACCCCATCCCCAGTGGGATGGGGAGAGAATCGGAAAAAAAAAAAAAAGAGTAAAATTCATGGGTTGAGATAAAGACAATTTAATAGGACAGAAAAGGAAAGGAAAATA
>NW_008825075.1:933552-951906 GCF_000699105.1 Pygoscelis adeliae | reverse complement strand
CATCATAAACCACCTCCAGCATGGGTAATTCCCTCAGGTACTGGATACCTCTCTCCATGGTGGTCCACTTGCCTGGCTGACATATAACATCTTCCTTGAAGGGATACCTTTCCTTCACGCCTGACAGGTGTTGCCTCCAGAGGCTGAGGGCTTGTGCCCCTTTTCCAATCACTTTGTCAATGCCCCCTTCCCTGGAAAGGGATCCCAGCTGTTTGGCTTCCCTACCCTCTAATTCCAGGCTACTGGCCCTGTTATCCCAGCATCAGAGTAACCAGGTGACAATATGCTTGCCTGGACAATGTCTGAAATCTTTTCGTATATCTCACAGCTTACGCTCGAACAATTTCTCTGTATTCCTCCCAGGCTACCTGTCCTTGCTTCCACCCTCTGTAGGCTTCCTTTTTGTGTTGGAGTTTGTCCAGGAGCTCCTTGTTCATCCATGCAGGCCTCCTGGTGTTTTTGCCTGACTTCCTCCTTGTTGGGATGCATCACTCCTGAGCTTGGAGGAGGTGATCCTTGAATATTACCCACCTTTCTTGGGCCCCTCTTCCCTCCAGGGCTTTGTCCCATGGCACTTTACCAAGCAGATCCCTGAAGAGGCCAATGTCTTCTCTCCTGAAGTCCAGGGGAGTGAGCTTGCTGTGCACACTCCTTGCTGCCCTAAGGATCTTGAACTCTCCCATTTCATGGTCACTGCTGCCCTTGAGCTTCACATTCCCCACCAGCCCCTCCTTGTTGGTGAGAACAAGGTCCAGCATAGCACCTCTCCTTATTGGCTCCTTTATCACTTGGAGAATGAAATTATTATCAACGCATTCCAGCAACCTCCCAGATTGCTTATGTCCTGCCGTGTTGTCCCTCCAACAGATATTGGGGTGGTTGAAGTCCCCCATGAGGACCGGGGCTTGTGAACGTGTATCTGCTCCCATCTGTCTATAGAGGTCCTCATCCATAAGTGTTTGCCCTAATTCCTCATTTAGTGTGATCCTCTGTTCTTAAATATTGATTTCCAATGTAATTGATTTTCAAATAATTTGAAGACTTCAAGCAATATTAGTCAGAAACTTATTGTAGGATAAAACCAAATAGCCTAGAAAAGGCTACTGCAGTTTATTTTCATTTTTAGATCTACACAGAAGTACAAGCAAATCCTACATGCAGTTCTCATCATACTGGTTACTATTTTGGAAGTCCCATATCTGTTTTTCATCACATAGTTAAAATAATTATATAATTCCTTTATCCCCTATGATCCTATTTGGTTGGTTTTGGCTTTGTTTGTATTTTGTTTGTTTGGTTTTTTTTAAATATAACACGGACTGGCTGTTGTTCTTCCCCAGTTACCTTAGGACTCAAGCTTAGTGGTCCTCAGCAGAAATAAAATGAAGACTAATTGTGGACCACAGTACGTATACCTGCTCCCCCTCCTCTTCACTTTCCTGTCTAAGTTCAGGACAATGGAAATGAATCAGGTCTGTCAGCTCACTGGTTTCTGATGTAATGTTCAGTAACTAGTTAATAGTGACTTTCTGTCTCAAGTCCTGAGTAGGTATCTTCTCAGATAAGCATTGTGCACTCCTGAAGCAGAAGCAGATTAAGCAAGATATATCTGACATTTGCTTCTGTATTGGGTTTATGTAACGAGGTTTATGTCCAATAGAGCCAATGCCAGCTGACTCCAAGATGGACCCACCACTGACCAAGGCCGAGCCAATCAGTGACAGTGGCAGTGCCTCTGTGACAACATATTTAAGAAAGAGTAAAAAATTCTGTACAGCAGCTGTGAGAGAGGAGTGACAAAAATGTCAGAGAAACAACCCTGCAGACATCAAGGTGAGTGCAGAAGGAGAGGGAGAAGGTGCTCCAGGCACTGGAGCAGAGCTTCCCCTGCAGCCCATGGAGAAGACCATGGTAAAACAAGTTGTCCCTCTGCAGCCCATGAAGGCCTATGTCAGAGCAGATATCTGCACTGTATCCTGTGGGAGGGACCCCACGCTGGAGCAGGGGAACAGAGTGAGGAGGAAAGATTGGTAGAGATGAAGTGTTATGAACTGACCACAACCCCCTATTTCTCCCCTTACGTCACTCGAGGAGGGGGAGGAGGTAGAATAGTTAGGAGTGAAGTTGAGCCTGGGAAGAAGGAGGATTGGGAGAAGGTGGGTTTGGTTTTATTTTTATTTCTCACTATCTTACTCTGTTATTAATTGGCAATAAATTAAATTAATTTCCCCAAGTCAAGTCTGTTTCATCCATGACAGTAATTCATAAGTGGTCTCCCTGTCCTTATGTCAATCCACGAGCTTTTTCATTGTATTTTCTCCACCCTTCTATTGATGAGGGGGGATTAAGAGAGCAGCTTGGTGGGCATCTGGCAGCCAGCCAGGGCTAACCCACCACAGCTTCCCTTGAAGAAAAGGCATAGAAACATGTATAACAGGTGATTGTACATAAGCTTTTGTTAACACTGTGATGCCACTAAGTATAAATAATAGGCAATCACAAAAGGACAAATAGGGACTTGTGATATAGTTGTCCAAACAAGGTACAGGAATGTATAGTAAAATCTGCAAGATGAGAACTAAGGATGAAAGCAGGCAGGAAAGATGTGTGGTAAAACCAAAATAATCCTGCAGAAGGGTGTTTGGTGCAACCAGAATAATCCTGCAAAACATAGAAGAAAAATGACTGACAAAACCAGAATGAGTCCTGATCCAAAAATTTAAGATGAGCTATGTCAGAAGCAGATAGATCCTCCCTATTGTCCTCTAGGGAGGAGGCTGAGGAACATAAAACAATGAAACTGGAAAGGCAGGGAATAAATAAGTAGCCCACAGCAGTTCCCTCATTGAGACCTCTCAAGCCTCATTACTTTGATCTCCACAGCTAAGACCATCAAGGAACACAGCCACCAGTGCTAACTTTATGGCATAAACTCCCTGGTGTAGCATACTCGCAGGTAATTGTAGATAAACTTTTAAATGACTAATTGTATTCTATATGGAGTGACAATAATGGATAATGGGTAAGAACTAGTTATTAGCAGTGTGTATTGTTAATTAATGTCAATCCAGTGTTGTTCTGAAATTTGAAACTCATCTGACTTGTCAGTCTTTTAAACACTCTAAAAGTGATCCCTGATATGTGTATAGATAGGCATGTATTCAGTTGCAAAAATTGCACAAATCCCAGATTACCTGCTTTTAAGTATTAAACAAAAAATTAGTGTGTTCAATGCTTCATTATACACCTCAAAGAATCAAACCTTTTGATGCATATAGAGTCAATAATTCTTCAGAGATTATATCCTAAAGGAGAATAACAAGGTGTACCGTTTTCTGGGCAACAAAAAAAAAAGGTTTCAATAACAACAACCAATTACTGGTCTCCCAGTTTTGGCACTGGACCTAGCTGCTGCTACTAAGTGTATAATGTTGGGAAAAACTCCATGTTTCTGTCTTGTAGCTCTCAGACTAATTAACTGCTTGTGCTTTGGTGATGTATCTCCTTGATTCCCAAGAAAGGCTGACATGCATACGATGAAGTGAATTTTTTTCTAGTGTGTCAGATATAGTTACAAAGGGTCTGAAAAGTAAAGTAGATGTGTAATATTATCCTGTAATACAGCAAATATGCTAAAGCAATACAATATATTCATTCTCTTAACATTAAATATGCAGTGTATGCTCTAGTTCTTCTGACAAGCAAATCTCATCACAGCTTTAGAACGTGTCATATAGGGAAAAAAAACATACTCTATTGAAATTCCTCTAGTTGAGAGAGCAAGAAGAGGTCTGTCCTGTAGGGAACAGTATGTGCCACTCATGTTACTGAATACTTGAACCTAAGCATAGATTTTCAGTTGCAGCCACTCTTTCTCTACAATTACTCAGGGCCTAACGCCACTTAGGGTTTTTACATTACTAGGGCAGTACCACAGATCCTGCTGCAGTGGCTGAATGGTCTACTTGCAGAGGTTTGTTTGGTTATTAACTGGCTCTTTGACTTTATCTTTTTGAGCACTACCCCATTCTTAGATAGGAGTTTTAAATAAGTGTCTTCTGTCCAAGATATTAAAGTTAGATAAGGGACAGGTAACATGTCACCAATTGCTGAACAGAGTCCAAAGGTCAGGATTTCATCCAGAGAAGATCAAGCCAGCCCTAAAAGTTAAGGTCAAAAAGTCTTCTGCATTTTAATTCTGTTGTTAAACATGACCAAGCTACCTGGCTACAGAAATGCCAAAGTGCTTTTTTGAGAGAAATAGAGAAGTTCTGTGTTTTCTGTGGTAATGATATAATGACAGATAATGCCATATTATTGAAGTAGTTGGTCAGTATTTATGGGAATCCTAGCTGGATCCAAAAAAAATCATAATGCTGAGATACTTAAGATGTCATTTTATGCCAGATATTTGTACTTCTATTTGCTAATTCTGTATACATTCTTCTTGTAATAGCAAACACTAAGAAGTACTAATGTACCTTGTTCCTATAGGCAACAGTTTTTATGCTTCTCCCTCATCTGCCATCAACCATCTGGTCAGAGGTGTCATTAGGACATGCAGTGACCTTATCTTATATCATGAAAAGAAGTATCCTTAAGTATACCACAGTATACTTAAGGGTAAGTCTAGTTTGTCTGATGTTGACTAGCCTACTGCTTTTCCAAGTGCTTTTACTGATCCTAAGGGTGCCGATTTTTTCTTTTACAGATACAGAGCTCAATCTGATATCTCAGCTAGCAGTCTTTGTAAGACAAGTACGAAGTAGTTACTAGATGATAAGCATAAAGATGATTGGTGGTGGCAGAAAGGAAGAATGAAACACTAAGTAAAACTGAGCAAACACTGAGTAAAAGGTAAAAGAACGAGTCCTAAGAAAATTAGCTAGGGTACCTAACATAAAACTGCCTGAAGTCTGGCAGTTGCAGAAGTTGCCCTTAGCTTGGAAACATCACAATGAATTACCACTGTCTACTGGGTAGAGTATGAAGCACATAAAACCAAGTCTTTCCAACCATAAAAATTAAGTTGATGAAGTAAAGTAGTACTACAACTCTGTATGGTTTTCTCATTGTTACTCAAAATAAAGGGGAATTACACCTTGAAATAACCTAATGTTAAAAAAAAAAATCTATCCAAATCCATGAAACATTGATAAACTCCTCTTTTCACACCACACCACCACACCCCCCCAGGTATTTTAAATGAAATGTCACTGCCACAGACAGCACTGGAAAACATTTTTTGGGGGGTAGCTTTATCCCGTTTTGCCTTATAGTTTTACTTGTCTCAGCCTATTCATAACTCTCTTCCTTAGCACTGCTGTGGAGTCATTCCAGGAGCAAGATATAGAGGAAAAAAAATGCATTTCTTCTATAATTTCAACATTACATTTAACATCCAATAAATAAAATGATCGTGTACTTTGTTGCATTGAAAGTTCCATTAGTTCCCACCAAGAATGCTGTTATACTTAGCCTTCAGAACTGAAATGCATGTTTGTCGCGTGTGATTTGGCTTGTTGACTAACTTGTCTTCACTTTACTACAAGCACCAAGCGTAGTTAGAACTACCCCCATGTCTTCACAGTACCTATCTATTGACAGTTCAATATACTGCTTTGTGCACTGCATTCTCCACAGGAGTTAGTCTTCAAATATTTATTCAAATACTATCAGAATTTCATCTGGGTTATAGCAGAATAGTTCATTTAATGAAATGCCTTACTGTCATTTCAGACTCAGGTCCTCCACTGCATGTTTTCTTTATATGTGCCCTTATTATTTATACTTCTTTCTTCATTTATCAATACTTGAAAGACACTCTCTCTTTACTAAGTCTCTGGAAGCTGGATGTTGTACTTTTCTTTGGAAACGCATACACTAAGGCCCTATGTGATGTTTCAGAGACTGTATTATGAATCCTTCTACTTTATCTCTTATCAGAGGTGTGAAATATTGATGTAAGCTGCCATCTGCTTCCTTGCTCCGGTATCTCCCAAATACTGGTATCCAGAGCAATAGTAGATTAACATTATGATTTTAGCTCATACTATTTTATCTCATATTATTTTGTTTATGAAGTTTTAGAATATTCACAGATGAATGAAATAGATAACTGCTATTAGCTAAAAAAATAAAGATAACAAGCTAAATTTACATTGAAATTTCGTTCCACTTATAGCAACATCAAACAACATCAGAACATTTGTCAAGATAGAATAATTTATATGCTAAATACATCAGAAGTCTGCAAAGATAAAATAAAGTAAACACTGTTTGCCTGACAAGTCAGAAAACGAACGGGTCAGATTTTACAATCCAACCCCAGTAACCAAGAAGTGTGACCTCATGGTAAGGATATGCTGTAAACTAATTGTAAATGTATCAAGTCCAACAAAACACCTTAAAGGTCCAAATTAAATTGGTAATTTACATACAGTTATACTGGTGAGGAACAGAAAGTACTGAGAATTGTTACAAGGAAGGCCATCTGACAGAGGCCAGATCTGACTTTCCAGGACAGTAAATCAGCAAATTTCTGCAAGCTCTAACAGTACTATTGCAGCTAACAAGTGGAAAGCCACTTGTGATCTACACATGACTTGTCTTAAAACTGGAGGGTCATAGAGCAAGCAAGCCCAGCAACAGAAATAGAAAAAAAAAGTATATGTTGAGCTTGAGGAACATTGAAATGCTTTGGTTCAGAACACACAGCCCGCTCTCCTACTCAGAATGCTTGAGAGGGGTCCCCAGAGGATACAGGTAACCGCTGGCAGAGTGGTTACCTGATGGGATAAGGGAACTCTGTCCATTGCTGCACAGGAAGAAAGCAATACCGTAATACAAATAAAAATAACACTCTTGGTCACTGTCATTTTCTTGTGGGAAGGATCCTAGCTGCATAAGGATGCATATCCTATGCATATCCAAGGCATAAGAAGGACTGAAATAGAAAACAAGAGAAGAACATATTTTTCTTTAACAACAGAAAACAATATAAATAGACTTGAGAATTTGTCTTCCAGTTTGGAGATGGTGGGCTGCAAAAAACATTTAAAGATTCAGAAAACCCTGACCAAAAAATGCCCTGGAAGAATGAAAAAAAAATCAGCTAGGTGAGTATTCATTTGGTTTACTAAATTGTCTAGAAAGATTGGGGGGGGAGGCTGTTAATTATTATTTAGGTAAGAAGGAACTTATTTTAGACTGTAGTCTAAGATTTAATATATTAAATCTTACTAGTTTCAAACAAAGAACTAAAGCTCTAAACTTCTAAACTAGTTTAGTTCTTTCATGAAATGATTCACTGGTACCAACTAATTCAAATACATGCTTTTTTGATTTCCTGATTTGCCTGTTATTTACAAATTTCTTATACTAATCCAGAGACCAGGATCTCTTTCTCATCTTTCTTCAAGCCTATGACAGATGTGAGGGGTGTTCCCATTCTGTACGAGTGGGAACATGCACTCTTGTCTACAAGCCATAATAAAACCAGGAAATTGGCTTTTTACATGTAATAAAGGCTGGTATCCTCAATATGAATATTTATACAGTACTGCTGTACTCCATATTTAATTTGTTGTGCTATAAGAAAAAATAGAAAACAGATGGTGGTGCACACAAACCAAGCACAGAAAAACTGCGGAGTTTGCAATGTGTTTTAAAAGCTGAGTTTGAAGGTTCTGCACACTGGTACCTTTTAAATAGTAGCTTGCATAGGACTGTGAGCACTTTATTGTACTAACTTGGCTTGTCCTTTAAAACCAACCCATCACCACCATTATTTCCAGTATACAAAATAGCAACAAATATTCCTCAAATTGCTTGTTAAATAAACAGTAAATTTCTGAGACTGATGACTCCATTATTAGCTCTGTGGTTTTGTCATTCAACTCTTAACAGATACGTTGCATCTCTAAAACAGCCCTCTAGAAACCACAGCTCAACCTACCGTAACAAAAACATGAAACTTTTAGCAATTACTTATTTAAGCACGAGTTCCTATTAAACTGTTTAGTAGCTCTTCTGGCCCAAAATATTCTATACAGTGGTATTACCACTTCCTTTCCAGTAGTAAACAAGTCTTACTAATTTGCTTGACTGTAATTTAAATATAAGGCAATCAGGAATTATAAAAAACACCAGCTAAATTATAGGGAGATAAGATAACTGCAAGTTATCAGAACGAAAAAGGGTTGAGATAAATACATAAATAGCAGTTAGTGTATCACAGCTTCTGTATATGTAAACAGGGTACTTTTCACCACTAAGTTTTACATAAATATATAAACTGCCAGATTACTCAAACTGTTTACTCAACTATGAGTACACGTAACTCAAACATGATTACTATATATGATTTTCCATAGATGTTGGAATTTTCCGCCTAGCCTTAACTAAAAGAAGAAATTGATTATAAAATGAATTCTCATTGTGATGGAGGCAAAAGGACAGCAAGACCTAAACCAGACTGCTTTTTTGGTCTAGACCTTCACAGACAGCTAAATAACTAGAAACAGCTTACGATTTTCATCTTTTCTACCGTGACTGTTATAATCACGTTGAAGAGTACAGAAGCATAACCTTTATTCTTATGAAGTTAATTTAAAATGAAAGCATGAAACAGTGACCAGGAAGTCCACATGATACAGAAAACTGAGTTTTTGAAAGGGGTTCTTCACATGAATCTCTTTTAACCCTGCAGTAAATCTGAATATTGAGATTATAATTCAGGGGTACTTTTGAAGATCACAACTGCATAAAACCTATTAAAGGTTAGAAATCATTAAAAGCTTTTCCCTCCAAGAAAGTTTCGAGCTTTACAGTATGTCATACATAGAAGAGATAGGAAAGCAACTGTTCCGTCTGTATCTACAAATGAAAAAAACAAGCAAACAAAAAAAAAGCAGCAAAGATTTTCAACTGCAGTTATTTTTGAAAAAAAATATAATGTGCTTAATGTTAAAAAAAATAGGTGTATTTTCAGAGGTACAAACAGAAACCACAACTCCTCTGACTGCCTTCTAATAAACTGTAGTTTCTCTGAACATACTTTCAGCCACCTACCAAGGGCCTCATAGGTAATCTAATAAAAAAATCTGGATAATCGTTTCCTTTGCATCATTAAAATGAAATGGGATAAAATTGAGACTGAACTTTGATGTTGTCTACTCCGAAGTAAAAATCACATCACTGAAGAATTAAAGAGTCATGTTAAACACAGGGAAGAATGAAATAATACTGGGCACTTAGTGTGAGAGAGGCCTCTGTGAATAAAGAATCAGTTTTCCTTCAGTTCTAAAAGGGTAACAACTCTCAAGAATAGCACTATTCAAACTCTATAGTGGAAGATCTCAACTAATCACCAGGAGTGTTAAAATAGCATCACTATTTTCACATTTCTTACTGATCAGAAAAAAATAAAAATATTACAAAGGGCTGTAATTTGACTTGTTCTCACCAAGCTTCCTTTATACAATGTAGATTAAACAGCTTGCCATTGCTCCAGTAGCCACTAGATGTCAACAGAGCCTAACAATCTAGCACACTGCTTTATATTTTAAATGAGGTGCAAAGAAATAGATTTGAAGCTATTTTTGTTACACGCATTTGTATTGATATATGCTTAAGCAAATATATACTACTTGGCTCCATACAAAATCCAATCCAATCCAGTCCAAAATCCAATCAACTTAATGTAGTGGAAGAATAGTAATAATCCCCCCACATACACATAAACACTTCCAAGTTCATACATGCACCGATAGCTAATCATGTTGTAAATACAATTTTTGAGGTATCATGTAAGCTGCCAGCAGGTGTCAAAATAAGCTGATCTTCCTTGCCTGGATGAGAAGTGAACGAGACCGAGGGCTTACATTCAACTGTGAAAAGGGTAGGACGATTTTTCCTTTTCCTACTTTAAGATCTGTGCGATTTTATGCAATAAAAGCCAATGAGAAGAGCTGTGGCAGATTTGCCATGACCTACATAGCATATGCAAATGGGTCACTTTCACTCTCCATGCTTTCTTTCTTGAGAACCTTGCTTCTTTATGACGCATTTCTGTCTTGCTAGAGTACTTTGTCTACTTGGAGTTGAGAGATAGAGCTGAAGCTTACTTTTACTTTTGTGCTAATCAGGGAAGCTGGAAGGAAAAGAAATAGAATTTTCCCTATGAGAAGAAAAAAAAACCGCTGAGCACTCCTTCATTCTGACAGAAAAGGGGAGGCTCAAACCTACACTGCCAAGAACCAGAAAATTAATGATCCTTTTTCTCTTTGAAGTTCACTGGCCTAAATATCAAGATGAACATATACTCTGATGACAACATCTCTCTCACAATTGCACCAATTTAAGTGATAACAAACCACACCAGATCTAGCTGATGTCAACAGATGCCTCAACGGTTTATCAACCAAAATAAGGAGGCCACAAAAATCACGCATACCTGTCCAGGTTTGAAAATCTCTCCACATCTTGATGACTTTTTAAAGCATTCAGATTCTGAACAAAATTATTCCTTCCTACAACAGATCAAGTTCTAGATAGGAAAACTTGGCAGTCTTTAATTTATAGTATTTCTAGAGTCACTTTTAACTGCGCAATTGCTAAATGAGAAACCTAGAAGAATTTTGTAATACTCCTAAAATCAGCATTATCACTCTGGTAGTCAACCAAGTATTCATACCACATCTGTTTCAAAGAAAAGCTGATTAGAAACTCTGGGATCCAAATTGTTTAAATGCTATGAATTTTGTTCAAAAATGCTATGGTATATTACACTATCTTTTAATTGTGAAAGCATTAACATACACATGCTTTCCATTTACTATCAAATAGCTCAGTCCTCAAAAAATTTGTGATTTTTTTCCATATATAAATAAAGCCAACTAGGAATGATAGGCTGTATAAATAAAAGGGCATATGTAACTTTCAAACAATGAGTGAAAATGTGAGTCCTAGATTTCTTTCCTTCTGGACTTTTGAATAGTCAGATGTAGTATCTTACCAGGTACACACAATACACTTCAGAAGATACCCCTCTGTTCCTTCTTTCTGAGTTGTTGCAGCAACTATTCCGATTTTTAAAATTTCTTTGGAACAGCAACACATGCAAGCATAGAAGAAGCATCACAACTCTAGTGCAGATATCAGGAAAAAAAAAAAAAAACACATAACCTAGAATAGAAAAAAGAAAACAAAAAAAAAATTGCTTCAAATCTACTGAGCTATCACTTTTTTTTCTTCTTTCCTAATAAATATTGGTGAAGTTTAAAACCAAATAACTTAACTACAAGGGAGGGGGAAAGACTGATGACAAAGCACAACATAAGGACAGATTCAAAGATCTTGGTTTTGTTCTCTGAACTTCTTAAAGAGCATTTTCACTTTAGATTTGGAATTAAAAATTTAAACTGGTACAATGTATTTTCTATTTCTGTCTCACTTTTAAGAACTATTTCTAAGTCTCAGTCATCTATTCTGGTTTTTAAAACATTCCATTTGCTCCAAAAAGCTCAACAGCATTCACTTATCTGACTAAGGTTATTTTTGCTATCATCAGCATTACAGGAGAGACAGCCATATCGGCTCTCCTTTCTTGTACTGCTCTGAGCTCACACTAATGGGTCTTTTGCTCTTTGGTCCATTTCAGTTGCAGTAAATTAAAAAAACAAACAAACAAACAATGCTCCTCCCCCCCTTAAAATCAAATTATTTGCACTGACATACTACTGGATGCTTTGATATGCATTCTGAAGACATCTCCATGCAAATTATTTCAAACTAATGCCAAATATCAGATTTTGAAAGCTTGGACTAAAATGTCTGAGAAAAAAACGTGCAGTTTGAAACCACCGCAGTTATGAAGACAATCCATTTCAGCAGTTTAGTTACAGGGTGCCCTTTAAGAACTTAAAACCACTTTATGGTGCTCTGTTTTTTTTCCAATTAAAACTAAAGATGCATTTGTATGGAAGTTGTGCCTCAAGATTACAAGCACCAAAAGTTATTTAAAAAAAAAAAAAAGTTACACTAGCATGAACTAAAACATCTCCAAGATAAAGGAATTTGGAATTCCTCACTGTACTGCATTTACTTTAGCACCCCTGAAGGTGAAGGTTTTGACAAACAATATCTAAGCAGTTTTCCAGAATACACATTGATACCAGAAAAGATAACACTGATAATTATAACACAAGAGATTAACCTCCCCAAGACGAAACAGGAAGGTGTGACAGAGGGGAAGAAAAACAAAAATAAACCCAAGAAAAACATACAAACATCCCCAAAAGCCTCTTAAAACAGAACAGTACGAAGAATGAACCTATTTAAGTACCCAGAAGATGATGACAGGAATTGGAAGAAGGGAAAAGGAAGCACTGATTGAAAGCAGTGGTTATTGCAGCAACTGGTCTTTGCCAAAGACTACAGAACATTTATCCCTTTAATGAAAATCTGACAAATATAGAGGGTTACTATCAGCATCTCCTACCTGCTGTTTTTTGTACTCCTATGCCAGAAGAAGAGTCTTGATCTTGCCAAATGGAAGGGCAAAGCTGTTATTATTGTAGATTCTGCTTCAGAAGCAGCTGTACCACCCAGAAAAGAAGGCCACCCTGTTTGGATTGAAATTCAGTTGCTCTTTGTTAACTCTTCTGCAGTAACACAGCTGGTCAGAGCCCTGGCAAGCTGAGAAAGTAAGATCCATTGGTGTATAAACATATATGCATATATATTTGTACACATGTGTGTATGTATATACTTACACATACATTTTTCCAGTAACATATCTCCCTACAGCAAAGGCCTTGCATGGTGTTGATAAACTTCCCCCCAAGGCATAATTTCTGTCTTCAAACAGTCACAAACAAAATCATTGTTCCGTTATTTGTGTTTACACACAAGGGAAAAAGCAGAGTGGATTATAAATTCTCTCCCATATCCATAAGAATAGATGGCACAGGATGAGCTCTATAAATCCTGTCTCCTGTTTCATTGTCTTTCTCTAAATCACTAGACTGTACGCGATTTTGCACTTGCTGTATATAATTTCTGAATGACCAAGACTGGCAGAGTAAATTTCATTTTTATATGTATTAACTATTTTATGCATGCATGTATGCATGTCAATCAAACCATAAAGTAATCGGGACAAAGACATTATTATTTTAATTATATAGTAAAAGACTAATTTTATAGTCATGTAAAACTGCTAGATTTCTCAAAGAGCTGTATAGCATTGCATAATCCATAGCAATTAGTTTCATCAGGCGATAAACCTTTCATCAGCAATATGGTGCACAGTAAATTATACCAGGAATGCAGCTTTGGAGAATGACAGGTTGACATATACAGTGTGAAAAAAGACACGCATATGTATTTCTGGTACCAATCCAAAGCAACTTCATAAAAATCAAGAAATTTACTCCAGCCTATCTGAGAACCATCCCATGTGAAATAGACTATAATGGATTACATAGTGAATTTTTTAACATACACAGTGTCTATAAACATACTGTACTTTTATTGTTGTGAATACTAACAACAAATATAACTGAGAACGCTTGTCTTTTTTTCCTCCATTGTGCTAATTGTCCCAGTGCATATGAACTACAAAGTACTGCAGACACAATGCCAGAAGGTACTAAAAAAACCCCTCCCTCTTTCCTCTCCACGTTGCCTCTCACTATTAATAAACAGGTCTCAAACAGGTCTAGACAACTCCCAAGAAGAAAGTTTTTGGCATCTTAGTACACATCACATGAAAAGGCAATGCAGTCATATCAGCAGAAAAAAATCCATCTGTCAAAAGAAGCCATCTACATTGGCGTAAGGTCTGATAGAACTTCTATATCAACAAATTACAATCCTTACAGTGTAGCTAAAACTCCTCTTTTCAATCACTGCTTTTCTCAAACTGTCAGTTTTTGGGCTGAGGTTTTCCCTTGTCAGAATGCCTGAAAATTAGCTTATAAAATTATGCAGCTGCTTCACTTTAATAGGTCTCTCAAAGAAAGAGTTACATTGATAAGTGAACTTCATATCTAGCAAAAGAAAAAACAGAACCAGACTCCAGTGTTATGCTGGACCACTCCTAGTCCAATGTGAGCAGGATAAAATCATACAATCTGGTTTCCTTTGCTTTTCCTATCTTAAAAATCTTAGAAACGTCATGCACAAAAATCAAATCACAAAAGGATTGCATAGCGATCACACCTCATTCATTGTATTTGTTGTTTTAAAAGAATATGATCAGCTTGCGCTTTTTTCTCCCCCTTCTTTTTTCTAAAAGCCACAGAAAAAATAAGACTTAAGATGAAGGGCAAGAAAGACTAGTCATCAAAAGGCTAGGGTTGTCTCAATGTCTCTTACTCATTACTTAAATATCTGTCACTGGGAGAAGAAACAAGACACACAGGAAAGAAACTGCCTAATTTAACTTACCCATTTTTACATTTATAAAGAACAATATAACAAAGTGCAACCAGAATGAGCTGCATATTCTGTTACATAACATTGAATATATATAAAGAGGTCACTATAACAGTGTGACAGAAAATAATTCAAAATTACAACAGATGATACTAGTTTTTATTTCCAATTTCTTCTAAAGGCACAAACGAATCACCATCTGAAATTAGTCTGGAAGAAACTTCATTTAAGGTCATTATTGTTCATTTTGAATGCTTGCTTTTTTCTGTGAAAGAGCTGGTATCAACCAGCATTAGATGGAGAAGGCTGGCCTAGGTTGCTACTGGTGTCCCCTGTGGCTTACATGACCTCATTATGCATAAAGTCAGCATGGATTTTTTCTGAAACCAACAAAATACTGGAGGTTTTTCCTGCTTGCATTTTGGATGATAAATTTAGGATTGGCCAGCTTAGAAGTATCTGTGACAACTATGAAATTGACATCAGAGTATTCAAGAAAATGAAATGCAAACAATTTGAAAGGCATGGATTTTCAGCTACCTTTTAAGAACTCTGCTTTGTTTGCTTAGGACGTCTTCAGTTACCACTATGTGTTTAAAGACCAATGTCTAGTACACTTCCATGAAAGATTCTTTTAAAAAAGTCAGTGCCTATGCTGTGTCAGTTATGGAAAGGATTTGTGATGAAGAAAAATGTGGGGTAAACCACTGACAACTCTGAAATATTTGAGTGTAAATCACAAGATAAGTAAATATAACTCTACGTCATTAAATATAAATAACCACAAAACTAAGTTACAGGAAAACTTAATCAAGTAATATCAAAATCATGATGAATGCAAATAGGTATAGCTTAGCTTATCTCAGGGCAACTATATAGATTTGTTCTCCTTGAGAATCTGTCTCCAAGCGTAAGAACTTTAGAATGTTAGAAAATTGTTGTGAATGTAAGTAAAGTCTAAACCTAGACTGGCTCCTTAGTTAGTTCCTTAGATATAAACTTTTATTATGAATTTATGGAATCCCTTGTTATTCAGGGTGCTTCCTGTCTGTCCTAGATCATCCATGCCACAGACTATTCTCAAGGAAGATAAAGAAGCTCGGAATCAAAAAATTGTTACTTTTACCTTTAGACTTTCATATTCTTCTTTTGATAGAAGAATCACCATAAACCAAAGCCTCATCCTAACAGTGAGTAACAAACAGATAAAAAACCAAAAGAAAAAGGAGTTTTCTGTTATAGACATTTAGATAACAATGGTTTGATTTAAACAAGGGATTACTAAGCAAATCAAAATCAAGAAAGTAAGGTATAGTAAGAAATTAGATCATTAATAGGGGAGCATTACACTGAATAATCAGTGATGTTTACAGTGTTTCGTTTCAGAAGCTCTTGCTAGCTAAGGGCAAAGCTGACTTAACTGACCATTTTCCTGTAGATTTGCTTGTGCTGTCTTCACATACAGAAGAAAGAATGGTAAACAAAAATATTAGTACAAAAATAAATTCAAGTCATATACTATAAAACTCTTTAGATAATCATTCTATCCCCCTGTATATAATGGGAGAAATTTCTTTTAAGGAATCCTGAAGTAGAAAGTTTTATACCTGGAAATAATGTTTGAAATTTTTTAGGATCTATAAGCTAAACTAACATGACGAACTAAACAAGGTGCTGCAAGGAAGGGACAAGATTGATTATACTTTCATCTGATGTATTACAATGTAGTCTTAGTTTATATTAGAGACTTCTTTGGAATCAGTGAATTGGCCTCTCATCAGATTTATAACTAGGCATCTTATGACTTGTTTCAAAGGTAGCATACCCAAAGACATACATAAAGTTAATGTTGCAGCATTTTTTTTTAGCATGAGCTTCCAAACTCAATTATTCCCATGACAGGAAATGCAATATTTTAAAAAAACATTATATTTCCATTGATATTGCACCTGCACCTCATATACCCTAGTTCATGTTCTTGACTAGAAGTATCAGCTGATATCCAGAGTTGTACACCAAATGACCTCATGCTCTGAAATGGGTAATGCAACAGATAATCAATTCTCATTCTATCAATGTGTGAAACAGGTTTTATAAGTCTCCCAAACTTGCAGGAAGCAATCCAAAGAGTCTACCAAGGAAAACAATAGTCAATACAGAGAATTTTTTCCATAATTAGGAAGGGCAGCATATGCAGCCAACAAAGAATGGAGGGTTTGGCATGTCTTGTTGTGCAGTTCAAAATAGCTCCATTCACGGTGGCTATCTAATGAAATTTTATTTTTCATTGGCTGTCAGGGAAATAACAAGAGCATTCTAGGAGCTCATGACCGTGGAGTCAGTAGTTTGTCATGGCCAAGACAAGGTGCATTTCCATAGTCAATTATTTCCTTATATAGTCAGCTAAGTTCTGAAGCATCTGCATAGAAGACATCATTGCTTTAAAGCTCCAGAAACATTGCTACTAATCCAGTAGCAATGTTTCTGGAGTAGGATATTATAGCTGTTCCATTCATTAGTAGTCCTAGTCAGGAATCTCTACAGTATACTTATATGGCAAGTACAAACCCAACAGCTACCTCAGCCTACAAGAAGTTCAAAACGATGCTTAGAGGCAATGTTAAAAGAGCCTTGGAGAGACTAATCCCTAGAATGGTGCTTGGGGAGTGAAGAGCATAACTTAGAAATGCTAAAGAAGAAAATGCAGCCAGCTGTGACTGCTTTCTGCAGAATACAAGGGAAAGACTTAATTTTTATTTTTTCTAGCATGCTACTTCTCCCCTGCCCAGCACAGATGTGCGAGCTCTTTGCCCCTTTTATGCATGTTTCACAATGCAACTGCCCAAGACTCTTGGCCTTGGACTGACAGGTGGTTGCAGCGAGGATACACCTGTCAGCCCAAATTGCTATGGAGGGCCTGGGAATTGGACTGTTTCATCATAAAAATTTTAATGATATAATACCTACATGAGAAAGACTATTGAATAGCACATTTATGTTTCTTAAAAGACAACAATCAGAATCATATAGGTCAGATTATTACCTATCAGGAGCTATTAACCATATGCCAATGCCTAACTATATTTATTCATTACAAGTACAAGCAATAGAAATTGACAGAGAAGCAACAAAATTCTGATTTGATCATTGCTAGCAATTTAGTCCAGGTTTTGGGGCATTCAGACAATATTGGAAGAAGAGTAAGAAATCTAAGTCTGGGTGAACCTGCAAGCCAAATTAAGTTAATCTGTTAGTAAGATTCTGGATGGTAATGGAAGAATACCATTCTCACAACATCTAAGCTTGTCAGATTTTGCCACTAATCTAAAGGCAAAACTCTGACTTCCGGAGGGACCTGCACTTTCTCCACTGGTGTCTGAAGGACTGATAGTCCACTTGAAAGATGCCAAAGTCAGGTTTTGGATGTTGGCACAGGATCTAGAAGTCCAAGGATTTCCCATTCAGTCATAGATATGTCAGATGGACTGAGTTGGGTCCAATAACAACACTGAACTTCTGAAGACAGAAAACATTATACTTAATGTATCTCTTTAAAAAGGTGTCGTGGTTTAACCTCGGTTGGCAACTAAGCACCACGCAGCCGCTCGCTCACTCCCCCCCTCCCGATGGGATGGGGGAGAGAATTGGAAAAACACATGAGAAAACTTGTGGGTTGAGATAAAAACAGTTTAATAATTGAAATAAAATGATAATGATAATAATATGATAATAGTAATAATACACAAAGCAAGTGATGCACAGTACAATGGCCCCCCCCCCGCCGACTGATGCCCAGCCAGTCCCCGAGCAGCGGCCCCCCCTGGCCAACTTCCCCCAGTTTATGTACTGAGCATGACGTCACATGGTATGGAATGTCCCTTTGGCCAGTTTGGCTGTGCCCCCTCCCAGCTT